>NC_134407.1:60403479-60726812 GCF_038048845.1 Mixophyes fleayi | reverse complement strand
GTACCTGTAAGCAGCCCAGAATGGCTATTATAAGATAGCAAATTTGGATGTTTTTGAATAAGGCACCCATTCATTGCAAAAATATATTCCCAAAATCCATCCTGCTGGATGGAAAGTCAAGCTAAGCTAACTGAAGATGACCATTGGGGTACATGTAAAAATATCACACAACACTTACATGGTATGAAAGCATATTTGGCCAATATCCACTGCATATCTTATTAGGACATTGCTGTATACAGTAACTCATCTGTGAAATATGTCTCTTCACATAGTCAAACTACTCACAGATCAGATAACATTGCTATGAGCCTCTGGTTGAATTGTAACATCAGTGTCCAGAATCAGGGCAAATATACATAAATTTTGCTTTGTTTTATAAAATACACCTGCAGGTTTTAAACAATCATTAAATCTGAAGAAGTAGTAACTTTTACATATACAATCATTCCTTCCTCAATTTTCTAGACTAGCTGTGTTGACCCAAATGGGATTATTATTATTTATATAGGAGAATAACTAGTGATATTTCAGGAACAGTAAGTCTGCTTTCCACAGCACTTAAACTTGCAATTACCAGCTTTAGGGTCTATCTTGAGGTACGGATGTGATTACACCTAAAAAGTGTTACAAGCAATTTGATTTACATAGCTACCTTTTGCATAAAGCCTCTCCAAAACTCTGAAACATTTGGTAAAAGGCAAAGATTATGTGCAACATTAAAATGTACACACACACACCTATATCTATATAGACACACACACACACACACACACACACACACACACACTATAGATTATGTATTTTCTGGTTTGCTTGGTTGGGATTTAGAGCTATGAATTGTTCTACATTCTCAGAGGTCACCGAGAATATAGAAGTAAACTCATGTAAGTGTTTAGGATATTACCAAAATGCACCAATTTTTTCTTTTAATTTCTGGTTCTAGCAGAGGGATGTGCTACTACAGAGGGGATGGAGAGGGGGGGGGGGTGATGGAGGTGTTACTACAGTGTTGATGGCATGAGATGTTATTACAATGAAAATGGGGTGGGGGTGCTTCTTCATAAGTAAGGGGGGGCAAATGAGTTACACGGGAAGGACATATCTCGCTCCCTGACTCTGCTATTCCACCTCCGTAAGGGCCTATGTCCATATGGGGACTTTGTAATAATGTCGAGAGTTATGGCATAAAGTAGGTTCCTCTTTTCCTCTACTAGATTCAAAATATTTTCCGTATTTCAGCAAGTTCAGTTTTATAGCTGCCCCTTTCAATGAGTACTATCTCCCAATGGGACCCTCGTAGAGGAAAAAATAAAAAGGTTGTGCATCTTGCTAGAGGCGTGCCTATTTTCTTGTGCTCAATGAATTTTTCTCTTATTCCTCATATTATACATGCCATCATGCAGACCTCACACCACCATTAAACAATATATATATAAAAAGCAATAAAATAAAATGTATTAAAAAAAAAAAAAAAAAGTGTTATATGCGATTAAACAAGTTGTTTATTAGAAGTGATCATCATATCTAGGAGTTTTCAATTTAATGTATGCATTTAATGAAACACATAAAACATCTTCAAATGGAAAGGTGTGACACGAGTGGGTGGGGTATATATATTGAGTTCATAGTATGAACTTCATACCACAAATAAAAGCATCAGGCAAGTACAAAATGGTAACTTGCCACCACAAAAGAGCTCTATTAGCAGACTCCTAGGTGTTTTTTTTTTTATAATTTTCGAGCTGGTTAACTTTACCCGCGATTCAATTTAATTTTTAACGCTCTGTTTTTTTTTCATCAAACGGTCCTTTCGCATTCCAGTAAAAGGTCTATTGAAAGTATAGGGTGGGGCAGCACAGTGGCCTAGTGGTTAGCACGTCTGCCTCACAGCACTGGGGTCATGAGTTTGATTCCCGACCATGGCCTTATCTGTGTGGAGTTTGTATGTTCTCCCTGTGTTTGCGTGGGTTTCCTCCGGGTGCTCCGGTTTCCTCCCCACACTCCAAAAACATACTGGTAGGTTAATTGGCTGCAATCAAAAAAATTGACCCTAGTCTCTCCCTCTCTCCGTCTGTTTGTGTGCGAGTGTGTGTCTATAGTAGGGATTTTAGACTGTAAGCTCCAATGGGGCAGGGACGCTGCAGAATTAGTGGCGCTATATAAATAAATGATGATGATGATGATGATAGGGTGTGCGAAGCGCAGCTGCGTTAAAAACCATTCAATTGTTTTTTTGCGTTAAACAGGCCAATATGCAGTTTTATCTCGCACCTCTTTGGGTTGTGATAAAAAAACAAAACTATTTGAAATCATGTAATGAGAGAAAAAAAGATAAACTATGTTTATCACTAATGCCTAACATGTAAAAGTTGATTGTCTTGTTAAAAATAATGAAATAAAAAATAAAAATCACTAATTAAATATATTTATGTATGTTTTTGGTAGAAATAGGTTTGTACTAATGTGTTTTGACATGGTATAGATGATGCTATAGTAAAAAATAGTTAAATAAAAATATATGCTAAAAAAAAAAAAAATTACTTTAATGTAGATATTATCAACGAGAATGGATGTATAATGCAATAAAATGTATGAAAATGTATGCCAATCCTAAAAACGGTCGCTATAGCAGTAAAAATCACCCGCAGGTTTGTAACGCGGCGGGAAAAAAAATAAAATCTTTCGGTCAATTGAATACTCCCCCTAATGGCCAAAAGACTTGTATAAAGAATCAGACTTCCTTTCCACAGCGAAATTAAATACAGAGCCTTAAAGGAATCCTTTCACATTGCCAATAGCGCTCTTAGAGTTGCCTAGCTCCTCATATTAAAATGTGGAAGAAGTGGACTTCATGGGAGAACACAAAATTGCACAATTAAGGTTTTGATGTTTAAGATAATAAGGGCAATAATATTACAACATACTGCTATAATTACCGCCATTTATCTCCAATGATATTTTGCTTAATATATAAAAATATTTGTACTTTCATGATAAGCAATGGGGTTTAAGAATATATTTACAACATGGGTAATAAGTATGACCCTAATTCAGACAGCAGTTTCATCGTAATTTGCAATTGAGAAAAAAGTAAAAAAGAAAATAAAGTGTACTGGAGATCTACAACCACTAAGTTCAGCTGTGGTTGCCTGGTGCAAAAGTGATCATTAGGATCTGAATATACTGTTGGATATCTGTGGTTCAGGTATCAATAGATCACTGTACACTATATGCAAACCGAAAGTTCCTTTTGTCTATACAAAAAGCAAGGCAGCCATTATGTTGGTTGAACTAATATTTGTGCCTTAATTACACCTCACTCAGGCAATGGGTAAAAGTAAAATGGTAATTTAACGTAAGGCCATATAAATACCACTGGACTGGGAGATGGGTAGGTGGGGTATGAATTTCTGGGCATGACTGGTCGATGCCATTAATGTCAAGTGGGCATGACAAATCACATGACAAAGCTTCATTGCATAATTTTGAACATGTCCCCTCAGTGTTTACGGAGGTATGTGGTGCTTCTTGACGCAGATGGCACTATCACTGGGCACATCCTAGTGATAGTGCCACCTGCCAGAAAAAGAGCAAAGAGGAACCTATGTTATGCCAATCCTCTTGATATTATTACAAAGCCCCCATATGGACATAAGCCTGTACGGCTGGGCAGCACGGTGGCTTAGTGGTGAGAACTTCTACCTCACAGCACTGGGGTCATGAATTCAATTCCCGACCATGGCCTTATCTGTGTGGAGTTTGTATGTTCTCACCGTGTTTGAGTGGGTTTCCTCCGGGTGCTCCTCCCACACTCCAAAAACATACTGGTAGGTTAATTGGCTGCTATTAAAATGACCTTAGCCTCTCTACGTCAGGGAATTAGACTAAGCAGGGGCAGGGACTGATGTGAGCGAGTTCTCTGTACAGTGCTGCAGAATTAGTGGCACTACATAAATAGCTGATGATGGAAATAATGTGTAGTGGTTTATTTCTTAATATATAGTGCACACTAATATATAACACCCTCCCCCCCCCTAGACTCCCAGAAGAATAGAAGGTGGGCTAAGGGCATTGTGCCAACTGCATCATGAAGCACCACATACCTCACTAAACACTGAGTGGACAGGGACAAGATCATGCAATGAAACTTCATCATAGGATTTGTTCTGTCCACTCTACGTTAATGGTATAATCCAGTCATACCCAGCTTTTCATACCCCACCTACCCATCTCCCAGTCCAGAGATATGAAAAGTTGGCAAGCAGTGTGCTGGAGAATTTATCTCTGTATTTGTTCGTTGTTGGATAACCCCGCCCTTTCACGCACCTGCTATGAACCTATAAATTGATTGAGCAACTTCCATTTCTGTATTGTTTGAGAGGCATGTTGGCATCAGTAGCTGATGGGGAGTGCTGGTGCTGTATTGCCATTTGGAGGGTTTTTGGGGTACCTCTTTGAAAGGTAGCTCTCAATTTAAAAACAAATATGTATGGCCCAACATAGAGACTCTCATTGCTGAGAGCTAGGATCACCTTATTAGCAGAAGCGCCTTGACAGGGCGGGTGGCTTATCATACATTTGCAAATGTTTGTATGTTCTCCCCGTGTTTGCATGGTTTTCCTCCAGGTGCTCTGGTTTCCAAAAAACATACTGGTAGGTTAATTGGCTGCTATTACAGCGCTGTGGAATTAGGGGTGCATTATAAATAGAATATGATGATGACGGTGTGTAACAGACTTTTTAATCTTTATGTACAAGTAGAAATAACAGATCTTTTACTGGTTAAAGCAGTGTGCTGGGGGATTTTTCTCTGTATTTGTTCCGAAGTATATTTTATTGCAAGACAGTTTCACATATAAACCAACATTGCAACACCATGCCATAACATTTTCCTGACTGTACTATGGAAATTAATATGAATAATTGAACAAAACATTTTCTTTCATATTTTATAACTTTCAGGGAGGAATGATTTACTAATCCATAGTGTTCTATCACTATGAGTAAACTAAGTTATGCTGAGCAATGAGAGCAAAAGGCTGTTTCCTTAACGACAGGATGCTTGCTCTAGCCAGATACTTAAAATATATAAATAAATTACTATGAGAATTGTAAACCAATTCAGTGAAGGCCAGAATTAGAATAGCCTGTCACTGAAGCACGAGAAGTGTCCTATCAGAAATAATTTGTTTGCTCAGGTTCTCCATTAACAAATCAGCATTTTTTCCACAACACGTTTGCTATGAGCAAAACTAGTCCAACTTGGGTCCTGTCCGAGACCCCACCCATTAAGAGGATCAGACTAGGCCCCCGCCATACCCCGCATCCCCTTCCATTCTAACAGTTGCACCCAGGCAACTCACCCTTTAAAAGACGCTGGACTTAGCTTAACCAAATGAACAAGTTCTCATTGTTTCCTGTGTTGTTATACAGTGGCATCTTGCCTACTTGGAGTGCCTTCTGTCTGTGCCCATAGGGTAATGAGGAATTTCATCACTCATACAAGTAGTACTCAAAGACTTTGGACTCACTAGTACTGTATCATGAAGTAATTACCTGCATGTGTCATATGAGTGTCACTGGAAATTTGGTACGTCATACTGCATTTATATTGTACTGCTGCTACTGGATAAACGTCAGTACAAGCCACTCTTAGTCATCATTATCCATAAGATAATTATGCATGGGGTTTTTTTTTGTTCAGTCTATTGATGTGGGTATGTTGTTTACTTGTTTTTAACTATAGCAATACATTTCATGTAGGTTACCAATTGCTTACACCAGTGGTTCGAAACTGTGCGCCTAGGCTCCCTGGGGTGCCTTGGTGATCTCACAGGGGTACCTCGGCCAGGGCTAGTGGTAAGCAAGGCGGGGGCTACTTGGTAATTATTTTGCCTAGGGGTGCCTTGAAAAAATTATGGAAACTCTAAGGGTACCTTGACCTGAAAAAGTTTGGGATCCACTGGCTTATACTATTAATATAGGTAAAAGCTGCCATTTACTTTGTAATTAGGAAACTAAATTTAATTTTACTAAAATCTAAAAAGTTTGGACAGCCCTGCTTTAAATGTTTCCCCGTCCCCCATCACTGCATGAATAGAATACTTGAATTTAATCAGCCTTCATTTTTTATTCTCCTCCATAATGTTTACAAATTAAAAGAAAATATGGCAAAATCACATTAGTTTTAGCTTCATTATAACACACTGTGGGTATTGGGAACGTAGAAGTCTACCAGTTTGCACATTGGCATTTATCATACAAATTCCATGTATTGGGTAATTATTTCTGTTTGCACTATTAAAAACCTACTAATTTTGTTTATTCTGTGTGACATCACCCATTGCCACGATTTCCCTGGCAACCGTTATCACCCTTTTAACTGATGCATTATGTCCTGTAGAAGTGCAGGCCCATTACACCAATCACTTATATACAGAGTTTAACTACTTCACGACCGCTCATTGTATTACAGCGGTGCCATGATGGACTTCTAAACCTGCACTGCCATTATAAATGTCTAATAATAATATTAAATAAACATATAAAAGGTCAGACAGAAAATTGTGCTAATGCTCATTTGAGAGCACAGACAACGCTAAACAGCTGGGGGATCCAGGGATGGTGCAAAGAAGCATCTAAACCAGTATCTTTTGAGAGTGAACGTAGCGAAAATGCTGGAATGTAACTAACTTTCCCCAGCAGAGGGCAGGCCCAGGACCTGGATATAGAAACAGCACTTACACACAGTTGACACCAAATCACTTACTGCTGTAGGAAGGGGAGACCTAACTAATAAACACAACTAATCCCAAATTTAAAAAATGAAATAATAAAAAAAAAAAATTCAACAAAAAAAGTAAAAAAGTAAAACAAAATCTAAAAATATAGGCTTGCATCTTGAGCCCCAATATAAATTTAAAATACACAAAACAAATTTGGCATTCACTACATCTGAGGGGGTGGGAGAGAATCAATATGGTACCAAAAGAATGCACATTATCTCTTGAGAAAAATATAAAATTCACATAAAATAAAATGTCTTAATAATAAGATTATAATAATAATAATAATAATAATAATAATAATAATAATAATAATAATATTATTATTATTATTATTAATAATAATAAATATTATTATTATTATTCCCAGCTAAACAGATGCACCCGAAACCTAAACACTAGCTTGGAAATAAGTGGGTTAAGATCTTGCGATGAAGAGGTTTAATTTATATGTTTTCGGTTTTGTTTTACAATTGTGGATAAACTAAAAGTTACCAACCACAAAAAACATGTGAAATGGTTTCTATGGAAATAATTACTACAGATATCAGAGGGAGGAAAGAAACACAGAATCCAGGTAAGGTATCATTGTAGTTATATATGTACAGAATGATAGACTGTGAATCTCCTTACCTGCAGTGCACTATTCAGGAAGCAGCTATTCTGTCCCGGTTCATTGCTCAGGCCTTTGCTTGGAGCAATGGATATGGAATTGCGTGGCGTAAACATCTCATGCACCCCTCCTCGACCAGTAGAAAAATAGTTTCTTTTCCAGGACATCATTGAGTTCAGTGCAAAAATAAACGTAAATAAATACACAACAGATTTTCACCACACGTTTCAAGTGATGCTAAATCCAAGATCCTAAGTAGAGATCACAGGTTTAAAACAGTCGAGCATGAAGAAATAAATACAGAAATGTTTCTTGCAGCTCTACCCATAAGACAAGAGCCAAGTGTTCAAGTGATGCTGATGCAGGAGTAGAAACACTGATGAAAAGGAGGGAAACTGTGTTCCCAGTAAATCACTTAATAAGAAAATCCTTGAGGGAGAGAGGCAGCAACAGGAATTGAAATACAGCAGGATTATTATTTGCGGTCCAGAGAATGTGTTTACTAATGTCCAGCAGAGTCCAGCACAGCACAATGATGTGTCTTAATCCCCTCCAGATCTCTCCACGGGGTGAGGCAGGGCAGGAACACAGAAGAAACAAGTGAAGGAAAATAAATACTAACTGGAAGCAACTCCTACCCACACACAGCACCGACACTTCACAGGGGGGCTCCCAGTCATGTGAGAAGTACAAGAGGGAGTAGCATAGACAACTTCAACTAGAGCAGGTTGCAGCATGAAACTGTAGGAATCTTTAAGTTGTTTCCTATCCCAAGACACTCCTAATAAATGTTTTTGTTTTTTTGTTTTTTAGACAGCAGAGCTCTTCGAGACACTCATCCTAGCTCTGCTCCTTTATAAGTGGTAATCCCAGGCAGCTGACAGGTTTATATTCGGGAGGGAAAAATGCAAGGTGTTGCGTCACTTAATTACTGAGCTGCATTGTTTGATGGTGTGCTGCCAAGTCTGACCTCCCACAGTAAACTCACAGCCTCTGGAGAAGATGTTAGGGAGGGGGGGTAATAGCAACAAGGAAGACTAAGAACACTATTTAACCAATGGAATTAAATAATATTTACGATTGTTAGGGAGGGACTTGTAACTATTCCCACCCTTCTTTTCACCAAACAAAATGTAATTGTAACAGATAAATGGTGTTTATTCTTGATGCTAGAAGGCAAATCCAAAACAGGGTTCACTTCACTGAATTTGATGGATGGTCAAGTGTAATTTGGTCTTGAAAGTACTCCATGATTTTTAAGATCACTGTTGGTACATACATCCCTTTTAAAGCACAGGCTTGGTTTCCCTCAACGCAAGATGTTTCCTGGGTAAAGTAACAAAACAAGGATTTATCCTCCTAAAGAGCATCCTCAAGGTCTCAGCACCTAATAAAACAGAGAAAACAAAAACATTTCAAGGTCTGTGCAAGTGATAGCATATAATTAAAATCAAGTTTGTACAAGTTAAAAAAAAAAATATATATATATATATATATATATATATATATATATATATATATATATATATATATATATATATATATATATATTTTTACACACACACACACACACACACTGAAATGTCTGCACCCTTCTGAGTTACATAACTATGATCATCGAAACAATTCAAATTCACTTTATCACCTTTGACGATATCTGCAGCAGCTGAAAGGATCAAAAGCCTCACCCAGCATAGACAACCTGTTGCTGTGGAACTACTACTAATGACAGTCGTTTGAAGTGGTTGTTGGACTACAAGACTCCAAAGCTAAAAATCCGCCTTACATATTTCTAATATGTTAGAACGGGGTTTGAACATTAAAAAAATAAATCAGTTCTGATATTAGACTAATGAAAAAGGAGTGGCAGTGATACACGAGGAAATAAAGGATGAAGTTTGTGCTAGGTTGGTTGGCATGGGTTACTGTGGCGGCCTGCTGGTCCCATAGTGGGCAACCTGCATTTTTTTTATTTTTTACTTTAAAATGTTCTTAATAGGCTGCTGAAGCCAATTCTTACCCACCCAGGCTAACATTTGTAAGTAATCCAAAACATGTACAAACTTGCAAGACTTCCATTAATATTAAACAAAGCTGCACTCCCACCTAGGTAAAATATTTAACTATAATGCCCATCCCCTAAATGGGATCCCTGGCGGGTGATACAAGCAGCTGTCTTGCCATTTTGTTCCCTACTATAAGGAAGGAGCTGTGTCAATGGGAAGACAAATCACAAGGCTTGTGATTGGTTCTCCAACTCACACCTCTCTCCTCCCCCAGTTTCCGGATTGGTATGTAAAAGGAATGGTGAAGCAGCCTCCAGAGCTCGGGCTAGGAGGAGCAGCACCTCCGTAAAACCTTTTACCCATCTAAAACGACAGTGGGAATATACACTGTGGTAATTGATGAAACAAATTTCTGTCCAACTGAAACTAATGCCCTATCAGAGAAAAGATAATATAGCCGTGCATACATTTAGATTCTGTGGTGCAGATGGACACTTGATGGGCTAAAAGTAATGACTAGGTGGATTTTAATCACTGGGGCTCCTTAAAAGATAAATGAAATAACAAACCTCTCTGATGGAACATCCTTAAACGGGTTGCAGTGGCACATTACATTTACACGAGGTTGCATGACATTTGTAAAAAATATTTTATTTAATATTATTAAAAAAACAAAACAAAACCACCCAGGACTCGAAACATGTTTTATAGTTACTAATTTAGGATGGGTGTGAGAACTGCATTTTACATACACGATGATAACTAAGCTATGTTGTGCATAATCTTGTGATGTGGGAGGACACTGTGTCATTGTTGTCATGTTAAACATGAGAAATACCCTGTTCTTTTTTATGCTGCACCTTTACAAAAATCTCTACAGTGTCTCTGTCAAGGTCGGTTGAAAAACACACAAAAGTCCATTCAGAAAACAAAAAAAATAGTCTGTATATTGTAATGCATTAAAAAACCCATATTATTATGCTAAAAGTGGACATTTGCACAACCCTATAACCCATTTAAACAAATAAGTATTTTTAAAATAAGACATTGATAATTAGATTGATAAATAGCAATTCTGCACATTTTTATGAAGTCTTAAAATTCCCCACAATTTAAAGATTTTGTATAATATTTTACCAAGATCAAAATGTTTTCACCTGAACGCTTGTTAAACAAAGTATAAAGCGTAGAATTGTATATTGGGCAAGATGCGCTTAAAATTATTTTCAAACACTTGAGCAACAACAAAAGCGGCTAAGCTGCCAAAATATCTGAATGAAAACTGTGGGCAAGATAGGCTACTCTCCAGATCTGATCAGATTACGCCACATTCCTGGCAAGCCACACCCCTTGTGATCAGCAAATTGGGATCGTTAGCAGGTATGAGATGATCACCGTGCAACAGTTCAGAAAAAAATTTCCTCAGTAAAAATGGCCACCCTGGTTATTGCTCAAACTTTGACTGCAAGTCGTTACAGAAAGAAAAATTAAAAAATACAGAAAAATAAAAAGCTTACTTAATACTACTTTGTATTAAGAATGTGAATGTTGATATAATTTATAAAAATGACCACTAAACCTACAAACACACAAAAAGAATGACTAAAATAAAAAACTGGACTCTTGACTTATATAGCATATATGTACAGAAGATGGAACATAAACAGCTTGGTGTGGCAGGCAAAAGGCAAAAAAAGCACACATATCCAGGCTTAATGGGATTTGTGAATGTGGAGGGTGGGATAGGTGAGAGAGGAAATCTAAGGAAGGGGGAATTGAGAACAAGACCGGAACCCCCAGTGGCCACCCCGTTTTTAATGCATACAGCTTGAAGTAGCTAGAACAGCATTAGTACTGTGTTTGGTGACTACAGAGTATCAATGTATTTGTGTTTACACAGTGTGCTTCCACCTCTCTTGGACCCCAGTTTTCAGTTCTCTACTTTCACAAAATATTTGTGGTAGAGTACAATACTTAAAACTTTATTTTTGTAAAGAAATGTGTTTTGTGACCAAACCCTTATTGTAACTCCCCTGCCTATCAAACTTCTATCAAGTGACTCCCTAGGTGTCTAATAGCTGCTATTACTTAGGGGACACTTGCCTTTAAAAAGCTATGTGCGGGAAAGACTCCATCCAGATAAAAAGCATAGCAACAATCGTGAAAAAAATTAGACTAAGTTCATGTTAATATTTAGTGTAGGACTTACCAGAAGGGGGAAGTCTTTAGTATGAGTTGGTCAGCTTAATATATATCACAAAGATAACAGTCACTGTGTGTAATAGCGTACAGCATGAAGTAGCTAGAATAGCCTCAATCATGCATTTGGTGAGTGCAGAGGAAAAATACCCCTCTTGCACCCCAGCTTTTAGTTCTTTATATCCATTAAATACTTGTGATAGAACACAATACTTTATAGTCCAATTAAACCGCTCACCTTGTACAGCACAAGCAGCTATTGGCATTAAGGGTAATCTAATGATGAATTCAATAATTTCTTGCTTTTCATTATTGCTGATCATCATTAGGGTAAGTTTGTATTTTTATTAAATAAACCTGTGTCTAAAATACATAGACAATTCAGGTTTCCCTTATCTAGTTGCTTAGTACAGATATTCCCGATACTGCCACATGTATATCTGTGAATGTTTCGTGGGTTTCTTGTTTGTTTGCTTATATATGCTGGTACTGCCGAAGCTTTCCACGTTCTGACGCAACATCAAAAATTGAATGTTTATGATACTACAGATGGGAACAAAGGTGATGTCTAAGTTTGTCCTCCTCCTCTTGTTGTCCCACCCACTACCCTTCAGCAGATTAGGTCAATAAGACATATAGGGGCATATTCAATTGTCCGCGGTTCCCGCTGTGGAAAAATTATTACCGGTATTACGGTAATAGTAAGCCGGATTTCAGCTCGCAGCTCCCCGAGCTGAAACCCAGCGAGAAAAGTACCGTAATGACGGTAATAGAGCGTGGGGGGCGTTACTTTTGGCTGTAACGCCAACAATTGAAAATGCCCCATAATCTCAAACACCAGCTGATTGCAAGCAGTCTACCGCCCTCTCTAATCAAGGCGATATTAACAGGATTTGGCTTCCTCATTGTATGGAGCTCATAACCAGTTTCACTAAAAACCTTTATTAAAACTTTGGTCAATAATACTTGTTGGTTATTAATACTTGTACAACGTTCACATAGGCCCTTTTGGCAACATGGGTTCATATAGTCAAGGTTCCATCATGAACACAAGTGACTTCTCACAATTTGCCAATTCTTGGCATCTTTAATTGATCTTCCTGGTTCACGCACCTCCCTGTCCTCCTCAATCCCACAACCATAAGAAACATCATTCTCCCTTCAACCCTCCGTTTCTACACTCTAGTACAATAAAAAAAAACATTTGAAGCATCCAATTTAGTGTTCATTGTAACCCTATTTGTTCATACACTCAACTGTGTGTTTTTATACATACCGTATATACTCGAGTATAAGTCGACCCGAATATAAGCCGAGGCACCTAATTTTACCACAAAAATCTGGGAAAACTTATTGACTCGAGTATAAGCCTGGGGTGGGAAATGCAGCAGCTACTGGTAAATTTCAAAGTACATGCGACAAAAACAATCACAGTAATAGCAATAATGATAGGCAGATAGAGCAGTATAGTGTCATCAATAGTCATCTATAGTGTCATCTATAGCAGTATAGATCATCAATAGTCTGTATGTAGGCAGACAGTTAGCTGTAATGTCTTAATACACAAAGCAGTCACTGGTGGATGTCAGAAGGAAATATGATTATGGATGCTGCTCTTGTTGTCCTCTGTATGTGTACAGCGATATTGTGCAATTACCTTGGTATGGTAGTTAATGAGCTTTAACTGCCATAATCGAGAATGCTGCAGCTCCCAGATCTGGTTTCAGTGTCCTTATGCGCACCTCTGCCCGCTGTTGGTGGTGACATGGTGCAGCGTGTCGACGGTTAACGCGATGTTTAGGGCAGCTATGGATGTGCTCGGGACCACTGTGTGGCTGCTGTAAATCCTGATCATGTGGTGGTATTCCCCTGTGTAAGCGCTGTGCGCTCTGTGTCTGGCTCTGTTGCCGGATGTCCTGCTGCTGCAACCCGCGCATGCGCGGTAACAGGTGCTGGGAGTCCTGGAGCATCACTCGAGTATAAGCCGAGGGGGGGCTTTTTCAGCACAAAAAATGTGCTGAAAAACTCGGCTTATACTCGAGTATATACGGTAAATATATATTGAATATGTTGTTTTACCCGCTGATACACATCTAAGTAAAATTTATTTAAAAAAAAAAAAAAGAAGAAAAGAAAATAGCATTAAATAAAACTCTTTCTTTTCTGTCCAATAGTTAAATACTTTTATGAGGTAAGTGAACCAGTTTGCTTTGTTCCAGGCGTATTCATGGGTTAGGAAAATAAAAAAAGTCAACGAGAAAATTGCAAATATTACATATCCAGGTGGATATGAAACAAAAGCCATGCTACTGAACAGTCCTCAAGAATTTACAATCAACATGTTGCATGTTCAAACAAACACAGTACTCAAAGTTCCTGTACCAGTATTGGTATCCTTTATCACAAGAATGTAATGATCTATTGAGATCAAGACCGTAAATCTTAAATAGCTAAGGTGCTTACGGAAAGCAAAATTTTCAATGACTGTATCACTTCTAGATCATAAAACATAACCTGGTTAATCATGGGCATTTTACTGTATAGGAGTTGCCAACAACAACAAAGAGCAATTCAGTTTTGCTGTTGAAATAATGTTATGAACAAAAGTATTCGTTTTAGATTACACGATAAAATTTACAAACAAATTCACACAACTCACTATTTCTCCTTGAATTGATCATTAAGTCAGTAGTATATAAAACTTCAAATGAGATCTCAAGAGGGAATTATTATAGTGGAATGCCCTATTACAGCAACAAACTTTAAGAACCCCAAGCAGCAGATGTCCAAGTCTCCAAACACAAAGGGAGTTTTGTATTACCCTGCAGAGCTTTGTGGAGCATGGTACACATTGCAGAACAGGACAAAACAGGCAGTGCTATTTTA
Organism: Mixophyes fleayi; assembly: GCF_038048845.1. NCBI lineage: Eukaryota > Metazoa > Chordata > Amphibia > Anura > Limnodynastidae > Mixophyes > Mixophyes fleayi. Next base: position 60,712,320 of record NC_134407.1, on the reverse strand, counting down.
GCACTATGCCGCTTAATCAAGCTGTGCTGGATAGTAGAGAAATGTGTTGTTACAATTAAAGCAAAAAAAATCCATGCATATTTTTATAAAGAGATGACACAATAGGATGCAAGCTAAGCAATGCAATGTGTAGGTGGATTCAAAGAGCTCAATGAAAACACCAATTAGCATTGTAACACTTATACAAAGATCTCTTGGGTGTAGCACAAAAAGGTTTATCTTGTCAATTCCTCAAAACCACAACCCATCACTTGTCAATCTCTTACTGCATATAGAGAATAAAGGTGTACAATATTAGGATTAATCTAATTAATGTAATGTAGAATTTGTCTAATTTCTCTCCATACAACTGCTGAAATTCATGTATAATTTTTATATGCTATGACTGTTGCAAAAATGAACAATTCGTGAACAGGTGCTTGGTTTGAATTATAAGGCTGCATCGCATTGGATAGCAATTGTTCCATCACTAGCCCGCTGAGCTTTCAGTCCCGGCATTATATACCTCCCCTCCTGCAGCACCCAGTAACAGGTAGAGCTAGGAACCATGCAACAGGTATTTTGCTGTAAGCAATTAAACCAGAAAGTATACCATACTTACCTACTTTCTTCAGCTCCCTTCCGGGAGCCAGCCAGTGGAGGTGGGCGTGAGGGGGCGGGGCGGCCAAAATCGCGTCATTTTGGCCCTGCCCCCTGTGACGTCATGACGCAAATTGCGTCATGTGACAGCGGGGGGCGGGGCCAAATGCTGCGCTTCACCGGGAAACGCAGCGTTTGGGATCTAATTCTGCCCGGAAGTGGGCCACTTCCTAGTGAAGTGGGCAGAATTCGGGAGATTGCCACACTCACCCGGGAGTCCGGGAGACTCTTGCAAAATGCGGGAGTCTCCCGGACATTCCGGGAGAGTTGGCAAGTATGAAGTATACATTCATGGAGACAGATTATCAAACAAAAATACACACATACATGCTGCATTAGTTTTATACCATCTTTCCTTACATCATCTGTGGCAATTTTACAGTTCTATCCAGTTAAATATAAGAGCCACTTTATTGCATTCTATCTTCATCTCCAGTCCTCAAACCTTAACAGCACAGGTTTTAAGGACATCCGGGCGATTTAATAAGTGCCACAATCATTTTGATTTAGCAGCTTGTGCACAAACATGGATATTCTCAAAACCTGAAATGTTAGGGTGGTCTGGAAAACTGTGCTTGAGAAATACTTGTCCAGGGCATAGATGCAAATCCAGTGGGCCAGGACTCCAACTGGGACTCCAGACTAATCATCTTGAGGTCTGATATAGAGGTCAATAACTGCATTTTCTACTATTGTGCCAACTATTCTGGCTTTGAAAATTGCAAAAATGAACAATAAAAGCGTAAGTTACAAGGGCTCAGCCATATCTTATTGATCCATTTGTTTGCAAAAGGTCAAAGGTTGGTCATTAACAAAAGACATTTATCCCAATTAGACAACAATCATTTACCAAATACTGATCACAAATGACATCTTTCCAGCACATTTTATATCCTGAAAGTGTGTTAACATCTGAGGTCACATTACATGTTTATCTTAATATTTTCAAGGGGTGTGTATTTATTCCCAAAAGAGTATACCATTATTTTGGTAATTTAACATTAAGGTAAATTGGTTTAAGATGTTCAGTAATCATTTCATTTAACTAGGGTTTGGATGATCACACAGATTCCCCTGAACACACGGCTGAAGAGCATACAGCAGTGCAGAATGAGTTCACATATGGGTGTAGAGCAGACAGCAGCACAGAGGGTTTAACATGGGTGGAGAAGAGACAGCAGGGCAGAAGGGGTTAAATCATAGGAAGGAGTTCAGAGCAGTGTTTTCCACAGATCCCATCTTCAATCCACAAAAGCGGTGATGAAAACTCTCACAGTATTCCCCTATCCCAAGACACTGTGATACTCTACTCTACACATCCCCTAATTATGCTTGGCAGGTCTCCGTAGGAGACAGCTTGGAAAAGTCCCCTTTCTCCACCATCTTTTATCCTTGGTTGTGTCTCCAGTGGAGGATGGGTCTTCACAGCTACATGTGGGAGTAAGGAGGCCCAAGAGCCTGATCCTAAAGTGTGTGAGAATCTCTGTTTACCATCATCTGATCATGCAGTCTTATACACAGACGCGGGCTGGGAGAGGCGTGGCCGGGGGGCACACAGGCGGCCGCATCTCATGAAAAGGGATGCGGCCGCGTCATTGATGACGCGGCCACATCCCCTGTCATGTGATGCGGCTGCCTGTGCGCTGACGCGGCCGCATCTGATGTCATCAGATGCGGCCGCGGGGGAAACAATTGTATTTTGCAGGTGGGGGGCGGCCGGTCGGCCTACCCCCCGGCCCTAATAGCGGCCTGACCGAGCGGCCCGGGGGGCCCATGCCCCCCTGCCCCCGGGCCAGCCCGCCACTGCTTATACACCCTTCAAACATACATAGTGTGTCTGGATCATGTAGAAATAACTTCTTGTAGATATTTATTTCAAATAGGGGTGCAGTTTTTGTAACTTCTGAAGGCTAATCATGCTAATTAAGTCTTTATCTCAGAAGTAACCAACAAATCTTTTAGTCTGAATGCACAGCAAGAGGTCATTACCTTTATTTCCTGTGTAGTTTTTCATCCTATATCACACAACCTGTCTGAATAACGCAACCAGCAAGTCATTTAGGAAATCAGATTGATATGAATTTAGTTAAATTGCGTTAAATGCAAGATTAGAGAATACATTACATCCTGATGATAAACATTCAATGTATTACCTCAGACGTTGAGGTGCCAGCTCGGAAGGGGGCTGGGTCATCCTCTGCCAAAATGTGTCAAAATCTGTATAAAAGGAGCCCCGTTTGACCATGTTATTATACACCTGAGCTTCTGGAGATCGCTAGTACTCAAATTAGCATGTAACTGTCCTTGTCAGGACTCTTGAGCAACAAAATATCACTGCTTGAAGTTTCTGCCTGACACTATTGTCTGCTGTATCCTGTGAATAACAGATAAGAGCTTAAAACTCTAATCCCTTCCCCGGATGTCCTGGGTTGAATCCAGTATCTCTGTGTCAATTCTCTGCCCACTACCCAGCAGTCCTGATCCATAGTAAGAGGTCAGGAGGTACCAGTCAGCCCACAGCAAAGAGGTACTGCAACTGCTATACCAGCTACCCAGAAATAAGTGGTTCTAGGTGCCGTTGAAGCCTAGTGGTAGCATTTGAATTCTCCTACAACTATTGCACAGTTGGCATTTGCAGTCGGTGAGAGCCTGGTGGCAGGGGACATCAGAATGCGTGGTCAGCAGCAGTCTGTTACTGACAGTGAAAGAAACCCAGATAAACTGTGCAGGAAGAACATCCCTTCATCCTTCTTCCCCCTATAGACTTGGTGGCAAAATAAGCCCATCCGATCACACATAGTTACAAAAAGTGATATTACAATGCCAACACACATAATGCCTAGGTAATTTCTTAGCGAATACAAAAAGGTCAAGTGTAACAATCAACTACACATATGGTGACAGGCATTTTTGGGGCTGAACAAATACTGGTGAGAAGGCTTCCTCCATTGCGTGTATGGGAGAAGGCAAAAGGTGGAATTACCAAAGCAAGTTTCATAGGAGAGCTTTGTAACGGCTGTAACTTTATTGAAGTAGCTTAAAAAGAAACAGGTTGCCAGCAAAAAGTAGAAGGGCAGGCATGCCCTCCAAACACATTACTCACGGCCAGGTTTTCCTTTGTCCCCCCTTTTCCAAAATAAATCATTTTCAAGTCTTCTAGCTTAAACTGCTATTTTTATTAACTGCAGTATATACGAATATGGCTTTGGTATTTTGAGAGTACTTATTTTTAACAAAATGTTGTCTTAGTAGTTTTCAGGATAACCATCTCAACCGCAATTTGTATATATCTACTTGAACAATATTTCTGCATGGAGCTATATAGCAAAAGTTTTGCTTCTCACAGCTTTATAATCAAGACCATCACAGTGAAACTGTGGGCGCAAAAACACAGCCATCACCCAGCTGTTAAAAGTTAATGCCACTAAATTTTACCAGTATTCCCCTTAACAATTCTTTTTAAAGAACTGTCCCCAACCTATCTCCTTTACTTTTCAAGTTACAAATACAAATATGTACCTGTAACATTCTTCGTTATTTTGATGGCTGGTTCTCATAACCAGTGACTCCACTATCAGAATGGCATATGGCATTATAATCAGGTAAGCCAAAGTATCAGTATGAATCTGTCTGCCCTGCTGGTTATTATAACCAAACGTCAGGGCCCCGAAACTTGAAAATAGTAAGTTAGTGGATCTGTCTAAATTATGTGTACCAGTAATTTTAGAATGAAAGCCTGTCATTAAGGCCCATAAAGCAGTAAAAGCCTCAGCACAAAATCTTTTCTTCGTCTACTTATGCATGGTAATAGATGGTGGGTGGTGGACCTGGCACTATATAAAGACTGCATATTGGACTTACCATTGTAGATGACGGAGTTCGTCAAAGTAAAACAGGAGTAGTGAAGAAACAAGTCTGTTATATTAGCTTTCTAGTCTCATAAGTAATAATCTTAGGTCTCAACTTTTAGGAGTTGCCAGTGATGTCACAGCAAGTAAAACTGACCTGCAGGATTAACCAGGATTCACCTTGTGTGTGTTCTACACTATCTACGAGGCTGTGGCAGTGAGGTTAGAGAGGTACGATTCATGGGTTTCATATAGAGATGAGCGAGCTCAGATTGTGCTAATCCAAACCCACCCGAACAGTGCGGATCCGACGGGATCCGACGGGATCCGAGCACTGTTCGGGTATTTCCGGGTGGAAAAAAACGAAACGAAACAGAGGCTATGACGTCCAAGTCTCGCGAGACTCGGATGTCATAAATTCCCCGCTTGCGGCCGCCATTTTCATTCGAGCTCAGATCAGGGAAGGTTGTAGTAGTGGTGCTCCTATGTCCTGTCTGTGTCCTGTCACTCTGTCCTGCTAATCCAGTGGTTACTTTGTGGTGTGCTCTGTCCTGCAGATGAGTCCAGTGGTGCTGTGTCCTGTGTTCTGTCCTGCAGATCAGTCCAGTGGTGCTGTGTCCTGTGCTCTGTCCTGCTGAGTCCAGTGGTGCTGTGTCCTGTGCTCTGTCCTGCTGAGTCCAGTGGTGCTGTGTCCTGTGCTCTGTCCTGCTGAGTCCAGTGGTGCTGTGTCCTGTGCTCTGTCCTGCTGAGTCCAGTGGTGCTGTGTCCTGTGCTCTGACCTGCTGAGTCCAGTGGTGCTGTGTCCTGTGCTCTGTCCTGCTGAGTCCAGTGGTGCTGTGTCCTGTGCTCTGTCCTGCTGAGTCCAGTGGTGCTGTGTCCTGTGCTCTGACCTGCTGAGTCCAGTGGTGCTGTGTCCTGTGCTCTGTCCTGCTGAGTCCAGTGGTGCTGTGTCCTGTGCTCTGTCCTGCTGAGTCCAGTGGTGCTGTGTCCTGTGCTCTGACCTGCTGAGTCCAGTGGTGCTGTGTCCTGTGCTCTGTCCTGCAGATCAGTCCAGTGGTGCTGTGTCCTGTGCTCTGTCCTGCAGATCAGTCCAGTGGTGCTGTGTCCTGTGCTCTGTCCTGCTGAGTCCAGTGGTGCTGTGTCCTGTGCTCTGACCTGCTGAGTCCAGTGGTGCTGTGTCCTGTGCTCTGTCCTACTGAGTCCAGTGGTGCTGTGTCCTGTGCTCTGACCTGCTGAGTCCAGTGGTGCTGTGTCCTGTGCTCTGTCCTACTGAGTCCAGTGGTGCTGTGTCCTGTGCTATGTCCTGCTAAGTCCAGTGGTGCTGTGTCCTGTGCTATGTCCTGCTGAGTCCAGTGGTGCTGTGTCCTGTGCTATGACCTGCTGAGTCCAGTGGTGCTGTGTCCTGTGCTATGACCTGCTGAGTCCAGTGGTGCTGTGTCCTGTGCTATGACCTGCTGAGTCCAGTGGTGCTGTCTCCTGTGCTCTGTCCTGCTGAGTCCAGTGGTGCTGTGTCCTGTGCTCTGACCTGCTGAGTCCAGTGGTGCTGTGTCCTGTGCTCTGACCTGCTGAGTCCGGTGGTGCTGTGTCCTGTGCTCTGTCCTGCTGAGTCCAGTGGTGCTGTGTCCTGTGTCCTGTGCTCTGTCCTGCTGAGTCCAGTGGTGCTGTGTCCTGTGCTCTGTCCTGCTGAGTCCAGTGGTGCTGTGTCCTGTGTTCTGACCTGCTGAGTCCAGTGGTGCTGTGTCCTGTGCTCTGTCCTGCTGAGTCCAGTGGTGCTGTGTCCTGTGCTCTGACCTGCTGAGTCCAGTGGTGCTGTGTCCTGTGCTCTGTCCTGCTGAGTCCAGTGGTGCTGTGTCCTGTCCTCTGACCTGCTCAGTCCAGTGGTGCTGCTGGGTCCTGTGCTCTGTCCTGCTGAGTCCAGTGGTGCTGTGTCCTGCTAAGTCCAGTGGTGCTGTGTCCTGTGCTCTGTCCTGCTGAGTCCAGTGGTGCTGGGTCCTGTGCTATGTCCTGCTGAGTCCAGTGGTGCTGGGTCCTGTGCTCTGTCCTGCTGAGTCCAGTGGTGCTGGGTCCTGTGCTATGTCCTGCTAAGTCCAGTGGTGCTGTGTCCTGTGCTCTGTCCTGCTGAGTCCAGTGGTGCTGTGTCCTGTGCTCTGACCTGCTGAGTCCAGTGGTGCTGTGTCCTGTGCTCTGTCCTACTGAGTCCAGTGGTGCTGTGTCCTGTGCTCTGTCCTACTGAGTCCAGTGGTGCTGTGTCCTGTGCTATGTCCTACTGAGTCCAGTGGTGCTGTGTCCTGTGCTATGTCCTGCAGATCAGTCCAGTGGTGCTGTGTCCTGTGCTATGTCCTGCTAAGTCCAGTGGTGCTGTGTCCTGTGCTCTGACCTGCTGAGTCCAGTGGTGCTGTGTCCTGTGCTCTGTTCTGCTGAGTCCAGTGGTGCTGTGTCTTGTGCTCTGTCCTGCTGAGTCCAGTGGTGCTGTGTCCTGTGCTATGTCCTGCTAAGTCCAGTGGTGCTGTGTCCTGTGCTCTGTCCTGCTGAGTCCTGTGCTATGTCCTGCTAAGTCCAGTGGTGCTGTGTCCTGTGCTCTGTCCTGCTGAGTCCAGTGGTGCTGGGTCCTGTGCTCTGTCCTGCTGAGTCCAGTGGTACTGTGTCCTGTGCTCTGTCCTGCTGAGTCCAGTGGTACTGTGTCCTGTGCTCTGTCCTGCTGAGTCCAGTGGTGCTGTGTCCTGTGCTCTGTCCTGCTGAGTCCAGTGGTGCTGTGTCCTGTGCTCTGACCTGCTGAGTCCAGTGGTGCTGTGTCCTGTGCTATGTCTTGCTGAGTCCAGTGGTGCTGTGTCCTGTGCTCTGACCTGCTGAGTCCAGTGGTGCTGTGTCCTGTGCTATGTCCTGCTAAGTCCATTGTTATTAAAAATGTAAAAAAAAATATTATACAAAAATAATTTTTAAAAAATTATAAAAAAAAAGTATTAAAAATTTTCTACTGCAATATATAAATACGTTCACTGTTCCTGCAGTCCAGAAATATTAGTACTGCAATATATAAATACGCTCACTGTTCCTGCAGTCAAGAAATATTACTACTGCAATATATAAATATGTTCACTGTTCCTGCAGTCAATAAATATTACTACTCCAATATATAAATATGTTCACTGTTCCTGCAGTCAAGAAATATTACTACTGCAATATATAAAAATACGTTCACTGTTCCTGCAGTCCAGAAATATTAGTACCAGAGATTATACTATAATGGAGTACAAAAATTTGGAGGATAAAGTAGGGAAAGATCAAGAACCACTTCCTCCTAATGCTGAAGCTGCTGCCACTAGTCATGACATAGACTATGACATGCCATCAACATCGTCTGCCAAGGGTGATGCCCAATCTCCTAGTACAGGGCATGTAAAATCCAAAAGCCAAAGTTCACTAAAATTAGCAAAAAAAAGAAAATTTAAATCATCTGAGGAGAAACGTAAACTTGCCAATATGCCATTTACGACACGGAGTGGCAAGGAACCGCTTAGGCCCTGGCCCGTGTTCATGACTAGTGGTTCAGCTTCACCCAAGGATCTAAGCCCTCCTCCTCCCCCCCCCTCTAAAAAATTTAAGAGAGTTAAGCTGTCATCAACAACACAGCAAACAACTCTGCCTTCTAAAGAGATGTCATCACAAATCCCCAAGGCGAGTCCAAGGGTGTTGGTGGTTGCGAAGACCTTCCCATCACTGTACGGGAAGAGGTGGCTCCTTCCACCATTTGCAGCACGCCCTCTGCATATGCTGGAAGGATCACCCACAGTCCAGTTACAGATTTGGCTAATGAAGGTGTGAATGTTGTACACCGGGAGGAGGATATTGATGTAGCTGGCGCTGAGGAGGAACTTGACGAGGAGGATGCTGATGTGGTTATCTTAAATGAGGCACCAAGGGGAAACAGTTGTTGTCCATGGGAACAAAAAGCCCATCGTCGTGCCTGGCCAGAAGACCAAGAAATCCACCTCTTCAGTCTGGAATTATTTCTATCCCAATCCGGACAACAAATGTATGGCCATATGTACCTTATGTAAAGCTCAAATAAGCAGGGGTAAGGATCTTGGCCACCTAGGGACATCCTCCCTTATAAGTCACCTGAAGAACCTTCATAATTCAGTGATTAGTTCAGGACCTGTGGCTAGGACCGTCAGCAGTCCAGGGACACCTAAATCCCTTGGTCTTGTTGTATCCACACCAGCAACACCCTCCTCGTCAATTTCCTCCACGATCTCGATCAGAGATAGTCCTGCAGTCCAGAAATATTAGTACCAGAGATTAAACTACGTTCACTGTTCCTGATTGATTTGTTAAAGTGCGAATGTCCTATTTCAACAACATCAGGGTGGGTGGGAGGGCCCAAGGACAATTCCATCTTGCACCTCTAGCAAACTCTTGCAAACTGCCATCCTGTCTGCCACTGCAGTGCCACTCCTAGATGGGCCACGTGTTTGTGCCGCCAACTTGTGTCGCTTAGCTTAGACATCCAGCTACCTCGGTGCAACCTTTTGGACTAAAAACAATATTGTGAGGTGTTCAGAATAGACTGGAAATTAGTGGAAATTAATGTTATTGAGGTTAATAATAGTGTAGGAGTGAAAAAAAAACCAAAAATATGGATTTTAGCAATTTTTATGCTTTTTTTTAAAAAAAAAAAAAAAAAAAATCAGAACCCAAAACCCAAAATCAGAACCAAAACCTTTCGTGGGGTGTTTTGGCAAAACAAATCAGAACCCAAAACCTCAAGCTAATAAGAACCCAAAACACCAAAAGTGGCCGGTGCACACCCCTAGTTCAATACAACATTTTTTTTTACATTTTGGGGTTGCCCCTCCTTTAAACAGACTTTGTATTTGCACCACTACAATCAATAGGAGGTACTGTTTGTACCTACAAAAATCTGCCAGTGAGAACACTGGACAATATTTCAACTCAGAGATTGCAATCTAAACGGAATCTGTTGAGAAAATACAATGGCATCATTGTTGAAGCAGGAAAGAACATTATTCAGAGGCCAGCTCTGAGTCCTTATCTTCAGTTTCATGAAAGCCTGCCAAAAGAACGTCCAAAATGGGGAAAATAAATAAATATAAAAATAAATATATCACAAATTACACTAACCTGTTCCATTACATAACATAACATATTACATATCATCGTCAGGATGAAAACATGAAAGGTTTAGTAATAACTCATGTGGTGATGTAAAACTGACAACATTGAGAAGGGAAATCTGAACCACAGAAAATAAATTGTTGTCTGAACTTGTTCGTCACTGGTACGATTTCACAACACTGAAACTTTCTGCCTAAAATAGTTGTTATTTGTTTTTCTTATGCAAGTGTACCGGTTACATAACTAGTTTTGCCTAAGGTCTAAGTACCATTCAAAGCAATAGTTATTTTTATAGAGCAACTCGCCATCACTTCAGGGTACAGAATGCGTATTAGACGCTGATTGGCAGAACCAGGACTAAGCGGGGGAGGGAGTAAAGTGTATGACTAGTGCACCATAGTGATCTAATTCAAGCGAGTGCTGATAAAACTGATCTCGTATTCTCTCACTTTAATGTGTGGGTTCTATTCGACTGATGGATCCCATAAGAATAGAAGCAAATGTCTTCAGTCGGTGGATCCCAAACTTTCTCAGTTCAAGGTACCCTTAGGGTCTCCATCATTTTTTCAAGGCACTCCTAAGCCAAAATAATTACCAAGTACTCCCCCGCCTAGCTTACCACTGGCCCTGGCACCACTGTGAGATCGCCGCCGAACCCCATCGAGCCGCGGCTCACAGTGCGGGAACCACTGTCTTAAGCACCTTGGATTGTCATTTAAATTTGTGCTGCCTGGAAGCACCTCCTGAGTGTTCTTTAATGGAGGCTGCAAAGTGCCCAGGTCAGCACTCCTATTCTTCTGGGATCAGGGTCAGAACTGACCCACACTGATCAAATTAGCATTGAGCAAACATGACAGAGTTTCAGGTCAGGTTTAGCAGTGCCAATTGAGGTGTGCAACCTTGTTAAAGAGAAACCAGCAATATCTGACCAAGCACTGTACTCATACGTTGCATAGAGATACCCAGGAACACTGAACTCGCTTGTTCCAGCTTCCTCCGAATCACTGTTCCCTCACCCACTCCAAACATCTTCCGGCTTCTTCCAAGTCAATCCCAGTCACACAGGACTTTTCCTGTTATGTACAACTCAATCCTGGTGGCTCCTCCCATTTAATATGCAATGAAAGTCTACAAGTTCTGTGGGGTAAGGAGTAAATGTAGGAGGGCCCCTCTGTACAGAAAATTCACATGACCAATAAAACTATAATTCATACGATACCTATAAAACACACAGATAGCTACATGAGAAGCACTATCTGAAATCTTTGTCTTGGGAGTCAAGAGAATATATATATATATATATATATATATATATATATATATAAGATATAGAGATCCAGGCACTTGAACACAAGGGGTCATTGTTGACTTTAGTCCGATATCTAGCCTACCAATCTCTGCCCTATTTCCAGCAGTTACTGTGGGGTGTAGGATGGGGGCCTCCCTGGTCGAGGCTCTTTCCCCTCTTGGACCAGAGCTGGGGTGGCAGCACAGCTTCAAGTCCCTGGATCGGTCCCATTGCAACAATTATACTCTCCCCAATCTGGGTTGACTGTCGTTGGCTTTAGAAGATGCTGGAATATTGAATGGTTTTCAATGGATTTGCTTCTCAGTTACAGTATCTACCACATTCAATACAGTCCTGGATATTTATCCATCATTAAAATATTAAGAGTTTACTGTAACGTGGAACGACCATTGCCTGCATATACATGACAAGACAGGTTAAACTACTGCATGTATTTTGCTGCTCACATAAAATAACCCCCCCATTGTGGAGGGTCAGCCTCATAAATTCAACAATGTGTACAATATGCACTGATGTGAATTTCAGTGATGAAGTATAAGTAGCTGTGCTTTTTGTTATATGCAAATGTCTGCAGAGATTGGAGCACATGACTCTTTATGCTTGTGTTCCACGCTTATAATGTCACGTCATTTTTGCTATTAAAAGAGTCTCTCTTAATCTACTTATATAGTCATGCAGTACTCACCATATTTTTATAGTAGTAATGCACCTGTAACGCAGAGCGACAGACTTGTTCTGCAGTTAATTTATTTTAATATGGTCTGAAACAAAGCTCAGTCTGCACTGACTGTGTCATACTCAGAGTCCATAATTATCCATCAGAAAATCAGTGGGCTATTGTCCGATCATATTCCAAGCCCTGGTTAATTAAAAAGCTATTTTTGCTCCTTTTTGACTGTGGCCATTCTTATACTTTAAATGACTAAACAAAACCACACCATATCCCAGTTTTACTTACATTCACCATTCCTCACCATCTGAGGTCACCATGAGCTGTCTGAGACAATGGAGGATCATTTACTGCATAAACATTATACACCATCAGGTTAAAGTCAACAAGAGTAAGCGGCTGTTCACACCTATCCGCTTTTTACACATTAATAAAAACACATGAAAAGCACATTAATGGGTGAAAGAAGAGTCAAAGGTGCTGCTTCTACCACTGTCCCACAAGGTTTTTAGGAGCACGAGTTTTGCACATGTTGCCAACCTCAACTACCATAACCACATATAACAAACTATTCAATTCTCAGCATATTTCCAAGCGATAAGAAAAATAATATTTTAAAAAAAATCACAACTGAAAACATTTCAAGCATGAAGGATTGTGAAATTTTTAATCTAATAAAATATACACATATTTTCATGCAAAAACATTTAAATATTTAGCATTCCTGCGCTTACTCTTAAAATTACTTGGATCACAAGACGCTTGCAGCTCAGATATAGCACAACTATGCATGCAAAATCGTATGCGAGTTTCCTTGTTTTTCCAGATTTACATCTTTTCAGGAGACACAATGAAAATGTTTTTAGTCCTATGTCAAATAAAGTAAATGTAAACAAAAGCAGAACAAAAAAAATGACCCAGTGGATTATAAAATCTAATATCTGAATACCAATACACACGGGCACAATTTAGACAGAAGCCTATTAACCACCAATTTATTATGGGAGGAAACAGCAAAGGAAATTCATAGAAACAATTCTTGCAATTATCACCTTTTTCAGGAATTAACGAAATCCCCCGGCGCTGCACGGCAGCAAAGCTAATAACCACCACATCACAAAAAACAATGTAACAGGATAAACGGGAACTTCAAAGAGGCTAATAATGTCTCTAACAATGTAATAAAAGTAGAAACCAAATGATCTTGAGCTGGTCAAGGTTGTCAGAGTAGCAGAGCAGAGATATTTAGAAAGGATTAAAAAAAAGTGGCTTTATCATGGTCATTTCCATTCTCCATTACTGCACTGAAAAAAATCGCCTAAACACAGTCACGCGATTTTAAAAAAAAAATATCAGTAAAGTCTTACAATAATGAGAGAAATTGTTAAAATCATTGTCCTGAGCAAAGTCAGTTCTTGACAGCATAAATCATGGGAAAGTCAGCATAACAATGAAAATGAAAAAGGATTAGTGCCAGTCACTGCTATATGAATAAAGTGTAATAATGAAGCCAGCAGTACAGCAACTCCCTCTATGAATGGTAAGGCCAAGCACCCAGAAGCGGTTGGACCCAAGCACCCAGAAGCAGGTGAACCCCCTCCACTCATGCTTCTAATTCTTGGCCAGGAACGAGAATCATTAAGCATCCAATCGCTGCTTCGGTGTGAGGGGTCATTTTTAAAAAGAGTTTTATTTAAATGTTTAAACTTGTTTTAATTCCCCTTTATGTTGGATCAAGACATAATCGTGAAGACACGACCATCTTTTTTTAAATAGGCAAACAGCAGCAATGTGTTCTTCCCATGCAAAAAGGGCTGGAACTTCTACCCTTAAAATTCTAATTCCATTCAAATTTCCTTTGGTGTATTAAACTAACAACATGAAGAATGGTTACTCTTTCATTTCAGTGGAACACACGACATTTATGGGAGTTTACTCTCAAGATGATACCAATTCTGGTTACAAAATGCCATGTTATTGATTTAAGAGTAAATCTAATTATTATTGAAATTTATTTTAAAAATGTACCTGCCCCATAGTTTTGAAAAATCCAGCATTAATAGTACACAGTCTGTGCAAAAGCCTAATTGCAATATTGCAAATTTTCTAATACACATTGCTGCAAAAGATAACTTATTAAAAAACTGAGCTCCACCATCTGAGTTTTAAACACCTTTGGCATTATTTAAACAAGATGGTGGGGTGGGCATAAATTCCTGTTCTATGAATCTCATGTGATCATCTGGAGCCAATGTACTGAAAGCTGGCAGCTTGATGATGTCAGAAGATGTTTCCGAGGAGCACAACACATAGTAACATAATTAATGAGGTTGGAAAAAAAAAAAAAGACACCAGTCCATCAAGTTCAACCTATTTTGGATCTCCTGCGATCCTGCACTTATATTTGAAATTGATCCAGAGTAAGCAATCGCCAATCTGTTTCAATTGTGAAAATCCCCCCAGACCCAATATTGCAGTCCTATTTTTACCCTATATCCACTACTATCCTTCATTTTAATTAACGGTCGTATCCCTGGATACACCTTTCCGCAAAAAATTGGCTAACCCTTTCTTAAACATATCTATTGAATCTGCCATCACGACCTTCCCTGGCAATGAATTCCATATCTTGGCTGCCCTTACTGTAAAGAACCCCTTCCTTGGCTGGTTGTGAAATTTCCTCTCCACTAACCTTAGGGGGTGACCACGTGTCCTGTGTATGGTCCTTGGGGTAAAAAGTTCCCATGAAAGTTCTCTGTAATGACCCCTAATGTATTTGTACATAGTAATCATATCTCCCCTTAGACGCCTCTTTTCTAAAGTAAACATGCCTAAACTGGCTAACCTTTCCTCATAACTTAAGGACTCCATACCCTTTATCAATTTTGTCGCCCTTCTCTGAACCCTTTCTAGTTCCAAATTATCTTTTTTATAGAGTGGTGCCCAGAACTGTACTGCATATTCAAGATGAGGTCTTACCAATGATTTATACAGTGACAAAATTACACTGTCTTCCCTTGCATCTATGCCCCTTTTTATGCATGCCAATACTTTATTTGCCCCTGCAGCTGCTGCTTGACATTGAGCACTATTGCTAAGTCTATTGTCTACGAGCACTCCCATATCCTTTTCCATTATAGATTCTCCTAAATTACTTCCATTTAATTTATAGATTGCGCTCTTGTTTTTGATCCCTGAATGCATAACCTTACATTTATCTGTGTTAAACTTCATATTCCATTTGGCCGCCCAATCCTCCAGTTTATTTAAGTCCCTCTGTAGAGAAGCTACATCTTGCTCTGATTTTATTACCTTACAGAGTTTAGTGTCATCTGCAAAAATAGAAACTTTACTCTCTAAACCATCACCAAGGTCATTAATAAATATATTAAAAAGGAGTGGCCCCAGCATGGAACCTTGAGGTACTCCACTTAAGACCTTTGACCAATTAGAAAATGTTCCATTTATCACAACGCTCTGTTCCCTATTCTCTAACCAGTTTTCGATCCAAGTACAAATGTTGATTCCTAGACCCAGTTCCCTTATTTTGTAAACCGGCCTCTTGTGTGACACTGTATCAAAGGCCTTTGCAAAATCTAAGTAGACCACATCTACTGTGCTGCCCTGGTCTAAGTTCCCACTAACTTCCTCGTAGAAACTAATGAGCATGCTCCTGCCAGTGGCGGATCCAGGGGGGGGGGCGCGATCGGGGCAATCGCCCCCCCTAGCAGGGGCTTGCTGCCGGCGACTGCACACTATGTGCAGGTCCGCTCGGCAGTGACAATGTGCTGCCCGGCTGCTCTGATTGTGTTTTAAACACAATCACAGCAGTCAGGCAGCACATTGTCACTGCCGAGCGGACCTGCACATAGTGTGCAGCCGCCGGCAGCCTTAGATGGCAGAAAGGGGGCGGGGCCTAAATCGCGCCCCCCCCCCCCATATCCCCCTAAATCGCCCGGGGTAGAAATATTTTCTAGATCTGCCCCTGGCTCCTGCTACTACATGGGATATTTTCACAGATTAACAAGACTTCACGCCTGCCCAGAAGACTGCAGACATGTGAAAATGTGAATTTGGAAGAAGCCTATGTCAAGCTATGCTTCATCTTTTCAGATATTGGTTTAATGTGCAGCTTCGTGTAGGTAAAAGTTCTGCTTTCAAGTGGTCATCCACTTTGAGACAAGTGGAAACTTAAGAGCTGGAAGCCTATTCCTTATCCTTCGTTAAATCATAATGGCCTTCATTTACAGTTGGACGCAAAATTGCGACTTGAATACGTACAAAAAATAAAAATATGCATTCGTACTTTATGTTTCATGTCCTGAAGGCATACGGCTTCTCGGCAGAATTTCTGAAGGCGGTCTCTGCCCTTTACAACTTCCCCACCCCCAATCTTTGTGCTTGTTATAGAGCACCTGGCGACAATGATTAGGCAGATGGCTATGGTAACGGGTGTGGAGGTGGGACCCCAGGAATTTAAGGTCTCCCTCATTGCGGACAACATACTCCTCTCTCGCACGAATCCCCAGGACTCATTGCCCACCCTATATAGCCTCATAGATGAGTATGGCCTTCTCTCAGAATATAAAATTAATTTTACCAAATCGGAGGCCATGCTCCCCCATGTCACCCCTCCCCTCCAGACAAGCCTACTGTCTAATTTTGCCTTACGCTGGCAGCCCAACAAGATCAAATATCTTGGCATCTACATCACCTCCTCCTATAATAAGCTATATCGAGAAAATCCCCCCACCCCTGATTAAAATCAAACAGGACCTAGTGATATGGAGAAGCTATGCCCCTATATTGGCTGATAGAGATCACCTTCAACACACCAGGTCGGCATGAACAGGAATACGAAAGAGACCTGGGACCTCCCCTGGACGAGTCTAATTGGGAGGAGGTCCGAGAGGGAATTGCCAAATTGCCAAGAGCTCAATCTCTACACTAATTAAGGAAACTGCATACAAACTGTACTATAGGTGGTACTATGCGCCAGACAAATTATCTAGAATGTTTCCCACGGCCACTTCGAGCTGCTGGCAGGAATGTGGTCAAAGGGGTACAATGCTACATATATGATGGACCTCCCCTCATATAGTCCCTTTCTGGACCATGGTTCTCGCACTTATAAACACCATGGGCTAGATTTGCTAAGCTGCGGGTTTGAAAAAGTGGGGATGTTGCCTATAGCAACCAATCAGATTCTAGCTATCATTTTGTAGAAGGTACTAAATAAATGACAGCTAGAATCTGATTGGTTGCTATAGGCAACATCCCCACTTTTTTCAAACTCGCAGTTTAGTAAATGTAGCCCCATGTCTGAACAACAGGTCAATAAGGACCCTTGGTCTTTCCTTCTCTCTCGCCCCTTTCCTGATGAGAGCTCCCTTTCTAACAAACTTCTCTCTCATATACTGGAAGCTGCTAAGTCCCTAAGAGCCAAACCATAGACCATAATCCTCCCTTCATGCAGGAGCTATGGAATTACATATCGCAAGTATAGGGAGTATTACATACTACCTACACGACAAATCATATAAATTCAGCAAGGTTTAAACACCGTAGTAAGTACAAGAAAGTCGTAGCTGCATATCCTCCTCGACTCTCCCTCCTGCTATTGACATATAGCCCTTGGGTCACCTCCGGATCCCCCAGGCTGGGGCAAGAACCTCGTCTATGTTGAAGATTGTTTTCTAATTGTATAGGTTGATTGTCCCCAGACATGTTGCATATATTGTCAATCGTGATATCACTGTTGAAATTTGTGCCTTTCCTACTCACCCCCTCTCCTTCTCACCTTCTACCTCCTTCCCAAAGCCCTGATCCATCTACCTCTCCCCCACTAGTATAAAATATAAAAATAAGAGGATACATTTTACTCATATCCTTTTGATCATTCTGCTGTTTGTATTTCTCATGCTGTTTCCTTTCTAAATAAAGAGTTTAAAAAAAATGCATTTGTACATTTGGCTTTATTTCCATCTGCATGTATCTTAAGAAACATGAAATTTTTAATCTAACATATAGATGTGTCACTCAAAAAAATATTACGGTCACCATCAACACAGATATATGCACAAAGCCTATGGCACTTGCAAAGATGCCTAATAAAAGGCTTAGATTAAGGCTACATCCAAGACAATATTGGACACATCCTTAAATGGATCGTTGACTCGTTTCTCCACGCTGTTACCGTATTGAACGTACATATAAACTCCTCATCTCAAAGCACAACATGCCGCAATTAAGATATGCTTAAGCAAAATTTCAGTGCCAACTAACCAGGCAGAGCTGGAACAGCCATTGACCTTGAAGAAGGACATCAGGAACACAGATGCAACACAAAGCATCCCATGCTTCTCTTCCAGCCGACGGTGTAGCTTTGCTCCTAGTGCTCTAGACCAGCTAGGAGTGGGCGTAGAATAAATACAAACCTCACATGGTAATAAGGTTTTAGCTGCTGGTTTGTAGAACAGTGTCCCTTCTAGGCTGCCTTGTCCATCACCATTCTGTTGAAAAATCAAGTTATTATGCCGTTGGGCTTTGATGGGATGTGTGGAAATCACCACATACTCTAGAGCAGGGGGTGACAACCCCGGGCACGCAGACCAATTTCATCTGGCACTCAGGAGCTCCGAGCTGTCCCACCAAAAGAAGCCAAAACGGAGCTGCTGCGCATGTGCAGAAGCTCAGTTTCATTCATCTGCAGCTGCTTTAGTGTAGAGGCTCCCAGGTTCCGTTGTGGAACGAAAGATGCTGACTCCAGGTAAATATGAAGGACTACATCTACTGGGGGCTCAAGTATGAGGGACGACATCTACTGGGGGCTCAAGTATGAGGGACGACATGAAAACTTTGTATATGTAATTAATAAATAATATATATATATATATATATATATATATATATATATATATATATATATATATATATATATATATATACACACACACACACATACACATATATATATACATACATATACACACACACATACATTTGGCACGCGTGGGCTTGAAAAGAATTTCGCCAGTGCACTGATAGAAAAATGTTGCTGACCCCTGCTCTAGAGGAATATCACAGAGTTAGAGGATAACCAGGATACATTTTTACATAAAGGGTACAACACAGCCTAACCAGACAGGTGCAAACTGCTACAAACACAAAAGTAAACAGATTGCTGTAATAAACTATATCTTAAGCTGGGTACACACTACAGAAATTTCGACCAACTTTTTATGCCGAGCGATTTTACATGCGATCGATGTTCCGATCGCTCGGTCCATGGACTGCATACACACTAGCCTTGTTTAGGACGATGAAGGGAAGAGCGGACGTCCCTTTAGCGACTTTTTACAGCCATGTTGTCGTGAGCAATGACTGTAATTTCGTACTCACTGTTGTGGATCGGTCGGAAGTTTATACACACTACACAACGGAAACGAGATTGGAACGAAAATATTAAACGGTACGACCAACCAAATGAGGCGACAATCGTCCATTTGGGCAGACTTTCGACCATCGTGTCACTGCACACACTGACCCGACTTTTGAACGAGCGGTCGTATGTCGGCTGTTTGAGCCGATTATTGGACGAAAACAGTGTAGTGTGTACCCATCTTTAGACTAAACCTATACCACATTCTCAGGGATATAAGATTATAAGAAGATATCTCATTTGTTCAGTTCTCAACAAAACTGCAACACAGCCTCAGGATTTGCCATATGAGGTAATAGGAGTTTCAGGAAGCAGATTAATTGTTTAATTACACATGATTGGTATTCCTGACAAAGACCTCTGAAAACAGGATGTAGAAGAGAATACACACTCGAAAAGTGTAGGTCATAAAACTTAGACAGAAAGGAACTAAACAGTCATGTCCCAGAGTCTGAATGTTTCCAGTTGAATAGAGCCAGAAAAATAATTAGGTAAAAAAAAAGCCAAGAAACAAAGCCTACTAGTCAGATCTATTTTGATAAATACAAATTACTACTATAAAAGTTGGGAATATTTTTCACTAAAATATGTTATATTATACAGACATACAAATGAATTACTAATATTAAATATGTAGAACTGCCTCTTCTACTACTCCCAAGCCATCTACGCAGACACATAACATTAGTAACAGACTATATATTTAATTATGAAATCCCTTTGGGTTCCCAATAAAATTGTCAGAATTCCAAGCGGAGAAAAATATGGGTAGAACAATAATAAATATATATATCTTTTGAAGGCTTCCACAACTGATCTACTTATCTCATCTCTGAGGCTGTATGGCCCCACCCTACACTGAGTTTCCGCTAATGACTGTCACAAAGGTGACATCGCAGTTCACTGGTGACTGCCCTGTGATTAAATGGTAGACTGCCATCAACCACTTGTGCACAACTGATCTAGATAATCAATAACGAATATCATTTGTAATATAAGGTATTCCCATTAAAGGAGATTAGTAAAATGTAATGCAAACTATTTTTCATTAGGATGCACTATTTAATTATGGTTCTAGCCATGTGCATTTATGTAGATGTCCATTCTCCCAATTATAAATAAAAATGTTAGAATTGGCCAGAAGGTACAACAATACAATAAAATAGCACCAACCTAATCTCCTCAAAGTGGATATCAAAAAGAAGAAGAATTACGTCATCATGCACAGAAGAGGGTGCCGAAGATAAGAAGACAGAAGAGTAAGAAGAAAAGACCATAAAAGGTAATTAAAAATAGAGGGGATAGTGTGAAAATACGAGGGGGGGGGGGGATTGCTGCAGGGGTGAAACAGTGTGGGGGGGGGGTGATGCTGGCAGGCACAGTGAGGGGGGTGATGGAGAAGAGAACAATGTGATGAAGAGAAAAAGAGAAAAGTGTGACGAAATATGGGGCACAGTGTGACGAAATATGGGGCACAGTGTGATGAAGGGGCATTTATTTCTCTTCTATACTTCTCACCAAATGAATGTGCTCAAAATGTTACATTTTATTGCAAAGAATACAAATTCTTCATTTAGATTATTCATAGAACAATAAATGTATGCTGTTAATGTACTTGTATTATTCTCTTTATGAAAGTTTATAATATAATTTGTAATAAAAGAAAAGCATTATTGAATGAACAAATAATTCATAAAAGAGGAGGGTGCAAATTTATTTTTTGCAGGGAGGCACCAGACATGCTAGCACCAGCCCTGGTAGGTGAAATAAGAAGTGTTTTTTCCTACAGCAACTTACAATGTTAACTGTTTATCGCACCTATAATTGTCCTCCCAAAGTTCCCCTTGTGACAGCTTCACGCAGGCCTTAGCACAAAATGCTTTGCTCGCTACCAGTACAGTCTGCATGACTTAACAGCCCATATGTAATAGACCCCTCCCAATACAGTGGGGTTTTAAACATAGCCTAGTGGCAGAGGTAGGTTTTACATCATTGGGACCATAGCCAGGTCTAAAATGCCAGAGACCAGCGCAAAGGGGTAACACATGACTGCAAAGAGAGAGAGGATACAAGGATGCTGGCAAACACATCCCCTTGCACTAGGAACAATTAAGCAAACACAGTTTAATTTTAAAAACATAACAGTCTAAACAATTTAATATTCTTAATCTTAAAAAACAGGGGGGGGGGCATCACAGGGGAATGGAGGTCCCCTTAGCCCAGGGGCCTCCATTACCTTAATCCGGCCCTTGACCCACGCTGACACTTTCTGGACCAACCTATGTCTCTATGCAGTTAGTGCCGGTGTTAGAAATGGCACAGTGCGACTACAGAAAAGCACATGCATTACTACAAAAAAAAAAAAAAAAAAGGCCAAATCACATGGAAAATGGTTCTATGGAAAAAAACATTTACTTTGTAGACAAGGAAAACAATAACTTAGAGTAGTGGAACTGAACTTGTTGCACTGTACATTTGTCAAAACAAAAGCATATCAATAGAAAGCATCGTGCACATGAACAGATCAACATATAGTGAGTATTTCTGTTTAAGTACTGTGACAGTTTGCCAAATGAATCACAGGCTCTCTTCATCAGACTGCTTTATTGATTGTGTCAACTGAAACGGAACTTAACGATCAATAATCATGACCATAATCGCGTGGGTGAACCAGAAAACGTTAATTATTTACATAACATTTTGTCATGACATTACAATATCCTGCTGCATATGATATAGAATAGAATATATATATATATATATATATATATATATATATATATATATATATATATATATATATATATATATATATATATATATATATATATAAAGCCAGAAAGACTGGACCAACCAAATGTGTCCCAAACATTGAAAGAAAATGTCATCATGAATGAATATAAAAGGTTTGTTTTTTTGTAGGACCAGCTGTGTATGAGTTAGCTGGATAAATCGAAAGCGGAAAATTAGCATATCATGGCTCCAGCAACAATCTTTGTTTTCATGACAACTTACACCCATTCCTGTGTCTTTGTGCTCCGATTGGTTAGTGCTGCTTCCCGATTTGCCATAAAGATTATTCTGCTAGAGAGAAAAAGGCTAAATAAAGACAGCCTCATAGAGCACTCTGGCCCAGGACTGCAGTCCCTGAGGCTGAAGCAACTGACAGCTATGCTAATGATAACGCTGATATACCAGGAGCTGACAGAAACACAAACCATCTACTCTGTACAGGCACCGACAAGAGTGGTCATGGTTACATGGCCTATCTTGATATATTTATATATATATATATATATATACATACATACATACACACACACACACACACACACACACACACAGCATCTTTATAATACACTGTACAGCTGCACCCTCCTTGTTCGACTCTAGACTACAGTGCAGCATTCACCACAGGGATCTCTACTCAAAGTATTATGAGCATCACACAGAGCAATAGCAGTTATTACCTAAAATAGTCAGCCAATAGCAGGCAATCACTTCTTCCTTCCCCTTTTATTAACCATTTTATTTCTGAATATAGCAGCCTTATACAACAATACACTAACTCGACTAGGCTATTTCACCCGTGCTGGCAGCTAAAGTTAATACATAGCACTGCCTCTTCCTTTGCAGTAAGTGGGTCAACAAACGGGAATATTGGAGAGGGCATGCAGTCATGTGACAGATTCATGCAAGGCCTCTGCACAAGATGCTTCTCTCTCTCTCTCTAGATGTCAAGCCTGCATGATTTAACACCCAGTTTAAAAGAACATATATTTATAATATATTAGAATACTTCATGTTCATTCCCTCCTTAATTCTAGTTCTAAGAGAAAGGTAGATCACGAATTAGAAAATATATAGAGCTTTCTCTTTTCTTATACATCAACATTATAAAGCACAGAATAAGCCACCCTAATATTTAGCATGAGGGCACATGAGCATTTGCAGATTCTTTCCCACAGAAAACTGTTTATAACTCCAATAAGTTGCAATTACTGATCCCTTTAAAAGTGCATGATCAATGACCACAAGGGTTAAATGGAAGAGAATGAAGCACGAAGTACAGTATGAAACGGTCATACGTTCCCATCGGTGTGCAAGTTAAAGCAGCTCCAATAAAGTTGCAAATAAAATTATCCACGTTAACTTACATTAGCACACAACACATTTCGTCAGGTGTCACTGTTTTATTCACTGAGCAAGAGTGACGTTTGACAGTCAGAGGTTGCGTATACACATATGCTATTGCAAAACATGACAAAACATGCACACACATAGCACAATCGTCTGCGGGCTACCCTTTTAGCAGAAGGCCATCTGTACTGTCTCTCAGACATCCACACGGATCAATAAATCTAATTTTTAAGGCCAATACATTTCCAATTGTATTCCATTAGATATTTATTTTATTAGGTAACCAATCTGTAACCCATCACAATTCTTCCTGCCATTACAGATACCCTTTTTCTCCCATTTCAAATGTAAATTTAAATGTATTTGATATTTAAGTATATCACAATAGTTGGGTCATCACCCAAAACAGTAAGATGCTGTACTCATTTTGTACAGTACAAAAGAATAGTTACATCAGGAACTTTGCTTATAAAAGTTGTATTGCTTATACAAGTGGCCTACCATTAGTAGAGACAGAATAGCGACTCATCAGCTATTCAGTAAGTTCTGGGACCCAGAGAAAATGAGCATTTATTCAAATCAATAAAAACAAACACCGAAACTTAGGAAAGGGTAAATACAGTCTATTTTTAGGTCATGACTGACCCTTGTACCTTATGCTCACTACTCTTCTCCCCTTCCTCCTGTCCTAAACAAATGTATGACTAAATACAATAATAAATAATAATATATTTAAAAAAAAACAAACAAAACAAAAACCAAGTTCCTTTATCTACAATATGGAAATGTAGTGGTGTAGATGATGGCGGGGGTGTGAACTAGCACAAAGAGGAAGCATCACCTGATGAGACAACTAGAACAATTGTGGCCAATCAAATGGGCACAGTCACCCAATGTACAGCCTCTCTGTACAAATGGTTATATAATTCAGTGTTCTCCCTAGCACTTATTTCCCAGGTGTTCCCCACGGCTGTTTTTACTTGCCAACCGGTTCTTGGAGCCCAACAGAGTCCTATTATAATAGAATAAACCAGGGTTTCCCAAACCCAGTCCTCAGGGCTCCCTAACAGTGCAGGTTTTCTGGATCACATGTGACATAATTAGGACCACCTGTGGATCTGTTACAATGTGTCAGTCAGTAATGACTACACCTGTGCTCCAGCATGGAGATTTGAAAAACCTGCACTGTTAGGGAGCCCTGAGGACTGGGTTTGGGAAACCCTGGAATAAACCATTGTTTCTCCTATTAGAACAGGCACAATGTGACCACTACAGCCAGCAGTGTGTGTTAGCCTACTGACCATCAGTCTGACCAGTCCTGGCAGGTGTGGGCAACAACCTCCAACATTTTTCAATAGCATTGCAAAGTATTACACTGACCGCACCCAGCTGCTTCTTAATGCCACCCGGCTGGCAAAATGTTCTGGGAAGATCACTGTAATTGTATATAAGTCCATTAGATACATGCAGAGTTTCCCAAACCCAGTCTCAGGCCCCGCTAACAGTGCAGGTCTTCCAGGTCACAAGTGAAATCTTTTCACGTCAGTCAGTCAGTAATGACTACATCTGTGCGCCAGCAAGGAGATGTGGAAAACATGCACTGTTAGGGCTCCTGGTGGGACTGCATTTGGGAAAGCCTGTTATGTGGGAAAGTTTTAGAGAAAAACTGGGTCAGTGTATCTTTAATTCTTGTGAAACAGATACAAGTATATTTGCCAACATTTCAAACCGAGTGGCAGGTGTGGGACGGTTTGCAGTGACACAATCACATCATGATGACTCCGCCCTCAGCAATGAACCCATTTGCAGCAGGAGGCAGGGCTATGATAATGCGATCTGATCATTAAGCCCTGCCTCTGCCTAGTTCAACAATGAAGTGGGAGGATCCAGGAGGAAGGCCTGCTCTTCCAGGAGTCCAAGAGACTTCATAAAATTTCAATAGTCTGCTGAATAATCTGTGGGAAAAGACTTAAAAACAAATGTCATGCCATACAAGTGATAATGGGTGATTTTGTTAAAGTACTTTTATATGAAGTTTACCTTGGCAATGAGAATAAGGCAAGTCTATCATTACATTTGCAAGGTGGCGATAATTGAAGGAATGTCCCTACAGCTCTAAAATGTGTTGTTCTTTTGAGCAGGGTCCCAGTACATAAATATAGGCAAGACCTCTGTTGCTCACATCAGCATTCACTGGGTATCTCCTTAGAAAGAAATCTGAGCCTCCTCCATTGGGCATCTGACTTTCACTTTTAGTCCCTGCCTCCGAATCTTCCCTCTCTGGAACCCTGCTTAATAAAACCGCTAAAGATTATATGCTGGGAAAGACAAGACATTTAAGAAGATATGGTATCATGCATTGGTAGACATTACAAGCATTTACATTCTTATTCTTTTCCTAAATACCTTTTCTCTACACAACCCATTAGGTGACACCCCATTATGAGATACTAGTACTTTAGTATACTTGTCATGAAAGTTTAAATATTGATTATATCCAGAAATTTCAAAACAGTTATAGTGCTCAATTTTTATTACAAAATAATATTCCTAATTGCACACATCTAATCACGTTCTATTTTTAAATTCTGACATTTCCACCCTAGAGCTAAACCGAACACATGGAATATATTTCTCATTCATCCATGCCAACTAAAATATTATGTAGGCTGCAGCTTAGGAGAATGTAGACATTTATTAATTCTACAGCAATTATTTGTAACTGAACCAATATGTGGTTTTACAAATTACATCACACTTCCATCTGGATAGCTACCTACATACCAACTCCACACTATACTAGGTTATATGCATCTCCAAAACCATGCTCATCAATGGGAGCCAAAGACTGGAACAAAAGGTGCTCCCGAGGAATACGGCGACTCGAGTAATTTGCCATCTAAGAGAAATGGTAAGCTAAAAGATATTTAAATACCGCGCTAACATTTATGACTAGTAGAGCACAGATAATCGGTCACTGAAATTTTGTCACAGGGTCAACCATAGTATCACAAGCGGAAAGGAAAAAACTGCAGTGTTCACACCTACACTATTAACAGGCTTTTCAGCTGCCAACAGCGCAAAGCGCATAAAAAGTAAAATAGATAAATAAGACAAAAGGCTTCATTTAGGCTCATTCCTACCATTGCGTCCTAAAACGTTAACACCACTTTTCCAGTTATTAAACGGTCTTGGGGCAGCAAGGTGGCTAAGTGGTAAGCACTTCTGCCTCACAGTAATGGGGTCATAAGTTCAATTCCCGACCATGACCCTATCTGCGTGGAGTTTGTATGTTCTCCCCGTGTTTGCGTGGGCTTCCTCCAGGTGCTCCGGTTTCCTCCCACACTCCAAAAAAATACTGGTAGGTTAATTGGCTGCTATCAAAATTGACCCTAGTCTCTCTGTCTGTGTGTGGGAATTTAGATTGTAAGCCCCAATGGAGCAGGGACTGATGTGACTGAGTTCTCTGTACAGCGCTGCGGAATCAGTGGCGTTATATAAATAAATGGTGATGATGATAACATCTCTACAAAGCAATATGAGGCTTCAAATGAAGAAGTGGTAGAGACCATCAGCAAGATATATAGCGCAACATTTACTAAAGGCAACCAGCAGTGCCATTTTGTGTGACTACCAGATGATCAGATTTCCAAAATTCATCCCCGATACTTAAGAATGCTTGGTTAAGACTGAATGTGAACAACCATTTTAAAACCACATTGTCATGTCAGAACCTTGACCAAGCCCTCAGTTCTGTATGATGGCATATTATGAAGTGGCTTCTCATCAACAGTTGTTTATATAGGGCCAGCATATTTTATAGCACTTTACAATTGGGAACAGGAATAAAACAATAGTATTACAAAAGTATTACAGACAGATCCGAGAGGTAAGAAGGCCCTGCCCACAAGCTTACAATCTATAGGACAATGGGAGCATAATACATGAGGTTAAGTGCAATATATTGTATATTGGTCCAGCAGATTGCAAAGGTAAAAAGTGCTTAGTGGCCTGTATGATCCAGTCACACTGCAAACAGTCTGTACAGAAAGGTTAGTCTCATGCATTTATATATAAATGCATGAGACCAATAACAATCACCGACAGCCCCACAGTGCAGTGCTTAAAGAGAAAGTGTAATCACTTCCTGCGAGTAGCAAGGAGCACAAAGTAGAGCTGCAGGAACCATGAATGGGCCTGCAATGAAACCTATGGGAGAGGAGGTAGGGGGGGCTGCAATGAAATCTATGGGAGAGGAGGTAGTGGAGCTGTAATGAAGTCTATGGGAGAGGAGGGAGGGGGCTGCAATGAAACCTATGGGAGAGGATGGAGGGGGGCTACAATGAAACCTATGGGAGGGGACCTACAATGAAACCTATTGGAGGGGAGGGAGGGGGGCTGCAATGAAACCTATGGGAGAGGATGGAGGGGGGCTGCAATGAAACCTATGGGAGAGGATGGAGGGGGGCTGCAATGAAACCTATGGGAGAGGAGGGAGGGGGGCTGCAATGAAACCTATGGGAGGGGATGGAGGGGGGCTACAATGAAACCTATGGGAGAGGAGGGAGGGGGCCTGCAATTAAACCTATGGGAGGGAGGGGGGCTACAATGAAACCTATGGGAGAGGATGGAGGGGGGCTGCAATTAAACCTATGGGAGGGAGGGGGCTACAATGAAACCTATGGGAGAGGAGGGGTCTACAATGGTGAGAATTTGCCATAACAATGAGAGGGGCACAGAGGGGGCTGAAATGAGAGCGATATGAGGATAACTATAACATTATTTTCCGCTCTTATGAATGATGACACTATGCCCTTAATTTTAAACAATAGGGGGCCTCATGTCCTAAGTGCCCTGGGCCCCCACAAAGCCTTAATCCAGCTCTGAGTCAGAGAGTTGTTATCTTGTGTGAACTGTGTAAAGAGTGGTAACAGGGTACACTAGGGATCATAAGTGGTGAATGAGGAATTTTATAAGCTTGTATGAAGGGGGCTTCCATTCCATGTGGGTTTTTAGAAAATGCTTGAAGACTACAGCAAAGTCTTATTGTGCGAGGAAGGGCATTTTTATGTTTGTCTACGGTCAGTAACAGTACAGGTTCAGAGATGGTGTTACACCCATACATGATGCATTACATTGTGTAGGCTGTTATAACCATGATTCTCAGAGAAGTGCAGTGAGTATAGTTACAGCACCAGTCATAGTGATAAATTAATCACTTTCAATATCCAAAATCAATAATGATGTCATTTTGCGTAAATAAGTATTTTTTTATTTTTTTTTACTACAAGCCAACTTTTCTACAGTACAGTATTCTATGGTAAGTTAAAGAAAAAACAAATATATACAGAGTCTTCATCTTAAAATCATAGTCTGTGTCTTTTGGATACTTTTGTGTATGTTTAGTCTAGAAGACATATTTACCTTACTTTAACATATGGTAACTTTTCATGGTTGGAACCCAGTTCTGGAATCTACAGAGCTCATCTGCTTGCACAATTTCATTGTATTATGACACAAAAATAACCACATGGATATCTGAAAGCAATTTCACACTATAATGAAGTCCACCAAGTTAGAAAATGAATATGATGTTCATTTTCAATGTCTTTACTAAGCTACAGGACATCTGCTGCAACATAAGCATTGACACACAGACATACACTGACATAAATGTTGAAAGCTAAACTAAACCCAAGTTTTATTGCTGCCAAAAACAGCCAAATGTTTTTGTGGATCATTAAGGATAGAAGAATCATGTGCATTTTTGGCAAAAATAAATATCTAAAACAAAACTAATATTAAAATAAATGAATTGCTGCCTAGTTTAAAGAGCAAGTGAAACCACTTTTGGATATTGATATATAAATCAACGCCTGTGTATTACTGAACCAAAACAAGTGAAGATTTAGTAGTTAAGCAAGTCAGTCAGTCATACTGTCCCATTCCTTTGCTAAAAGTTCTGATTTTAAGAGGGAAAGGCTCTGTAGCATCACTCTGAGGCAATTTTAACATTTCTGTTTGCAGTCTCCTAGTTAACAGAAATGTCCTGATCCGGATTGTTAGTCACACATAGAAACATGGTTGGTGACAAAGTAAAAAGTTTGAAGAATGGACATGATACAATTTGCTATTTGAGCTTTATGTCCTACATAAGCATCCTTGAACCACAGATTTAATGTTTTAGGCTACATACCCACTGCGTTTAAGATGCTTTTTTTTCCCCAGACACTGGTAGAACATATCAAATTCAATCAATAAGTGTTTTTCCATGTGTTTCAGCTATAGTTATATAAAAGTATAATAATATGAGCAGCAAGGTGGCTAAGTGGTTAGCACTTCTGCCTCACAGCAATGGGGTCATGAGTTCAATTCCCAGCCATGGCCTTATCTGAGTGGAGTTTGTAGGTCCCCCCACGTGTTTGCGTGGGTTTCCTCCGGGTGCTCTGGTTTCCTCCCACACTCCAAAAACAAACTAGTAGGTTAATTGGCTCCTATCAAAATTGGCCCTAGTCTCTCTGTATGTCTGTGTGTGTATGTTAGGGAATTTAGACTGTAAGCTCCAATGGGGCAGGGACTGATGTGAATGAGTTCTCTGTACAGCGCTGCAGAATCAGTGGTGCTATACAAATAAATGGTGATGATAATAAGAAATAATAGGGTTTCTATGATTTACAAAGCGTTGTAATATGACAAACATTACAGAATGGAACACAATGCAGGATGCTAACACTAGGAGTAATGATTTTAAGTTTCACATCCCTTAAATGCAAGCTCAAACTAATGCTATGTGTGATGAAGGAGGACATACCCCAATACATGTAAAGGTTTCATTTAATGCAATAAATTCTCGTATATACCAGACAAAGCGAGTACTGCATTTTTGTGAATTTTTATAAAAGCTTGAATAGCCCACACACGCGAATAGAAAAAAAAAAAAGATAAATTACTCCTATTCAGATTTCCATTTTGTATTCCATCCACATAAAAAGGGTGCCTATAACTATTACACACAAACAGTAATCCCTTGAAGAAAAAAAAGTTTTGGGGTTCATTTTTTTTATTTATTTTTTTAACAAAAATCAATGTGAAATGCTATAAAAAACGGCTTGACAATTTCATTTTTCCTTGGTGTGTTTCTTCACATTGCCATCAATGATTGATCATCCTATAGATTTCTCACAGCGTTATGTAACAACCATGGCAACCACAGTCACATGATGAAAAGAGCAGGCTTTGGACTGACCTTCTGAACTCTTATCACTGTGACATCCTCCCCCTCCCCATGACATGCTGAGAGCCTGTGCCTGTGTAGCAGGCTGCCTGTGTCTGGCAATTATACTTGTTTTCCCTCCAAAGAGATGCATGTAAAAAGGTACCTATTTAAGTAAAGAAAAAAAAACCTAACTGGGATTTCTGCTTAAAAAAGCCATTTGCCTTTATGTATGAAAACCTGTATTGCTGAGTTTAGTTATGTTTACACAACATATGAACCACAGAGTTGTCAAGATAAATGTAAAAAAAAAATACATTTTATAAATAGCTTTAAACAAAATATATATAAAAAAAAGTCAACAGTGCTGATCAAACCCAGTGACATCATATCCAAAACATTGCTGTAAAAAAATTGAACCCCATATTGGGCAGAATAATCAAAACTTACTGCTAACACAATTGGGGTGCCTCAAGCACATAAAACAAGTGTATTGTGGTAGCTTTTTTTTTTTTTTTTTTTTTCAACCTTTAAGTCTTAACCCTTCCCATCAGAATGGGAATGCATGTACAGCGTTGTTTAAGAGCAGGCTAAAATTGAGTAAATACTTTGTAGTTCATAAAGAAAAACAGCTACACACAACCATCCATCATCAATGCAGTTTTAACATTTTAGCAACTCTGCATATAAATTTAACACATTATTTACCTCAATTACTGTGTCCTCTGAAAAGTACTAATGTAGCAATATCAACTATGACGTTCATAGACATGCATTTGTAACATGCAACCTTACTGCATCAACTGACTTGTTTGATCTGCTATATGCCTCTCTAGGCATTATGGGCCTTAACACATAGGTCCAACAGATATTTTCTACACTGCTATTTTTACCCACAATACATGACATGAAGTAAATGCATTGCAAATCCACAAAGTGTTGTTTACACTGGAGAAAAAATATCAACACCGCCTAGAAACACGTTCTTGCAAGATCTATAGATGTGCAATGATTAACTTGGGACCAGATCAACATGGAAACCCAATGAATGGACATCTTCCTGCAAGACATTTGCGCATAGATGCTTGTATCAAAATAAACGAGTAATGGCAGAAGCAGGTCAGTCTGTTGCAGCGTAGTATAGGCCCGGGTAGCAGTGACTGGGTTATTAACAGAAGCACAGATCTAGGCTGTGTTCAGTGCAATCAGTCGGCCTGCAGTTCTTAAGTTATATAAACAAGCAGTGTGTCACCTTCAGACGGCATGGATCTGCCCAGCACAAGCTGGAGCAGGAATGCGATCTGGGATACTCACACTAACTGCACGCAGTCCGGAGCGACTCCTGGTAATCCTCCCATCTGGAATGCTGCAATTAGGGAAATCTCTTGCTCTGCATCCGTCTGTTTCGTCTCTTCCCTCCTGGGCAGGTCTCGTTAGAAGGATGACATCATCCCTTCAGACATGCACCTGATTCTCAGGATACGGCCCCTCCTCCCACACTCAGGTCATTGTTTTTCTTAAAGGGGCTGACCGGATTTGGCTTTAATTCCCTTTCAGCTCTATTTGAGCGTCTTCTTCTGCTGAAAGGCTGCAGCTTAGTGAGGAGCAGCCTGTGAGTGTAATTGGAAATGCAAGTCAATGCTATGTAGCCACCGCTGCAGGCTGTTAGGACACAACACTCAAGCACACTGCATGCTGGCTCTGTGCATGGCTACACTGCTGCAGACAGGATGGATGCAAATGGTTTCTATGTGGTTCACACTTGTTCTGTTGCCCGTGTTTCAGTGCAGAATATCATAGTCTTCTTGCAGTTATAAAATGGGTTTGATATGTCTGGGAACTTGAGGCTTTGACCGCGATCTGATCGTGTAAACTTGTATTTTATTCAGTGTTCAAGTGCTTTCAAATACTTTGGTTGTAGGCAGGTAGCTGTTACACTACAGCAACTTATGTAGTAATCATTGTCCAATGTATCTTTTGATCTGCATATCAACTGTTCATTGACTATACAATTGAATGCATGAGCAGTTAGATTTCCTAGATTTGTTTTTTTGTGTGTGAATTAACTCAGCAATGTTTGCATTTTATATACTGAACCCACAATGTGAACTATTAATTGCATGAAATAAGTTAAGATAAGGAGGAAACCACCATGCTGTAACTTTTAGGTATTCACTAAGCTATAAACGTGAATAAAGTGATATATTTGTCTGCTATATGTTTATTACAAAATACATTTGGAGTAACATGTAAAATAGTCCAGAGTTTTGAATTATAATGGTAGGAAAACTAAGCCCCACAAAGTGAACTTGATATGGGAAAGTTTTGTAAAAATGGTTTGGAATACCCCTCACCCCTTGCTTCCACCACAAACAGGAAAAGACACATCTTACAGGATAAAAATCTTGAATGACAGGATTTACTAATGGGTTTAGTCCTTTTTATTTCCGCTGGTTTCATTTCTAATGCTGAATGCAATGTTTTGATCCCAAGTGTTTATTTGTGTGTATGCATATGTGTGTATTGTACATGTGTGTGTATATACACACACACACACACACACACACACACACACACACACACACACACACACACACACGTCTGACTTCCCTGCATTGCACCTTCCCCCCCCCCCCCCCCCCCTTTTCCCCCCCCCCTTTTCCTCTCTCCTTTTCCTCTCTCCTTTTCCTCTCTCCTTTTCCTCTCTCCTTTTCCTCTCTCCTTTTCCTCTCTCCTTTTCCTCTCTCCTTTTCCTCTCTCCTTTTCCTCTCTCCTTTTCCTCTCTCCTTTTCCTGTAGTTTTCCCAAACCCCATCTCCCCTGCTGTTCTTCCTCTATCTCTTATCATTGCTAGAGCCAGACTGCAAATCCTCTCCAAACTACATTACAGTACATGTCGCCCATGAGATATTAGTTTTCACAAGGTATGCTCCTTCAGTGTTTTTTAGACCTTTTTGTCAGATGTTGCTATGGTATACTGAAGTTAAATTACAAGCATTTCATAAGTGTCAAAGGCTTTTATTGATAATTACATTAAGTTAATGCAAAGAGTTAATATTTTTGCAGTGTTGACCCTTCTTTTTGAAGACCTCTTCAATTCGCCTGGCATGCTGTCAATCAACTTCTGGGCCACATACTGACTGATTCCCATTCTTGCCTAATCAATGCTTGGAGTTTGTCAGAATTTGTGGGTTTTTGTTTGTCCACCCACCTATTGTGGATTGACCACAAGTTCTCAATGGGATTAAGATCTGGGGAGTTTCCCGGCCATTGTGTGTGATATAGATATATATATATATGTATAGATATATATATATATATATATATATACACAGTGTGTATATAGTACAAAAAAACGTATATTCGTCTTGTACTATTTATACGCACAGGGGGGAATTTGGTTGACCTGTGCACTATTACCAATACTATGGTAATAGTGTGCACTATTACCGTTAATACGGTAATCTTTAACACTGCTTTTTGTTCACAGCTCAGAGAGCCGCTAGCACAGTGTTCGCTAACCTGTGACACTCCAGGTGTTTGTGAAACTACAAGTCCCAGCATGCTTTGCCAATAAACAGCAGCTTATTGCTGAAAGGGTATGCTGGGACTTGTAGTTTCACAACACCTGGAGTATCACAGGTTAGCCAACACTGCGCTAGCAGAAACCAGGGTTAAAATTGCTGTATTAACGGTAATAGAATTAAGGCCGCGTTAAGAGTGGCCGCACTGATTTCCTCTCTTCCCCCCCCCCCCCCCCCCCATAGAGTAAATTTTGTATATACCAGTGATTTATATTTGGTAATAATTTATGGTATGAGATAAACATATTTTACATAATGTTTGTCAGTGTCAGAAATTGACAACGTGAGTCTCGTCCCTTCCTAACTCTGAGTCTTCTTTACTGTGATACCCCACCTCTTCTTTTCTACACATTTTCCAGGGCGGAAAGGTAAAATTAAAACATGTTTCAGGAGTTCCACGTGGAGAAGGTCTACTTTAGATAGTTATATAAAGCAGTAGAGTATTTCAGAAAATACATCATATTTCATTTATACTGTAGAATAAATTTCAATACCTGTACTGCTGCACTGTATATAATGCCATAACAGAAAATGTAACAAAAAATGACAGTCTGGACTATATATAGTATTAGTATTCTGGCGACAGACAGGCTGAGCAGATATTCACCTCAAATCAGTGGTGGTATTCAAATAAATTAACAACCGGTTCTCTGCCCCAATGACCGTTTTAAGTATACAAAAAGATAAACCGAAAGGTAGTTTAATATTTCATGCGTTTAATACTCAAATAAGAACAATAAAAGAGTTATACAAAACTAGATTGTTATAAAAGAGTTTTAAAATATTAATGAATATTAAATATAGGCAATAAAAGAGTACAAATTATTAAGACATTCTACAGACAATAGCAAAGTAATAAACAACAAATATTATAAAAGCTGCATAATGATAAATTATTTATATCTATATCAAGAGGCAGTTATGTAGTCAAACCCAGGTATGCATGTGTACATAAAATATTTCTTATTTTATGCTGCTAATATCAAGATAATAGTAATGAGTAGAGATGTTCATTGACCCCCGTGTTTTGGTTTTGACAAAACCGCTCTCGTGTGTTTTGGTTTTGGATCTGTATTTTTTAGGAAAAAATGCTAAAATCACATAATTTTGCTGTTTTGTTCCTACATTATTATTAACCTCAATAACACTAATTTCAAGTAATTTGCAGTCAATTTTGTCCACTTCACAGGTCACAATTGTCACGGTTGGCTATGCTGGAAATAGGATCCCTAGGTTCTGCTGGGCATGGCAAGGCCCACCCACGGGCGCAGAGTCTAACAGGAAGGTGCTTTATATCAGGAACCCCAGCAAGGAAGTATGGTCTTAGCGGCACCAAACCTGCAGGTCGCGGTCCCGCAAGTGAGTGGACAGCAGAGCGATGTGGAGGAGCCAGGAGATGTTAGGAGGCAACACTGGTACCAGCAGGTAAGTGGTAGAGAGACACTGAAACAGTGGTAATACAAGGATGGCCACAGAGATAAATGCAGCAATTGAGACTGGGACTACAATAGAGGAGCCACAGGAACAATAGAAGCTTGAAAGGCAGTAGAGAACCGATGCTGACACAATGTAGTATTCAGGAGGTAATAACTGTGATATACCGGAACAGCGGTAGTTCAACGCAGGTCAAGAGCTGAGAGCAGACTGAAGTAGCGGTGGTAACTCGGGACAACAGCTGATGAGTCACAGAAGTAGTAGCGGTTCAGTGATGTAGGGAAGGGAAGTCTCCCTTTACAAGGCAGCGCCGCTTTAAATTTAAGCGCTGAAGACGCTGAACTCGCCGGAGTTGAAGAATCCGGAGGTTCATACATTTACCCCCAGATGTCAAAATTTTGTGCTGAGTCATCTGCATCATCAATGGGTGTATAAGATGTGTCACGAGGTAAGATTGCGGGATCTGCGGGTATTGGCGCTGCTACACAAGGAGGCGTAGAGTCTAACACGTCGCCGGTCTTCAACAGGGAACCCCGCCAAGAAGTTTGGATTTTGATGCAAACAACGTATAGGTCGCGGCTCTCCCAGCAGGGCCGCCATCAGGGGGGTACTGTTGTACCGAGCTCACCAGGGGGCCCGGTACAACAGCGCAACATATACTTACCTGGGGGCCCGCCGCTGGTCTCAGCTACTCTGTCTTCAGCCTGGCTGTCACCGTGACAGCCAGGCACCAGGATGCGATCGCAGGGGTGGAGGATTCATTCCCCCTGCGATCATGTGATCTGTCACAGGCAGAGCACATGCTTCTCCGTACTCGTGAAAATGCGACATACAATTGTCCATGACCAAACACAGGCTCTGGTAAATAAATACCCACACGGTCAAGAGTTTGAGCCCTCAACTGGTAAATTTAGCCTTTACTACCCCTCCCACGGGGGGAAGGGGGGATAATGGAAGTTAACTGACTTCACTATTATAATTTTTTTGTCAAATAATGTCAGTATACCAAATTTCAGGTCAATTGGATGAGCCCTTTCTGAGAAAATAGTTTTTTCTACACACACTAACACACGCCGCTAGCCTTATATATATTAGATATGATATAAACGCTGGAGGCTAGAATACAAAGAAACTAGTTGCTCTGGCACCCTAGTGGTGTCAGAGCAGGATATTTATATGTGTGTGTCTGCTCTCATTGGTGGGCAGTGGGTTGGCGGTCAGACGCGCTGACCGACAGCAGGAAGCAGGGGAGCGTGGCCCGTTGCCTAGCAACGAGGCGCTCAGTGAAAGGAAGACGACCGTCCCCAGCTAGCGAGGAGGCACGGGGACAGCTTCTGATAAAATGTTTTCAGTACACATAACGGTATATAGCACATGTAACATTGGCACACAGTGGTAGCTGAAATTTAAAGTGGTGCAAGATGGACTTGTCCTTGGGCCCTCCCACCAACCCTTATGTTGGGTCTTAAAAAGGACATGCACACTTTAACAAACCAAGCACTTCAGTCACAAAAGTGCCACTCCTTGTGGCTGAAGTGCTTGGTTTTTTTGGGCCCCACAAAACAAGGTAACAATGGCCTTAAGGTACCTAAGGATAACAGTGCTGTTAATGAACTCTACTGTGGTAAGATGTTGTTGTCATCTTCCTCAGACTCATCCTCACCCTCATCAGTTTGTGCATCATCCTCACACACTATTAATTCATCACCGCTGGAATCCACCATTACAGAAGTCTCAGTATTTTGATGTAATTGGCGGGAAAGGCCATCCTCATGGAACTTGTTAGCGTAGTCTGACATAGTTGGCGTAATTGCTTTGTTTAATCTCCTTCAGTTTCTGAAGATGCTTTTCCAAAAGTATAATTAAGGGAATCACTTGACTCAAGCTAGCAGTGTCTCAACTCACTTCACAGGTGACTACTTCGAATGGTTTCAGCACCTTGCACAACACGGAAAGTATTCTCCACTGCAATTGACTAAAATACATCCCCCCTCCTTTCCCTATGTCATGGCTTGTGGAGTAAGCGTGGATGGCTTTTTGCTGTTCCTCTATCCGTAGAAGCATATACAGGGTGGAATTCCACTTTGTCCCCACCTCTTGCTTCAGTTGGTGGCAGGGCAAATTAAAATGCTCTTGTAGCTGCTGCAATCTTCTACACGCTGTTGCCGAATGCCGTAAATGTCCAGATATTTTATGGGCCACAGACAGCATCTCCTGCACGTCCCTGTCATTTTTTTAAAAAGCTCTGCACCACCAAATTTATTGGGTGAGCAAAACAGGGAATGTGATGGAATTCACCCAGCTGTAATTCTCACAATATTGGTGGCGTTATCAGAAATGACATATCCTGAGGAGAGTCAAGTGGGATAAGCCATGTTGCAATGACATCCCTTAGTTTGCCCAGTTCCGCTTGTCCACATATCTGTGGTTAAGTGTACAGTGGGTAGAATGGCATTTTGTAGCCCAATAATTAAATTTTTATAAACCTTCTGGTAGAGGTGAGGAATAGCTTTTCTAGTGAAATGGTGTCGTGATCGAATTTGGTAATGGGGACACAAGACCTCAAGTAACTGTCTAAAACCAGCTGCATTAATAGTGGATATTGGATGCAGATCTAATACTAGCTTAGTTGCCATGGCGTCTGTGATCTGCTTTGCAACTGGGTGACAGCTGTCATACTTGGTTCCTCTTACAAAGGATTGTTTAACAGTCAATTGTTGTAAACTACTAGTAGTCTTCTTTCTGGTATGCTTCTGGGATGCAGATTCACCCCCAGCAGCAGCAGCAGTAGTGGGACTAATGCTCAAGATTTTGTCTGAGGAATCCAGAATAGTGGAGGAGTCATCGAGCCTTACCACCTTGGATGCAGGACTAACGTCGATCGCTACTGACGATATTGATGAGGACATTGTTGTGGGGGTAGATTGCAGGCATTGGGATGTAGGTGAGAGAAGGGACTTAGCTGATGATGGACCGCTTCTTGTTATTTTTTTAGTGAAAGTTTCTGAATATATAAAAATAATTCCACACATAAGAGGTGGATTTTTTGATCATATGTCCAGGCATGACCATGGCGTTCTTCTTATCACGTACAAGAAATGTTTCCTCCGGTGCAGGACATACACAAACAACATCATCTTCATCAACATCCTCATTATCGCCTTCGTCGGCTACACAAATATCCCCTCATCCTGTTGCAATTCCAAAGTGGCATCCTCAATTGGTGTATCACCGGCTACACTTAGGCTGTTCAGGCACAAATCTGCAGAAATGCTTATGGGTACACTATCAGAATGGTCAGGATAGAGGAGCAGTCATCGAGCCTTACCACCTTGGATGCAGGACTAACGCCGATCAGGATTACACACAGCACTCGTGGATAGCACTCCTCAGGAATTTGTGTCATTTCTGAATCTGAACATACATTTTCCTCTAATTCCTTACTGTTTTCTTCCAGCTTGGCTTTTACACATAAAAGTATTTGGACAGTGTTTTCAGTCAGTCAGCGATGAGGTCTTCGGGTTCATCCTGCCGGGGTAAGTACTGTCGGGTTTTACAGCTTCTGTAAAGTGACTACCACCGGTAGAATGGCACAATATTTTTTCTCAGCAGATAATTTTGCCTGGATTACAGGTCTTTTTTTCTTTACCAAGGTGAAAGGTGTTCTTTTTACATTTTGGTTTCCCTGACTTACTAACACTATGCACTTTAACATAGGCTTTACCAGATGACGTAGAGGGATTACTATCGTCATGACTGGTGCCAGCAGCTGCTTGGTGCTCCTGCTCTTCTCTGTACTGCAGTGCAACCATTTTGATAACACCGTACACTTTGACTGCAAATTCAGAAGACCAAGCCTACCAGCCCTAGTATTTGTATTTCAACAATGATAATTAGCAATGGAGCTCTCTCCTCTATTTGTGTTACCTATATAACACAGTACAGTGTGACTGCAGATTTACACCATGCCTTTCAGCCCTAGTATTTGTATTTCAGCAATGACAGCAATGGAGCTCTCCTGAATTTCACTGTAGACATTGAAGAACACTACTACCCCCTCCTCTTTCTGTTGTACCTATGACGCAGCCCAACTGCTCTACAGACTGCCAAGAACTGTGCTACCCCTTCTGTGTCCCTCTGTTAAATGGCG
This sequence comes from Mixophyes fleayi, assembly GCF_038048845.1. NCBI lineage: Eukaryota > Metazoa > Chordata > Amphibia > Anura > Limnodynastidae > Mixophyes > Mixophyes fleayi. The sequence goes on along the minus strand of NC_134407.1, from coordinate 60,672,757 downwards.
CTCGATCGTTGTGGAGGGCAGTACTTATAGAATTCGAAACTCGCGAGATCCAACAACGTAACAATGATGTTTTGCCTCGTTTTCAATATCGAGGGAGCGCAAAAGTACTGAGCCGCCTCGGATCTACTAAGTTCAGGTGTGTTCAGATCTCGGGGAACCGAGCCTGAGAATCTCTAGAAATGAGTCATGTTATGCCACACAGTAGTGCTCCCATTTCAAATGATGCCACAGTAATGCCCCCAGTTCATATTATGCCACAGTAATGCCCCTCTTCATCACACTGTGCCATGCTGCTTTTGCCCTCCTTTACACTGTGCCATGCTGCTTTTGCTCCCCTTCACACTGTGTCATGCTGCTTTTGCCCCCCTTCACACTGTGTCATGCTGCTTTTGCTCCAACCTTGCTTCCATTCCTTCACTTACCTTTTCGATCGGCTTCTTTCTTCTCTTTTCTTCTCATCTAGTCTTCTGTCTTCTTGCTTGCTGGCTTCTCTGCTGAATGTCGGGCTTGATGACGTCATGCCCGACACTCAGTGCGGAGAGAGCAGGGAGGAGCAATGCTGACAGCGCGAACAGGTGAGGTGTTTTTTTTTTTGGTTTTTTTTAAAGTACCCTGCCCCCCCCCCCACCAACGAAAAGGGCGGACTCTGGAGCAACCAGTTTTTCCCGAACTTAAAATTAGATATCGGTTCTAGCGAACCGGCTGAATTCCACCACTGCCTCAGATGATTACTAATATTGGTTTCTTTCCCTCTATAAAGGGAAAGAAAAGTAAGTAAGCTAGCAATAAAGAAATTATTCATTTGGAAACTGTTGCCAAGAGTGGAATAATTTCTTTTTAAAGGCATCTTTTTTGAGGATTTTGATTTATTCACAAACACAATGGCATGGCCTGATTAAGGGTTCTGGCCGCCCTAGGCTAATACACCTGTAGCGCCTCCTCCCCCCTTCCCAAATCATTAACAGAGAATTCAGGAGGATCTTCCATGAAACAAATTTAGACAGATTTTCTTATCTGTTCTTGCTGTTCTTTCTTGCTTGTTCTTGCAGCTTTGTTGTCGTTTAGCTGTCTTCTGGAATGTTGTGGTCCTGTTTTGAAAATGTGCAAACATTACAAACCCTCAATGATTATGCTCTTTAGAGAGCTTCCTCATGAACACCACAAAATCCAAATTTCATCACACCACAGCGGCCAATTCATGACTCCCCTGCACACTGTCACCCTTTCTGAACATACTCTGTCCCCCTTCAAAACATAGACACTGTCCCCCTTTCTGCACGCTGTCCCCCTTTCTGCACGCTCCCCCCAGAACACACTGTCCCCTTTTCTGCATGCTGTCCTCCCTGTCTGCTCACACGCTGCCCTCCTGTCTGCACACACGCTGCCCCCCTGCCTGCATAAACACAAATCTACTTACCTGTCATCTTCTTTTATGCTGGCAGTCAGCTCCTCTCACTGCTGCTCCTCACTGACACAGGAAAATATATAGGGGAATATTCAATTGTTGGCGTTACTGGCCAAAGTAACGTGGCGAGCACACTATTACCGTCATTACGGTTATAATGTCGACATTAATAAACAAATGTAAACAATAAAAACGGCCATACATGTAACCCCCACCCCCTCTTTCCCAAAACAGATTAACCAACCCTAGTTGCTGCCAGCCTAGGTACTAGCAAAATCGGGGGGATAAAAAGCGTGGGTTCCCCCTACCATAATGGCAAACCAGTCCTAGGCCAAGTTGAGCTGCCTCTCAGCTTTTAACATTCTGTCACGATCTGCTTCCACTTGCTCTGCAGTGTCTTCCTTGTGGATACTGCTAGCCTCCTGCAGCTCCTGTCTGTCAAAAACTTTGTTAGACTTTGCCATTATATGTATCCATAACCCCTTAACTCAAAAATATAGAGCTCCATATAACAATAAGAAGAGGGATTCAATCCCCCATAATAGAATACCCTTCTACATAAGATGATGCAAAAAGGGAGAGAAATAAGTATAACACCAAAAACCAAAGGGATGTAACATACTAACATAAACACGTCATCCTAGAAACCACTAAATTGTGTAATATATTGTATAAGGAGATGTTTATCGATATACATAAGGATGGTCATATACATGATTGAAGAGGTCATGTGTCTATTGATGTGTATTCCCTATGACGTCATCTGGAGAACACACCCGATTGGCTGAAGCGGTGCATATGAGACTGTTTGTTTTGTTCACTCACTATGCCTGGATAAAGATTGTTGAATCGAAATGCGTCGGCAGACGTAAGTGAGTGACGTGAGACGCTGTACTGGGGAATTTGGAATTGGAAACCTCAGCTCTTTTCGGACGGCGTGCAGTGCGGAATTGTTACCCGGGACATCTGCGGCTGTTGTTATGTTATCTACCACGCTTGTTTGAAAGACTGAAGGGTAAGGGTCCACCTTTTCCCTTTGTAGCAGTGTCTGGTATTTATCGTTTATGAAGTTATCCATGAGCGATATTTTTATTAATAAATGTTGTAAGGATTTTACACAATGGAATCTTCTCTTTTTTTTCACCATTACTGTGATGGAGTGGAGGTCTCTTTTATGGGATAAAGATCAGGAATGAAGATGAAATACGAATGTACATGTCTGATTTGATACGCTATTTTTCCACTGCCTTCTAGTGCGGGGTTAAATAAGAAGTGTTTCCATCACGTGGTGTTGTTGTAAAGTAAAGAACACGGGCTATTAAAGGGTCCCTTTTTATGTATAGTTGGACGGTATATACAGGCTATACTATGTCAGTTTAATATTTTTTTTTATATGAACATCCACTGGAAGAATATTTACAACGGAGGGTGCTAAAGGAGAAGAATCCTCATGTCTCATTTAGGAACTGCTATCAAGAAAAAGTGACTTTTGTATATTTTAGGATCGATCTGAGTATCCTATATGTTATATCCCATAGCGCCAACTTTTCTTATTGTGGTTTATGTATATATGTTTGAGTACATTGAAGGGATTGTACATTATAAGTTAAGAGGCTGCTTTGGGATTGATCGCGCAGATAGACATCTTTGTTATTTTATGATTATATGTATCCAGCCTGCAGTACCACTGTTCCACAAAAGAGGCCACTGTGGTACTTGGACAGCTCTCCTACCTGCCCGAGTTTAGCTTGTTAATCCGGCATGCTTAGCACCTGTCCCTGACCCTATAAAAAGCTGCCTTCCCCAGCAAACCTTGCCAGTTCATCTGTTGCCTTTTACCTCTGCTGGTTCTTCTGTGTGTAATCCTTGATTGATTTCCTGGTTTTGACCTCTGCTTGTCCCTCCATTTTGACACCTCTTCCTGTGACTCCTAACTCGGCTTTGTTGTGACTCCGCTCCTGCTTCTCCCTGGTAAAGTGGTGCACCGTCTGGCTTTGATCCCTGGCTTGTTTAACTCTTCTTTGTTACCCTGTCTGCAGTATGTTGCTCCCCTAGCAATCCAGCTTCTAAAGTCTGTAGCAGCTATCCAGCTAACTGGCTCCCGTATCTGCAGTAGTTACACCACTGATCCAGTCTCCCGGCTGCCTGCCTACCTGTGCCTTGTGCCTCCTGTGTAACCTGAGTCCTAACATTGCCACGGCAGTGCCCGAGCCACCGCGACTCTCTGCTCCCTCTGCAGCTACGTCCCGTCCGTCACCAAGACAACCAGGATGTAATTTCCTCTTCTGTCCCACCCGTTGCCAGGACAACGGTCAGGATACCTGCTGTTAATAACACTGCGTCCTTGCGTGATCCAGCATTCGGGCGCGTGTGTAAATAATAATAACACATTTTTTAAATAAATGCATGTAGCTGTTATTTAGGAGCTTTATATAACATCTCTGTGGCACTGCTTACGGAGTCTGCAGGAACATTTTGCAACTCCAGGGAGAGTTTAGTCATGAATTAAACTGGTTTATTGCATTTATTATACATGTTCCTGATTGATGTTTATGACCAATGCCAGCTCTAAATTGTAATTGTTAAGCAGCCTCCTGAGGCTGATTGACAACCCTGTGCCTCCTCTTTTCTGATTGGCCCATGAAAGTATTACGGCAGGGAAGGCTTAGCCTCCTTGCCGGTTACAGCGTTAGTTGCTGCTCTGCCTGGTGACCTGCTGTTGGATACTATCTCTGTCCTTAAGATTGTTAACTCGTTGTTAACCTTAGCTTGTTTACTGGACTCCGCTATGACACTTGTGCCACTTTCACCTTTACCTGTTTTCTGGACTCCACTGCTTGCTGCATGTACCAACCACGGTAATATTAATACTTTACTACCCTAGAGCCTAAGTCCTGGGGGCACCGAACAACATTTGTTCTACAGGAAAGGCAGCTGCTAAAGGTGAAGATCTCGAACCCAAATTGAATCTGCCGGATCGATTTATGGGGATAGAACTTTATTTTGCAATTTTAAAGAGAGTTGTAAGCTTTATTTTCGTTTAAGACCCCGTTCATCAGTCTTGGAGCAACAAAGGGTCGGCATCATAATCTCACTTCTCCAGGGTGACCCCCCGTCCTGGGAATTCAGTCTTGGCCCCACAAATCCTTCCTTGCAGTCTGTTGATGCCTTTTTTTAATGCCCTGGGTCTACTCTATGAAGACCCTGACTGTGTGGCGTCGGACTAATCTTATCTCAGGGCCTTGAAGCAAGGCCGACGCACCGCTGAAGAGTATTGTGTGATGGTCCACGGATAGCGAGTGGAATGACCCAGCGCTCCAGAGTCAATTCCGTCTCGGGCTCTCTGAACAAATCAAAGACGACTCTGTGCAATATCAGATACCAACTACCTTGGAGAATATGATGCAGTTGGTATTTAACATTGATCGTAGGATCAAAAAAAGAAGAGCTGAAGGGGAGACACCTGCCTCTTCCATCTTCCCGCCGACCTCTTACGCAGCATCATTAGACATTCCTGAGCCTATGCAGTTAGGTGCCTATCCCCTCTCTTTGGAAGAACGTTCCAGGCAACGCTCCTTAGCAGGTCTTTTCATGTATTGTGGCAACAAGGGCCACCTACTCCGTGCTTGCCCTAACAAGTCGGGAAAAGATCAGGCCTAGGTGCTGAAGAAGAGGTGTGCCTAGGACTTCAAATTATCTCTTCAGAAAATTATGTTCTGATTCCTACACACCTCATCTATGGTGCCCAGTCCACTGATCTTTCTACTTTTCTTGATTGTGGTGCAGCCGGTAATTTCCTTGACCTCAAGTTGGCCCAGACTCTTGGCATTCCTTCAATTAACTTGTACTCAAGCATCACTGTTTGCGGATTGGATGATAACATTTTAATTGGGGGCAGGGTTCTTGCTAAGACCCCACCTTATCGTTTCACTCTGAGGATCTCTTTTTCTATTTGATTTTGTTTCCTTCCGCTCCTTTGATTCTGGGGCATCCTTGTCTTTAAGCCCATAATCCTCACATCCAATGGAAGAAAGAGGAAATTGTTCTTTGGAGTCCAGAGTGTACATCCACCTGCTTGACTTTGCCCCTTCGAGTTCTTCAGCCTAGTCTGAAACCTGTTCCTGCTCCTTACCAAGAATTTTGTGATGTATTTTCTAAAAGTAAGGCGGACACTTTTCCTCCTCATCAAGAATAAGATTGCACAACTGATCTTATCCCTGGGTCTAAGTTGCCTAAAGGATGTTTATATACCCTATCTATTCCTGAGACCCAGGCAATGGAACAGTGTCACGGTTCCGCGTCACAATTCTGCGACAGGAGTGGTAATGAACGGTACCCAGACAGGAACTAATACAACTCCCAGTAAGACACGGAATCTAACAAGGAAGAGGTATTCGCCAGGGACCAGCCGTAATGCGGTTTGGACTTAGCTGCACCCCCTTGCAGGTCGCGGCCACTACTGAAAGTGACCAGTAATGATATGAGAGATAAGTCACTGGAGTAGTAGGTACTCACGAATAGCAGAGATGAGTCACGGGATGTAGCCAGCAGATAAAGGACAACCGGAGAGTGCAGTAGAGTGTCAGCTTTGCGGACGACTGTTTTACCACAGAGTGGTGGCAGGAATTCTATACAGTAGTCAGCAGGATACACGGATGGTGATGATGAATTGCAGGAGAAATTCGGCAGGTTAAGCAGACACGAGGAAGAGCTGTAGAGTGTCAGCTCTACAGACGACTGTTTTACCACAGAGTGGCGGCAGGAATACTTTACAGTGGTCAGCAGGATACACACGGGTGATGAAATAGCAGAACAGCCAGTAGATAGTCAGCTCTTGGGACGAGACGCAGACTTGGAGCCAGGAACCCATGGAAGGTACATGAAGATCAGGCACTGAGGACAGGGAGGAGGTGCCTTTTAAACTTGGAGCCAAAACTCTTAACCGATAGGGGAAGGAGCAGTATAATTGACAGATCGGGTCTGCGCATGCGCAGACCCGGCAAGATGGCGGCGCCCAGCACGGACCGAGTGAGCGGCAGGAGAAGGTAAGTAAGCCTGGGATCGGGTATATGACCCGATTCCCCGGCGCCTGATAAACAGTATGTAGAGGAGAATCTTCAGAAGAAGTTCATTTGACCTTCTAAGTCTCCAGTAGGAGCCAGATTTTTCTTTGTAACTAAAAAAGATGAGAGCCTGAGGATTTGCATTGACTACCGTGGTCTGAACAAAATCGCGATCAAAAACACCTACCTGCTTCTTCTCATTTCTGTACTCTTTGATCAACTTAAATCAGCTACTGTCTTCTGTAAGATAGAGCTTTGGGCTGCCTACAACTTGATCCAGATAAGAGAAGGAGATGAGCAGAAAACAACGTTTAATACCCACTCAAGGCATTACGAATATTTGGTTATGCCATTCGGTCTCTGCAATGCTCCGGCAATGTTCCAGGATTTAATTAATGATGTCCTGCGGGAATTCTTAGGTAAATTTGTTGTAGTCTACCTGGACGATATTCTAATCTATTCGCAGTCCTTGGTTCAGCATTGTCAGCATGTCTGTGAGGTGCTCCTTATACATCACCAGCACCATTTATATGCTAAACTCGAAAAATGTGAATTCGAGGTCACCAGTGTCACTTTCTTGAGTTATGTCATCTCTCCTCCAGCGGGTTCTCAATGGATCCTGACCAGGTCTGGGCAGTCCAGGACTGGGTGCTTCCCACTAATTTGAAAGCTATTCAAAGATTCCTTGGCTTCGCCAATTATTATCTGAGATCTATCCGCTCATTTTCAGTACTGGTGGCCATATTGCTGCTCTTATCCGTAAAGGTGCGAATACAGCTAATTGGTCGCTTGCAACCTTATCGTCTTTTTCAGCCCTCAAGGATGCCTTTACATCTGTTCCAGTCTTCAAACATCCAAACCTGGAACTTCCGTTTATTGTTGAAGTGGGCGCTCCAGACGTGGGGGCTGGTGCTATTATTTCTCAGAAGGACCCTCAGAACCAAAGACTGCATCCCTGCACATAGTTCTCTCGAAAGTTCTCGGCCGCCGAGATCAATTATGATATAGGCAACTGCGAATTATTAGCCATCAAATGGGCTTTGGAGGAGTGGCTTTTTCTCAGAATTCAATTTGATTACTCTGAGAAAACAGGGCCTGATTCATTAAGGAATGTAAAGGCCAATATGTGCTATATTCTGCATAAAATCAATCTGTGTATGCCCAGACCATATATATATATATATATATATATATATATATATATATATTTATATTTCCGTCTCGTTTTATGATGCCAATATTATATGAACAGTAATGGGACCAGCAAATAAACATTATGCCCTGCAGTACTGCCTCATAGTTGTGCTCCCAATTCATATTATGCCACATAGTTGTCCCCCCTAGTCATAGCATGCCACAGTTGCTCCCCATATTAATAGTATGCCACAGTTGTGCCCCTAGTCATAGTATGCCACAGTTGCTACCCCCTCTTGATACTATGCCACATGGATGTGCCCCTCAAATTTTAGTGCTGCTCTTACCTATCTTTGGGGACACGCATCTTCCTCTCAAAAAACCCGGGAGCTGCTTCAGTAAAGCAGCCGATGACGGCCGAAACGGTGCTTCTGCGCATGACATTGGTCATAGGAGAGATGGAGTTTGAGTGAATTAAAGTGGTGTCGGAGTTGGACGTATTGGTGGAAGATTTGATTGGGGAGGTCTAGTGAGGCACTGAGAGCTTCAAACGTTTGGAAAATTGTCATGGGAGCAAGATCCCAGTCCAATAAAAAATTCTGGTTCGTCCATAATGGAAAAAGGTGGTGGTCTTGACGTGGAAGGAAAGAAACTGAGTTCCACAGAGGCATTTATAGGGAGTAGTTGGAGTGCAACTATTATTCGTGTGTGGTGTGGTCCCAAATAGATAAAGAGAATTTAATTGTGGGGATTTGGGAAATTGAAGTGGGTCCTTGTTTTGGGGTGTCTATAAGAGCGTATAGGGTGAATAATAGTGTAGTAAGTCTAACTCAATGTGTGTCCCTACCCGTTGGTGTGGGGGGGGGGGGGGGGTAGTGTGCTGCAATGCAGTGGGAGACGTGTGTGGCCAGTTAATTTTTTCGCAAATGTGGCACACCTGTAATGAGCTGCGGCAATCCGCGGCTCAGCTTCCTCTGTGTTAGGACTCTGCCTGTATTTTGTATGTGGTTGGAGTACCTCAATCCCACCATAGGTGCTGCTGTTTGCCCCTGAACTTTGCACCTCTCTTGTAGGAGTTAATCTCCTTACCTGATTAGTACCGCACCTGTCTCACAGATTCATATACCTGCCTCAATCTGTGTTTTGTGCAGTTCATCGTTTATACCTTGCTGCTTGTCTCTTGTTTATCCCTGTTCCAATTTTGCTTCAATGCTGTCTGATCTCCTGTTGTGACCCTCTGCCTGATTACCGGACCCTGCTTGTTTGCTTGTTGCCATGACCTCTGCCTGGTCACTGGACTCAGCTAGTCTGTCTGCTTCCCTGGACTGGCTCATGCCTTTGGCAATCTGGATTCCTGATCCCTGCCTCCTTAATCTGGAACCTCGTGCCTCCTATCAGTTGGGTAACTCAATATATATATATATGACTGGCCGGAGTTTCTGAAGTATTGGTACTTTTTGTTCATTGTTCTGTATGGTTTCACCCTGTATAGTCTACTGTTAGTACTGTGTGCGGCGCTGCGGATACCTTGTGGCGCCTAACAAATAAATGATGATGATGATGATGATAATAATAATATACTTGTTCCTCTATTTATTTAAACTGTATTTCTTGGAACCTGTTGCTTTTGTGGACTATTCCTGCCATTCATCCCACCTGTTCATATTTGTCTATTGGAGTATACCTGTTTATTCTGCTACCTGAAATCTGCATATTCCACAAACTGAATCCTTGTTCACATATTTTGCCTAAATAAAGACACTTGGTTTGTCTACTGCTATTGCCGTGTCCTGAATTCACTAGGAATCATAACACACGGGCTGCATCTGACGTCACTTCCCCTCTCTGCAGCCCTGGCCGTCACCATGGCAATGGCCGGGATGCCTTCTAATCAGTGCCGCGTCCCGGCAAAACAGGGCGGAAGGGCACGTGCGTATTAGTTATAATGAAGCCTGCAGGCTAATAAACTTTAATAGTATTTATTAAGCAGCGCCTGGGCTTCCCTGCCGGTTATACCGTTCACAGTCTGTGTTATTTGCTGACTTGCTGTTTTGTCTCCTGACCTTGATCTCCTGTTTTGACCCTTGCCTGTACTTTGGACCTTGCCTGTTGCCCTGACCTTTGCCTGAATACAGAATTTCGCTGTTGGCCCTGACCTCTGCTTGAATTACCGGACTTGCTTGCCGCCGGCTCTGACCTCTTGGCTTCACCCTGACTACTCTGCCTGCTACGGACCTTTGACCCCGGTCTGCCACTGATCACCTGCTCCAGTCTTGGCTACCGCCTCTGATCACACTTGTGCTACGGCCACCATAGATAAGCTTTTACTACACCAAGCTTAAAACCTGAGGGCATCCAAGTACCTGTGACCACATAAAGCTCTATGAGAAAGGAGGCTGCTGAAGATGAAGACCTTATTTCTTCCTGTTCTAAAAGCTCATCTTTGTGGTCGTTAGTCCTATCAACACCCAGTCCTCCCAATATCTGATGTCTGTGGAGGATCCGCATGCGGATTCTGGGTTTACGTTCGGCCCATATAAATTTAGTGAGGGTCTGTTGCAGGTTAATCATAACATGGGTGGGTATGAGGTAGTGTTTGCCAAATATGTAGTAGTCTAGGGAGGATATTCATTTTAATGGTGGCAGTGCAGCCAAACCAAAAAATAAGGTGCTTAGTCCAATAGTTTAGGTCTGTCTTAATGGCATCTAAAAGACGGGGAATGCTAGCTGCATAGAGTTGTGAGTAGGTTTTCGTAAGATAGATTCCTAAATATTTAAGTTGCCAATGGAATTGATCATTTGCTTTGAGTGCTTGGACGGTAGATGGTGTCATATTCCAATCTAACCTTTCAGACTTGTCTGAGTTTATTTTATAATTGGAAAGTGCACTATATGTTTTTATTTCTCTGAATAAGTTGGGTAGTGTGATATGAGGATTGGTGACAGTCAGAATGTGTTCACCTGTTGCTGTGTTGGCCTCAGTGATATCTGAGTTTAGTCGGATTTGGGCCACCAGGGACTCCATGATCAGGGCGAAAAGCAGGAGTGAAAGAGGGCAGCCCTGACGGGTGCCGTTGTGAATAGAGATAGGCGTCGATGTGTAGACATTTGCTAAGACTATGGCTGATGGATTAAAGGATAGGGCTGAAATACCCCTACAAAATGCACCCTGAGCTGTTAGGTTTTCTGTCTCTCTAAGACACAGGATAGAAAACTACACAGAATAGAAAAGTTACTACCCCCTGCTGTGTATCCATACTAAACAAAAATACGGAAATGACTTCATTAGCATGGGATTGCCTGCCTTCAGAAGTTACAAAAACAAATTTCCTCCTACACAGCCTCAGAAATCAATACATTTCTAATACAAAAGTCAGTACATTTGGAATGATCTACATTGGTGCACTGCGTTACTAATTAAAATTAATTTATACAATAAGTTATAAGTGATCAAGCCACAGACATTTCTTCAGATCCACTCCTTGTAGCATACAAACGTGCATATGCCTGATTTACGTGCCATTCACCCCGAAATCGACCATTGCTGAAGTGAAAATCCCAAAAGAACCAGTCTGGAAACCGAGCTGTGTGAACGATTATATCCCTTTATTCTAAGAAGGAATACAAGAAAAAGTTACATTCATTTGCTGAGACGCATCCTAAATTACACTCCTGCTTGGAAAAGTCAGCAACTGCCATGATTCTGATTTTTCGCATCAGAAAAAATAGGTGCCTAATGATGAGTTGAATCTATGAATTTGTAGAATATGTTATGAAAATTTACACTGTGCATGCCTACATGGAGTTGTGACTCTTCTGCCTGGAATAGCCGAATGTAGGAGGGAAGGGATGGTCTAATGTAGTCCAAGTGCAGTAAGAGTGTGTTCACAAAGCGATTGAAGAGGTATGAATACCAACACACTAGGTAATCACATACCTGGTCAGTATAATTAAATTCTTTCAATATCTCATGACCAGGATGGTGCACCTCTAGACATGTAAATCTATTCAGACTGAAGAACAAAGTGTAAGAGGAGAGCATGTAATAGTGAGGGCACTCTGTGATTATTAAGGTTCTTTAAAACATACATTTTATTGGTATATATTAAAAAATATATTACTGTATTCCATTATTGAAGCCTGAATGCTAATAATAGCAAAATATTTAAAAGAAAAAGAAAATAAAGTGTGTAAAGTAACAAATTTAAAAATGGCAAAACATTTGCCATTCCTCGCTGTGTTGAGTCAGTTTGTTCACTGATATATGTATAAATTCTTGTTATTATAGCATTAACTATAGCTGCAGATTTTATTAAATCGGTTAACAGAGATCCGTGTTATTAATCCCGAGTACTCCAATATCAGGATATACAGAGGGTCGTATTGACACGGGTTCACCTGATATAAGTGTAGCTTATAAACATTGTTGTTCTGATATATAATATTTATTATAGTGTTTATTTGAGAGCTACACATTGGTTCAGGGAGAATGGCACTTGTTTATAAAATAGTCCCCATCTGATACATCTCTATCTCTAAACAAATAGGATACTCATTATAATCCCATTTATATTTACATTAATAGTCTGTAATCCGTACATCATTTCATATATATGGAGCATAGATACAGGCTGATTATCTCCCTGGAGTTTAGATAATTCAGATCCCCAAAGTCTTTTACTGTAACGTATAGCCCACATCAAGTTGAGAGTATCCCCCGTTCCCTCTGTTTGAAATCTCATTCATACATTATAGTTGCAGCATATAGGTATATAAATAATTTCACACAGCGAGGCGAACGCCGACGCGCGTTTCGCTAACTTGCTTTGACCAGGCAAACCAGCTATAGCTAATGCTATAATAACATGAATTTATACATATATCAGTGAACAAACGGACTCAACACAGCGAGGTATGGCAAATGTTTTGCCATTTTTAAATTTATTTGTTACTTTACACACTTTATTTATTTTCTTTTTCTTTTAAATATTTCGCTATTAGTAGCATTCAGGCTTCAATAATGGAATCCAGTAATATATTTTTTAATATATACCAATAAAATGTATGTTTTAAAGAACCTTAATAATCACAGAGTCTCCTCACTTTTACATGCTCTCCTCTTACACTTTGTTCTTCAGTCACAAAGCGATTGAGGCAGACTAGCACTGAGACATATATACACCTGTCATGAGCCATATCTTTCACACCTGCTAGAGGGCAGGTGCAAATGCTTATGATGGTCACCAGCACTAGTTAGCCACAGATTGCCAATATACTCCTGAAGGTGATAGGTGGTTTCTTCATTGTGTGTATATTATAGGATTACTACTTATATTTGTACACAAGAAAGTGTTATATCTGCTGCATTATATCAAGCAAATGTGTTGAGCTTTCATTGAGTGTGTCTCCCTGCATAAGTTTAGTCTCCAGTTTATTAGTTAATTTAAGCTCAGAGTTTCCTGGATAATTTGAGGATTTAGGTTCTTGATAACTTTGAAATGTCCTTGTCGAAGCTCTGCTATCTTGTCATATTTATAATATGGATACAATGGTAGTTCAAGTTCAGTGGGCGCATCTACTCTGCAAATTTACTATAATATACCCGTACAATAAACAGATAGTTGTGCCTCAGGATTCCATGTGGTGTCGAGTTTGATAGTCTGCAGTATATTCTACTACTGAGCGTCTTGGCTGACATAGCCTCAATAATGGTTTCTCAGCAGTATCTTACCGATTTGGATCATCAAACTTTTGTCTTATTGCTTTGAAGACAACATCAAGGTTCTTACATTTGACTAGTAGTTTCACTATAGGGAGAGGCCCATGCCAGAGCTGCATCTTCAAGAAATAAAAGGATACATTGTACGTTAACATTTTAGGCTTGAACTGGAAAGCGTAGAGTTCAACTTTGGCCTAAACCTTTGAGGAGCCACTCTGAATTGGGCTGTCAGAAGAGGGAAAGTAGAAGGAGATGGTGAAGCTGCAGGCAGTTGTAGTAATTGTTTCTCCAATTCTGAAATACATTTCTCTTGCTTGAACACCTTAATGAAAAATTCCTGAAAATCATGATGTGTATCCTGGGACTTTTGTGAATTGACTTGAACTTCCTGCTTCAGCTATGAAGCTATCATTCAGGAATTTTAATTCTGTCTGGCATTTGATTAGTGCATAAACTTTCCATGTGCCATTTAATAGGTATATCTTCGTTAGACTCCAGTATTTGTGCTTGAGTATCCTGTCACAAAACTGGTGTGTTTATCTGAAGTCCAATAGAGCTAATTCAGTATACTGAAGTAACTTGTATTCAGATATCACTGGTTGTATAAAGTTGCAAATATTCAGATGTAAGCTGGGTTGGCACACAAGCTGGTAGTCCAATATACTAGAGGTAAGCAAACTAAGGGTGTAATAAAAAAAAAAAAAAAAATTCTAGTTGACACATGAAGCAGGTAGTCAGGACTGAGCAGGGTTTGCACACAGGTGGATAATCAGATGTAATTTTTGTATGTACACCAACTGGGTAGTCAGAAGTAAGCTGGTTCATACATAGAAACAAGGAATCATACAGGAACAGATTCAGGTAACAGGAGAAGAGCAAACAAAATACTCAATCAAAAGCTTATTCAGGAAGTGTCTAGCTGGAAACATTTTTGCTGATCCCCTTATAGTAAAGCACTGCCTATTCATCTGAGTCACCAGCTACCCCCCCCCCCCCCACCCCCACAACCTCTTGATCTAGAAACGTAAACCTTAATTTATAGTCAACCTTCGTCTGACAAAATTTTCATGTACATTTTCAAATGCAATACATGTTATTGTATATTCTCCATCTGAAGAAAGTACAACAGTGCTGAGCGACATCAAGGAGTTTTAAAAATAGGACCTACGATGCAATATCTGGCAATTAATTTAATAGCAGATCTGGGATAGACATGAAATTGACTAGTGGACGGACAATCACTGACACTTTGGGGCAGGTTGTGGAAATATTCCATTCCCTGAAATTGGTGAGACTGTACTATCTGCTTTATGCCAGCAAGAGGGACAACTGCATCCCGTATTCTACCTTCCGTATCAACTATATTTACTTGCTCCACCAGATTCTGATGTGTTATACTGGTTACCAGAGCCGTAACTTAGAATTCTAGTGCCCTGGGCGAGAAAGACAAATGCCGCCCCCCTAGCCCTCAATTTTAACCAAATTAACCTAAAATATTCCGAAATTGTGCCCCCCTTCAGCGTTGCGCCCTGGGCGGTCGCCCCCTGTCGCACAGCCCTAGTTACGGCCCTGCTGGTTACCACTGTACACAATTTTTAATTAATGCTCTGATTACAAGAAATGACCATGCCATTTCAATATATTAACATACCTGTATGAGAGTTTGAACTAATTATGAAAAATGTTTATTATGGCTATAAGGTTAATATTTATATATCCATACTTTTTTTTTATATGCAACATAGATTTATTTTTATACATTGTAATATCTTTCTCTATTTGTGAGTGTATAGTGTGATTTTTATCATATCTGTCTATATCAGTGGGGTACAGAGCTACAGAATTTCATTTCTTTTATTCTCCCTATGAAATATTTGAAATTTATAGTGTGAATTGTTCCTAGTGTACATCAGATCATTCTCTGTCGCCCACCCTGTTAATATTAGTGTTTTTGTTATAGTTACTGGTGGTTGGACAATTTTCTTGTTGTTTTTGTACTATTATGGAGGTGTACAGAGCTCTTGTTGCAAGTTAATATTTAGTTCCTTTTCCTCTACTCCATCATATTTTGTGATTTATAGCGCCGCAGACAAATCGGTTCTCTATCTTCTGCTGAGAATAAACTATGTTTAAGTGTCAGATAATCCTGCTTATAAAGTACTTAAAGCAAATATAGAAAATATCATAATATGTGGCCATGCTTACGTTTCCTTAATAATCTGGCTGCCCTCCTCCAGGACTGTTATTCATCTCTGGTAATTCCAATCCAATTTACTGTATATACTCGTGTATAAGCTGACTTTTACAGCACATTTTTTATGCTGAAAAAGCCCCCCTCGGCTTACACACGAGTGAACTTACCTGTTCTCCGGTCCCTCAGCTCTTAACTTTCGCAGTAGAAAGCATGTGCGTTCCACTGACAGGAAGTTCGGCATTTGGAACGCAAACTTGCATTCCAAATGCAAGTTTGGAATGCAAACTCTCTTGTGTTTACTTATGGGAAGAGATTCTGTGTACGTGTTTAAAAACACTCATCACATCTAATAAACATCCATGAAAAAGACAAATATCTGGGCATGCCAAGATTCAAAGGTCACAAGACAATTCATTAAGAATGACTCCTCAACTTTCTTTTGGAAGGTTAAGTGTTCAGGCTGCCCTAGGGTAATACACTTGTAGAGCCCCCATGCCTTCCATGCCAGGCTAATACATGGTAATTAAAAACGAATTGTCCTTAATTTAAAATCCTTCAACCTCAAAAGCCTTGCGCCCTAAGCTGCATCCCAGTTAGCCTATTGGATAATAAGGCCCTGGACATGCAGTCAACTGAGTATCGTGATTTGCTCTGCACAGTGAACTGCTGACTATACTAGTAGACTGGTCATACCTTTACAATTTGGTCACCCAGCAGGCCATCCAGTTAAGTTGAATGTAAGGATTACATTCAACTTGACAAACTTTAACATGTTGGCGGCGAAAACTTTAAATACATGGCTGGCAAGAATGGAGCAGAAAGTGCTACTAGGATTGTCATTAAACTCAATGGAAAAAGGAATAAAATGGGACAATGGAACTTTCACTTTTGTACTTGTTGTGGTAAAAAACTTAGGAAGGCAATGGCACCTAATTTTTCTCTCTAATTCACTCATACTTTACATTGCACCACTCTTTATGAATGGTCTCCTTAATGATTATCTTAAGATACAAGTTGAATGGTTGGTTGTACATGAACAAAATTTTCTTGAGTCAAATAGAAGCCAAGTGTATAATAAGTGAGGATCAATTGGAGAGGGAGTGAAAGACCAGTGAAGCACCCATTGCTATAATAACATTCTAATGACGAAAATATAATACTGATTTAGGCGATTAACATATTGGCATTTTCTGAAGTTTAAACAGTGTCCCATCCAAGGGCAATCTCTCAGGACAAGTTTTAAAGGCAGTATTCACCAAAATGCAGCTTTCTGTTATTTCAACAGTAGTCAGTGGGAATTGTGGTTCAATGTCTTCCCAATTCTCTATAAAGCAATTTTTGAAGTACAATTCGGTGCTCCTAATATCCTGTTTCTCCCACAAATCAATATAAATATTTTTATTAGTGTGGCATATTTTACAAAGAACAAATATAATGTATCATTGTAACATTTAGCAAGAGACAATTCATTAAAACATTTGCCTGAAATGTTTTAGTGATTTTGGAACGAACTGCTTAAAAATTCTGTGTGCTGCATAGATCTGTACTATATACAAGTTAATAAATAAGAAGAATTGGTCGTTTAGAACTCTACTTAAAGGATAACTCTAAAATGAAGCATTCCTTTCATTCTCTGAGATCCACTGTAGGTATTTTTTTACGCCTGGTATGTGGTCTCCAGGCAATTCTAAAAAGTGAGAATCATAAATAAAACTGGAAAAAAAGGGGAGGAACAGGAGCAAAGAACAACATATGGTAAAATAATAAAATTACAGGTTACAACTTGCCTGAATTTGTGTTACTATGACAACAGATGAGCTAATCATACTTTGGTCAAGACAAGCAATATAAGCAACATAACTACTTGAACTGCATTTTGCAAACATTACAGGTTGCTTCAAATTGTAATCATCAGAGCACAACAACTGGAATTGTGCCTACATGTTTTCCTGGATTTAAATGTACTTCCTACAAGTAGCAATTATTTCAAAATCTTTTTACTCATTAATTAAGTGGCAGAACCAATTTAAATCAACTATTATACTGGTATGCTGTAATTGTATTTTAGATACAAGAATACTCCATGTAGAATACAGCTATATTTAAAGTACAATTCTGGTTTCAAACAAATTATTTCCATTAAATGTATTAGACCCAAGCATATAACACAGCACATGTGAGTTTTACTTTAGTACAAAAATGTACAACCCATGGCACAGAGGCCACATGGTAATTTTTTTTATCCGGCAGAAAGCAGGACAGATACAATGGGACCTTGCTCAAGTTAGCACAATCACCCCTCATCAATATATCGCATAATTTTCTTGTCTCTCTGTTCCACTCCTCAAAACTCTTTATTTATGGACCCCTGCAGATGGAAAGTGAGACACTTAGCTTGCCGTTCAATGCATACTGAGAGCTACACCGCTCCTTGTTTATGTTTGGGCTGCAATGTTGGGGTGTTCAGGCCAATCAGAGCAGACAGAGCAGCACTAGGACAGGATGCCAATTATCACTTCCTGAAAACCCATACCGGCCAATGAGATCAGGCGTATATCATGGATCTTGTCTCAATGATAGGTTCACATCAGCAATGTTCTGATGATTGCCCCTCCCCCTGCCCTAACATTGCTCTCTATGTTACATGTGCCTGCTCAGATTGGCTTGAAAAACCAAAACTGATCTTGTGCTATGTGGGCCTTGTCTGACAACTCCCAGAGAGCTCTTCGCCTTGGGTGCTCAAAGATGGAGGAGGTACCTGGCACTCCTTAAGCTTATAATGCTAGGGCTTTAAGAGGCTGTGAATTTAACTTTATTGTATTTTTTTATTTATTGTATATTTTTATTTATATTTAAAAATACATATGCAAAAATATATATTAACTAGCATTGCAGCAGCAAGTATTGGGTGTGCTCAAGTACTACAAAATATATTTCCGGGGTCACAATAATAAAACAACAATATGTGCACATTTCCCGGACAAATATTAGCTTTATGTAAGGTATTATTTAAAGATGGAATTATCCTATAATGGAAAGGCAGGGTGGCACATACCATTCTCATGACTAAAATGACCTACTTCCTCTTCTGATCCCTGTGGTTGGTATGCAACCAACATAATAAAGCTGTTTTGCAATGGGGCATTTTGGAGCATATTTATGTTTAACAATGTAAATAAAAGCAAAAACTGTACTATTTCTTTACAGGGCCATATTGGAAGGAATTGGATTTAAATGTCATAATGCATGAAACCTAAAGCTGTGTTCACTTCAAATGTACCATTCTGAAATATATGCTTGTTCAAATGCATTATTGATTACATCTATAAATGTATATAAGTACACTGTGTGTATTCTAAAAGGGTATTATCCAGCGGGCCTCTTGTGTTCCAATGGTTTTAACATTCCTGTCCATTCAATGATTTAAACCAACTTACATATTGACTTGGACAATCTAGAGAGCTATATTAAAACACATTTACTAAAAAATATAAATCAATTACGGCACCTGATAAGATCCACATGGCAGAAATAGGAGAAAAAGATCTGGCATAAATTGGTGCACTACAGTCTTGTTCAGTTGCCAAATATATAATTTTATCTATACCCCTGTTTGTTAATAAAGCTTAACCTTTATTAAATTGGACAAAAATAGTCTAATATTTGATAAAAACAAAATAAATATACAAAAGTGATAGTGAAGAAAACAGTGAATTAAAATAGCTGTGTCCTTCCCTTGGAACCCCCATTACCCATACCTGCCTAGTCTCCTGGAATTGCTGGGAGACTCCTGAATTTCGGGGAGTCCTCCCGGACACCTGGAAGAGTAGGCAAACCTCCCGGATTCGCCAAAATTCACGGCATTGAATGGTGGGGTTTAATCGTGTCATTAAGCCCAGCCCCTGCTATTCAATGCCGTGAATTTCGGAATTTTATAGTGGGGGCGGGGCTATGGTAACGCGACGATGCCACCACGCTCCCTCCTACCCCCTGTCACATGACTTCTCCCCCGAGATCTCCCAGGGGAGAAGTTTTGAAAGTTGTCCTGCATGCCATTACCTAGTGGCCAAGAAGCAGCAGGTATTGAATTGTGCTGTGATCTGGCAGCAGAGTGGGCCTCCTTTGGTTCTGTCCTTTCCCATAGAACTGATTATGGAGCCCCTATAAAGCTTGATGGGAGAGGCGTGGATGGATTGAGTCCTCCACAGCTGCAAGCTCATAGTGTGATATGGCACCTGGCAGTTCCCACCCTAATTGTGTTAGACAGATTTTTCTCCCAATCAGACGAATACTCTGGATAATACAGTGTACATGAGTCCTTTTGAGTCATGCTTCATACATATATAGCATGATATAGCTTATATGCTGATGCAGAATATTCTCCAAAATAATTATATCCTCAACTGAGTAGTCTTGAATGCACTGTTTCAGCACAAACCTGTGCCATGCTCTAAATCTACATAGTAAAGCATTCACTCAAAAAGCGGCCATGTAAATTGCATTACCCCAAAGTTTATTTTGCTGTATTGGAGTCAAGTACTGAAATAGTATTTCATAAAACTGCAATTTCAGGCAACCTAAGAATAATCTAATTATTTGTCCATAACTATAGACAATCAGGCATATAACATTGGACAAAGCAAACATAAAAAATGGAAGCACATTAATAAAACACCATGTTGAAAACACCTATGGTAAGCTAATAATTTATTTCGCAAAATATCAAATCAAAATATATTGCTGTTTCCTATCATTTCTGTAAAATGCAGAGGTACATAGAGATTGCTGCTGGTTGCAGTATTGGAAAAGTGAAGGCATTTCATACCCACACCTTTATACAGGAATAATTTTGCCAAGAAACCAATTACACTTAATTATGGTCACTACCTGCCTCATGACGGCAATTACTTAAAAAAGCAGATTTCAGCAGCCTCAAGCTGAATATATTTCAAAGCTATCTAAAATGTAAGTAAATGATACACACTTATCTGGCTGAGTATTGCTAGTCAGCTTATTGTCTTAGTATTCCTAAATTGATTTCTTCCTGTGATTTCCCCAATTGTTTCTCTTTTGTTGGATAAGTATCCAGGTAGTTAAGATGGTCATGTTGCATAAATTTATCTACATTGAAACTCATCTGCCATTTTTCTATGTCTCCCAATCTTTTTGCAGTGAATAATAGTATATAGTATATGTGATTTGCAAATATGGACACCTTCCTTTCTAGTGCTCCTAAAATGTTCAAAAAAGAATGGAGCCCAGTTGTGAATCCGTGGTATATCACTAACAGTTTTCTCCCATTCAGAATATGGCCATGTAAAACCTCTGCTCTTTAGCTAGTTTCTATCCATGTATACACTTATTCCCAAAGCAATATCATACACAAGCAAAATACAAATATATCACATTAGTTGCACTGCAGAGATTTAGCTTATACCTTGCTTACACATACAAGCTAATAAGCCTATCAAATATTTTACAAACATCGAAGATCCTTCTCATGGGTCTACAATTGCCAGTTATAGATCTATCCACTGCATAACATCCTCATACTTTGTACTTTATTTGTTTTATTGACTTCCTAATACCACTCACATATAAACAGATTAGTGGAAACTCCCAGTATTTCCAGTTCATCCACAATTTAGCATACCAGTACAAGAGCTTGTTCAGCAACTATTTTGCCAATGATGTTCAATGATTATTTTGCATAAATAATAAAATATTTTTGGATGCATGTACATGAGTGACCCCCAGCCTGCCACTCTGGACAAAGCAGAAATGCCCCACAGGCATGCCACAAATAGTGCTGGTAGTGATCCAATACCCCCCTAAAGAGTACAAGGGTCATTCACCTGAAGGTTCAGAACATCACAAGTGAACGGTAGGACAGACCATAGATAGATCTTGTACTGTTTATTCCCATCTAGGTTCTGTCTTGCATTCTCAGTGTATTGCCACAAACATCAAATATGTATATCCCTTGTATTCCTCATACAAGAGAGGTGCATTTGTGCTCCATACATTGTCAGGTTAATGGAACTGAGCACAGATGGAAAGGCAACTGGGGGGAACAGCCTGTTTGCATTCACCCTGAACCCATCCCCTTGTAAAATGGAACAATACTTTTATCAGTTACTTTTACCCACATAGACTTGCAGGTGCACATCAGAATCTGTATGTAAAACGTACAAAAGTAAAAAAAAAAAAGAAAGGGAATCGGGCATATAGGTTTGTATTATGTGGTGCTATGGTCAGTAGGTATTGGCTATGTATATGGTCAGTAAATAGTATTAGTAATTATGTACTCTATGTCATCATGTACCTGTGTGGCCTTTACTACGTGGGCAAAACACCCTGACAATTTAAAGAAAGGATGGTCCTTCATAGGTCAGCAATCAGAATGTCCGTTCATAGGTCAGCAATCAAAATGTCCCTTCATAGGTCAGCAATCAGAATGTCCCTTCATAGGTCAACAATCAGAATGTTCCTTCATAGGTCAACAATCAAAATGGTCCTTCATAGGTCAGCAATCCGAATGTCCCTTCATAGGTCAGCAATCAGAATGGCCCTTCATAGGTCAGCAATCAGAATGGCCCTTCATAGGTCAGCAATCAGAATGGCCCTTCATAGGTCAGCAATCAGAATGGTCCTTCATAGGTCAGCAATCAGAATGTCCCTTCACAGGTCAGCAATCAGAATGTCCCTTCATAGGTCAGCAATCAGAATGTCCCTTCACAGGTCAGCAATCAGAATGTCCCTTCATAGGTAAGCAATCAGAATATCCCTTCATAGGTCAGCAATCAAAATGGTCCTTCATAGGTCAGCAATCAGAATGTCCCTTCATAGGTCAGCAATCAGAATGTCCCTTCATGGGTCAGCAATCAGAATGTCCCTTCATGGGTCAGCAATCAAAATATCCCTTCATAGGTCAGAAATCAGAATATACCTTCATAGAGCAGCAATCAATGTCCCTTCATAGGTCAGCAATTAGAATATCCCTTCATAGGTCAGCAATCAGAATGTACCTTCATAGGTCAGCAATCAGAATATCCCTTCATAGGTCAGCAATAAGAAATGCCCTTCATAGGTCAGCAATCAGAATATCCCTTCATAGGTCAGCAATCAGAATGTCCCTTCATAGGTCAGCAATCAGAATGTCCCTTCATAGGTCAGCAATCAGAATATCCCTTCATAGGTGAGCAATCAAAATATCCCTTCATAGGTCAGAAATCAGAATATACCTTCATAGAGCAGCAATCAATGTCCCTTCATAGGTCAGCAATTAGAATATCCCTTCATAGGTCAGCAATTAGAATATCCCTTCATAGGTCAGCAATCAGAATGTCCCTTCATAGGTCAGCAATCAGAATATCCCTTCATAGGTCAGCAATCAGAAATGCCCTTTATAGGTCAGCAATCAGAATGTCCCTTCATAGGTCAGCAATCAGAATATCCCTTCATAGGTGAGCAATCAAAATGGTCCTTCATAGTTCAGCAATCAGAATTGCCCTTCATAGGTCAGCAATCAGAATGTCCCTTCATAGGTCAGCAATCAGAATATCCCTTCATAGGTCAGCAATCAGAATGGTCCTTCACAGGTCAGCAATCAGAATGTCCCTTCATAGGTCAGCAACGACCTTAGAGAAACATAACAGTGAACAACCAGTGGCCAGACATTTTTTAAATGCAAGACACAGCATGTCTGTTTCACAATAAAATAATATATCATGTCCCAACTCCCCATAGAGGAGGTAACAGAGACACCATGTTAATGAGACTTGAATCAACCTGGATACATTGCCTGAACACTGTGGCCCCTCACAGTCTAAATGATAATCTTCCTTTAAACTGTTTTTTGTACCTTTCTGGTGTTTACCCTAATGAGTTTCACGTGTACCCTGGGTGGCATCGTTGTTTTTTCAGGCTAGAGCCCGCAATGCCCTCGCATGGTCATGTGATCAGGATCCTAAAGCACATCTATATCTACAATGAGCCGTATATACTAGTAGCTTTTGGCACATTTATTGAGGTTTTGTGGTGGAGGTAGGCCCAAGGTAGGATTGATCGTTACAAGTTGTGCTACTTTGCATATATTGTATAAGTAGGAGTGGTTATATTGATTGTTCATAAAGATACAATATTATAGCCTTGATCTGTTTTCCATCCAATAATTTAGCTATAGGGTAAAGTAAAAAGGAGGTAATATCACTATGTAGCATGATAGAAAACAACATGAGGATTGTAAAGATATCCAAGATATGGATCATGCATATAGTGTTGCATACAGTTCAATTTATGTTCTGATTAGCAAAAATGGTTTAGAGTATAGAGTTATGATTTTTAAAAATATATATAATGAATTTCTTTATTAGAATATCACTGTATATCGCTGTCACAATTGCCATTACTGGCTTATCTTCCACATCCTCCTCTTCTTAGTTTAGTGTAGTCTAAAATATCAGAGATATAACTAATTGAATACTTATTATTTAGCTGTTTTACATGTTTAAGTTATTTGGCTGTTTTTGCACATTTCATGATAACCATGGTTTTGCCAGTGTGTAGAAAAACATATTTGTATTTTATGTTGTTGTTGTTGTTATTAAGCTTTATTTATAGGGCACCACATGAGGTCCGCAGCACTGTACTGAGGGCAAACAACAAAACAGTACATGGTATTACAGTACAATACAGTATACAAATAACACTACCAACTCACAACATATGTATTTTTATTTGTACATTTATATATTAAATGTATAACTAGAAATATATATATATATATATATATATATATATATACACACACACAGTTCTAGACAACAGAGGCCCCCTGCCTTAAAGCCTTCCGCCAGCTCTGTCTTACTGTAAATTTGTTACATTACAACACCCTTTCCCTCCTCCCTCACGATGCCTTCCCTGGCTTAAAGCTCACAATCCGCAGTTCGATTGGTCTCGTGCCCAAGTCATTTCTTGGGGGTCCACCTGCAAACAAAATTGTTTGACTGCTGTACATCCTAAGGTTTCGATCTCCTGTCTAGCCTCTACTCCACAGCCTGCTCTTCCTGAGGCCTATGCCGAGTTTGTAGATGTATTCAGCAAAGCTGCAGCCGAGCCCCTGCACCCTCATCAACCCTGGGATTGCCCCATTGACCTCGTACCCAACAAGTGCATCCCTAGGGGCAGAGTTTTTCCCCTATCTCTCCTTGATACACAAGCCATGTCTGAATACGTCTCTGAGAATCTTGAACATGGTTTTATCCACAAGTCTTCTTTACCGGCGGGTGCAGGGTTCCTTTATGTCAAAAAGAAAGTTGGTACCCTTAGACCCTGTATTGACTACTGGAAGCTGAATGCTATTACGGGAAGAACCATTACCCGTTACCCCTCATATCATCAGATCCGTGGAGCACAGATTTTCATCAAACTGGATCTTAGAGGGGCCTATAACCTTATCCGCATTCGCCAAGGTGACGAGTGGAAAACTGCCTTTAAAACAGACAGGCACTATGAGTACCTAGTGATGCCCTTTGGGCTTTGTAATGCCCCTGCGGTTTTTCAAGAATTCATAAACAAAATCTTCAGAGATCTTTTGTATCAATCTGTAGTCGTCTACCTGGATGATATCTTGGTCTTCTGGAACATCACCTCTCATCAAGATCATATCAAAGAAGTTCTGTCTCGCCTCCGTACCAATCCACTATATTGCTAATTAGAAAAGTGCCTTCTTGATCAACGTCAGGTCCCCTTCATCGGGTATATAATCTCCGGCATGGGTCTTCAAATGGATCCTAAAAAGGTAGAATCTATCCTTAGTTGGCCTCAACACTCTGGCCTAAATGCTACTCAGTGTTTTATTGGATTCTGCAACTATTACCGGCAATTCATGAAAACTTCTCTTTGTTGATCTCGCCCATCACGTCACTTACCCGTAAAGGTGGACTAGCCAAAAACTGGCCTCAGGAGGCAGTTTTGGCCTTCAAAGTTTTTAAAGAAGATTTTGCCACCGCTCCTGTCTTGAAACAGTCTGACCAACTACAACCATTCTTTCTACAGGTTGATGCTTTCTCGGTGGTTGTGGTAGCAGTTCTCACTCAGAAGAATTCTGTTGGCACCTTCTCTCCATGTGGCTTTCTCTTCAGGAATTTTTTACCCGGTGAGGCCAACTATAGCATCGGGGACAAGGAGCTCTTGGCCATCAAGATAACCTTAGAAAAATGGCGATACCTGCTTGAAGGCAATCTTCACAGATCATTAGAACCTCACTTATCTGGAATATGCTCTGTGCCTTAACCCTCGTCAGGCCCGCTGGTTACTTTTTTTTTTCTAGATTCCAGTTGATCCTGACTTATCGTGCTGGGTCAAAAAATTCCAGGGCCGATGCACTTTCCAGGTCTTTTGATCCTTTGAATTCTTGCCAGCCAGACGTTAGACCTATCATCAGTCCTCTAAAGATTCTGGCCTTGACATAATCCTTAGTTAAGACACCCCCTGTTGATAGCTCTTTTGTGGAGACCCATCTCCGTCCCAGACTATTGTCTTGGGCTCACGATCCCAGATTTGCTCGTCATACTGGGGTTAAGGAGACCATTGCTCTTTTGTCCCACAGCTATTGGTGGCCATCCTTGAGTGCTGATGTTCACAAGTATGTTGCAGCTTGCAGAATATGTGCTCGTCACAAGACAACCAGGCGTCCACCAGCCGGGCTTCGTTTTCTGCTCCCGGTTCCAGACTTACCTTGGGCAAGCATCAGCATGGATTTTATTACTGACCTCCCCAATAGTCATGGCTTCAATACCATTTGGGTGGTGGTCGATCGTTTCTCCAAATGGGCACATTTTGTCCCTCTCAAGAAATTGCCATCTGCTGCTGATCTAGCCACTCTTTTCATTAAGAATATTTTTTGGATCCACGGTTGCCCCGTTGAGATCATCTTTGACAGAGGTGTACAATTAATTTCAAGATTCTGGAGATCTTTTTCAGCAATCTAGGAATTAAGCTAACATTCTCCACTGGATACCATCCCCAGACCAATGGTCAGACTGAGTGGGTCAACCAGGATTTGGAGACATTCCTCCATTGTTATTGCTCTGATCACCTGTCCTCCTGGAGTGATTATATACCTTGGGCAGAGTTTTCACATAATATCCATCAACATGAATCATCTGGAACATCTCCCTTCTTTACCATATTTGGCAGACACCCCATACTTCCCACCTTTGCAGAAGTTCCCAGTGCATCAGTACCTGCAGCTCAAGAGACGGTCAGTCACTTTTCAAAGATTTGGACTCAGGTACGATCTAAACTCTTACAGTCCTCGGAACGGCATAAACACTTTGATAGTCACTGTAGGCAGATTCCATTTCTTCATGTAGGGGACAAGGTGTGGCTCTCCACGCATAATTTTAGACTCAAACTACCTTCAATGGAATTCGCCCCCAGATATATTGGGCCCTTCCACATTTCTCATATTATTAATGTGGTTTCCTATATGCTCCATCTACCTCCTTCGTGTGCATAATTAATTTCATATTTTCATATTAAAACCAATGGTTCTTAATGAATTCTCCAACCTTCAGCCTCCTCTTCCTCCCATCAAGCATTTTGAAATCCCAGTCCATTCGTGGTAAGACTCAGTTCCTCCTCCACTGGAAGGGTTATGGCCCTGAAGAAAGGTCCTGGGTGGATAAGAAAGACCTACATGCCCCCAATCTGCTGTCAAAGTTTTTGAAGAATCAGATTTCCAATGCTGCTTCTTCTGTCAGGCACCGTTTCCGCACTGACAATTGGTGCAGGAGTCGGACGCCTGCACCTTCTCGTCAGCCGTGGTCCGTTGCCTAGCAGCGGGACGCTATCACCGCTCACCTGTCAGCGGTCAGCGTGTCTGACCACCAAATCTCCATCACCCAATCAGGATGCACCTTATGGTATATAGAGCAACCTCTGACACATGTTGGGTGCCAGAGTATTGGTTCACTCCTGCTCCAGCGCTTCCTGAACTTCTGATCCAGTGTTCTACGATTCTGACTCGGCTTCCTTTTACTATTCTCCTGTGTTTCATTTTGGTACCTCGCTGCCCGGCTGGTTTGACTATTTGTCTTGACCTGACTTCTCTCTGGAACATCCCTGTGTACCACACCGCTCATTTGGCTTTGACCTGGACTGCCTGAGTGCGCCTGTCTGCTACTGTCGCTACACCGGTGACTGTCTTGGAGAACCGCGACTTGCGTACCCTCTGCAGCTAAGCTCAGACTCCCTTGCGGGGGTCACTGGTGAATACCGGTGGTACATTAGCCTCTGCACCTCCCTGTTCAGTTGCGCAAATACCAGTTAGCGGCCATCTTTGAAATTCCGTGACAATGCACCTGGGGACATTAACAAACCAAACTACCCCTACCTGCCCACTAAGCATATATTCAGTCCTATATGTTTACAAACTAATATAAAAATGTGTTCCCATTGTTTGAGTCACAGGTAATGCTGCAGGGGCTTTAGGTGCTATGCATAGATGTTTGGATTAGGTCCAGAACCTGTATCTATATGGTTTCTTTTTTTTTGGGTGCTAGCCAGCATGGACTGTATGGGTTACTTGCTAACCAGATAGAGATGTAGCAACCCAGTGCAAATGCATTTTTTAACATTTATTTTCTTATATCATGTGTTTTATGTATTTCCACCCACTTTCACAGAGAAGTGTATGCCATAGCGTGGCAACATGGGGTCGACTGTAGAGGTAGAGAATTTTGCTCCGTCTGGGGGGAGCAATTGGCCTGATCAGGGCATTCCTTGCAGGATGAGTTCTAGGCACAATAATGTGAATGATAGATGTGTTGTAGATTATGCTTTCATTCTGTCAGTAGGCACACACAGGGAAGTTCTTTGTGGAGTAACTTTTATATTAAACTGTG
This sequence comes from Mixophyes fleayi, assembly GCF_038048845.1. Taxonomy (NCBI): domain Eukaryota; kingdom Metazoa; phylum Chordata; class Amphibia; order Anura; family Limnodynastidae; genus Mixophyes; species Mixophyes fleayi. The sequence continues at coordinate 60,644,331 of NC_134407.1, read as the reverse complement.
CAGTTATTTCAGCATACAGACATAACACATTGTGCATGTAAAACTAATATGAGAACAAAACTAGAACATTATCTGTACAACTTAGTACTGTGCTATAACACAGAGTGACGACACAGTATAACATTTAGAAACAGCTCCACCTGCAGTCCCTCCAGTGTAATCACTCAAGCAACATTAAGTCTGAGTCTGTTGCAGTATCTTAACAAGATATCATCATCATCAACATTTATTTATATAGCGCCAGCAAATTCCGTAGTGCTTTATAATTGGGAACAAACAGTAATAAAACAATACTTGGTAATGCAGACAGACAGAGAGATAAAAGGACCCTGCTTGCAAGCATACAATTTATGTGACAATGGGAGTTTGATACACAAGGGTAAGTGCTACATCATATTGCATATTTTTCAGCTAGAATGCAAAGGTAAAAACTATTGAGTGGGCTGTATGCTCAGTCACACAGCAATGTTGGTCAGAGGCTTGTTGTCTTGTGTTAGCTGTGTAGATGGTGGTAATAGGGTAACCTAGGGAGATTAAGATGCTGGTTGAGGAATATCAAACGTTCGTCTGAAGAGGTGGCTTTTCAGAGAACACTTGAAGATTTGAAGACTAGAGGAAAGTCTTATTGTGCAAGGGAGGGAATTCCACAAAGTGGGTGCAGCCCGTAAAAAGTCCTGTAATGGGAGGAGGTGATGAGAGTGGAAGAGAGACGCAGATCTTGTGCAGAACGGAGATGTCGAGTTGGGAGATATTTTGAGACGAGTGAGGAGATGTATGTCGGTGCAATTTTGCTACTGTAGTATAAGCTATTCTTATAAATGTCAAGGGGTGGCATTTGTAGGGGTTCCTAATATAGTGGGTATCTGCAGAGTGTTTTTAGCCTTCATTTAATTAAATATAGCATTTATATTAATGCAAAAAACTATTTTAGTCTTGATGCAAAAAATATGCAACATGTCTCCACATTTCATCCAGTGAGCAAATGATAGTTTATAGTTATATCCATACTGGCTGCAGTGTTGGAAAGTTTTTTTTTTTTATCAATGTACAACACATTGATAAAAAAAAAAACGTGGTCTTGAGCCAAAGAAAAGCTGTGTAGAGCTTTTAAATATAAATCAATCAATAATCAAATGTGATTTAGAAACACAGAAGACAATATACAGCATGAGCAAGATAGGCCAATTGAGGATACAAGGCCTCTTTCTTGTGTGGGGGTGGTCGGTTTCTGACTTCTGCTCCACTTTACCCTACTCCACTCTGCCCTCCTCACTATTATTAGTTACTAGGACTCATTTTCTCCTTAATACTACTCTAACTACATGTCTTTTTATTAGTCTGGTCTCTGAATAAAAAGGCCATCACTTTATTCTTTTTATCTCCTCACCTGTCACTGTCACTTGCACCTAGGAACATCCCTTATCCTACATATTATTCTTGCTCTCCTCCCTTTCTACACCTAGCTAGCGCTCTCTTTACAGCCTTGGTTAATCCCGTCTTTATTTCCTGTATCTCATTCATATTTAAAGAGGACACCTTGTCACGTTAGATGGGCTTTTACAATATGATCAAAAACTGCACTAAGTACCTCATTTTATTTAAGTATTATTGTATATAGCATTATTGTTTCTTATATAGCTGTTCCTTATTGTGATTAGTACATCTTTAGTGATTAAAGTGTGCTCCGGCATTCCTGTTGTGTATTTTTTAAAGTCAGTCACAGTGACGATGTACCTTTCCATATATATGCCAAATTTTAATGTGCAGACTAAATATCCTCATTATTTTCTGCTTAACACTTTGAAGATTGTGTCTAGTATCGCCAAGGCAGCTGAGTATTGTTCAGCTGCCTTGACGAGATTTCAATGGTGAGTTATGGCGATAGAAAATCAGCCCTTATAGGCCGCATTAATGCGGTCAAGATGAATATAGTCCCTAGGCTCCTCTATCTTTTACAGACCCTTCCCATCCTTGTCCCCCCCTATGTTTTGAAGTTCCTCCATTTTCACGTGTCTAAATTTGTTTGGTCTGATAAGCGCCCTTGAGTCTGTTTTAAGCTACTATAAAGGTCCCTGCGGGGAAGGGGTTTGGGAATCCCTGATTTACGGCGCTATTACCTCTCCGCCCAACTTGCTCAATGCGTTCTCTGGTGTAGTTCAGTATCCTCTAGGGTCTGGGTCGAAATTGAGGCCAAAAGTCTGGGTATACTATCTCTATCCACTCTCCTATGGCTCCCACGGGTTCGTCGCCCAAAAAGTGCCTTACTTTATCCGGTCATCTCACACTCCCTGGCGGTTTGGGACTCATCCTCTCAGAAATTTGGCCTCTCCCCCCATCCCTCTCCACTAATACCTTTATTTAACTCTTTTGACTTTGCCCCGGGCCTTTTCCCCAAGGTGTTCTCCCCATGGACCTCACAAGGGGTCCGTTTCCTAAATGATCTCACCTCCATGACAACGTTCCCTTCATTTTCTGAAATTCAATCTCGAATGGACATTTCCTCAAAATTTTTCTACCAATACCTCCAGCTCTGTCATTTTCACCATGCAGCTAAAACTCGCCTCTCCTCCCATCCCCTCACCACATTTAAAAACCTCTGCCCCGCAAACTTCAGACCTAAGAGGGTCACATGAACTGTCCTGGGAGCGGGATATTGGTGAAGCTCTTTTGAGTGAAGAATGGTCAGAGATCTACGAAAATGCTGCCTCTAGTTCAATTTGTGTTAAAATAAAAGAGAATGTTTACAAGGTGCTGGACCGATGGTACTACGTTCCCTCCCGGATTCATGAAATCCTTCCTGACTCTTCTGACCGCTGTTCGCGGGGGTGCATCCATGAAGGTAGCTTTATCCATATATGTCCCAAATTGACAAATTTTTGGGCCGAGGTTAAACAGTTGATCCAATCGGTGCTCCATATAACTGTACCGTTAGAACCTAAATTTTTCCTCCTACCCTTGAGGGCGCCCACGGCGACTTAACACCAGAATAAGCTGACTAGACACATTTTATCGGCAGCTATCTGCCAAATCATGGCAGACTGGCGGCAGCAGTCCCTGCCATCACTCCAGGCTATTATTAACAGAGTATGGCAAGTACAGCGCTTAGAATACATGACTAGCATCATTAATAGGTCACCTAGATCGTTCACCAAGGTTTGGAACCCATGGCTCTCCTTCTTTCAGGCTTATTTCCCTTTTACTTGACATAACACCTCCTTCAGTCCGTCCCCTTCCTATTACTCTTTCCCCTTTTCCCTCTCTTCCTACTCTACTACAATCTAGTTTCTCATCTTTACCCCTTGCTTCACTTCTCTCTTTCCTGACTTCCTTCTCTCCTTCTCTCTTCTTGAAAATTCTTGGTCAATGTCAATATATGTAACTTGTCTCCTCCGCTCAGGTTACCTGTGATATTACGCTGGTCGTATCTCACACTTGTTACTTATGTATATGCTCATTTTCTTTGCGTGTTGGACATTTTGTTACCCGACCTTGCAAAAAAAAAAAAAAGAAAATCAGCCCTAATAGGCTTGATAACATTATATAGCAATATTGCAGAGTCTAATACACAAATGTTTCTTATTGTGATTTGTTTGCCTTTAGTGTTTAAAGTCTGCACCTACATCCTTGTCCTTTATGTAATACAGCTTTTTTCTATTTTATCCATAAAGATCAGGGTCACTCTCATAACGATCAGGATTATAACATTACAAAAATGGAAGTTTGTCACACGCCGCTCTTCCGCGGCTGCCACCCGGTAACCTGAGCATCTATTCATTCCTCATTCCCCGCTTTCGTCCCCGGCTGTCAGGTCGGCAAATGGCTCTGCGCATGCGCGGGTGATCATCTCACCTGCTACCCTCATCCATTGGTTGCCTCTCATTTATAAGGCTCCTCCCAGCATCTTAGTGCTGGTTCTTCTCGTCAGACTACTGGCCAGGAAGCAGCTCATGCACTCTGCTGCAAATCGCCTACTACCTGCTCCACTCGTCAGTGGTAACTACTGCAGATCATCGCTATCATCTCTAAGTGTATTGCTGCAAATCACCTATTACCAGCACCGCTCCTTAGTGGTAACTACTGCGGGCCATCTCTCCTATCTCTCTATGGACTATCACTGAACATCGCTCAGCACTGCTACTCATTAGTGGCTAACTAGTGCCTAACTTGTTCTCTGTTCTCGGTTCTCTATAACTGCTCACTGGGAACTCCCCTAGAGGGCCGCGACCTGCCAGGTGGAAGCTGCAAAGCCCAAATTTCCTTGCGGGAACCTCTGGTGAAGACCTTCCGCATTGTTAGATTCCGTGCCTCTGGGTGAAGTACAGCCAATCTCAGTTAGAACAGAAGAATCCCACTCATCCTAGTGAATCCTGACAAGTTGCTAAAACAATTAATAGGTTCACAGCAGGTGCTAGAAGGAGAGCGGTCATCCAGAGAGGAAACACACAAAAAAAAATCCCCCAGCATACTGCTGTGACCCAGTAATAGAGCTGCTATTCTACATGTACATGAAATACAGACGTCTCAGTTGCACACATTTGCAAATATATGATAAGCCACCCGCCCAGTCAAGGCGTTTCTGCTAATAGGTTGGTTCAAACTCTGAACAATGAGAGTCCCTATATTAGGTAATACATTTGTGTGTTTGAGAGCTAACTTACCATGAGATATCCCAGAAACATGCAAAATGGCAATAGAGGACCAGCATACCCTATCGGCAACCCTGTCAGCAACTGATACCCAACATGCCTCTCAAACAACAATTATATTGAAATGGCACACGTGCTGTAGCAAGGCAGCTGATAATCTGGGGCCTGATTCATTAAGGATCTTAAATGAAGAGGATCCTTATTTCAGTCTCCTGGACAAAACCATGTTACAATGGAAGGGGTGCAAATGAGTGTTCTGTTTTGCACATAAGTTAAATAGTGACTGTTTTTTCATGTAACACACAAATACTTGATAGCTTATTTGTACACTGGCATTTAAAGCTGATATTTGTGTGCTACATGAAAAAACAGTCAGTATTTAACTTATGTGCAAAACAAAACACTCATTTGCATCCCTTCCATTGTAACATGGTTTTGTCCAGGAGACTGAAATAAGGATCCTCTTCATTTAAGATCCTTAATGAATCAGGCCCCTGTTGTCCAGTTTGGTGATTATCCACTCCATTGTAGCAAATTTGGACTCACTATACATTCTCAAATTCCAAACAAATCAGGAAGGATGGGAAATACGGTCATATCTGGGAAATATCCGAATGTGGTCAATTTTAGCTGTGCTCCCTTCTAGTGCAAGTAAAACTCATTAAAGTCATTAATGACTGGCTGGTTGCAAAAGATTTGTACACATTTGTGTTACTTTTCATACCATGGTATTAAATAGCCTGAGAGATGGATACCCCACCTTAGTCACATTCCTGAAAGCTGAGCATTTCCTTGACAGCAATACTTCAGTAGCAGGAGTTAACTCTATACACTTGTCAAAGGGAACCCATAGTTCTCAGATAATATGAAGACTAGATATTAGCAAGTACTTTGTTCTCTTATAAACAATATTTAAGGTTATTGAAGACATGAATACAAATGAAATCAACGTAGGATTTACTTACTATGCCCACTCGGTTTTCTGCTTCTAAAAACCATGAAACCAACTTGTGCTGTAAGAACCAGAAGACCAATTTGCATTTGTGATGTTTAATAAACCATTGTGTGATTTGTTATCACTGTTTTCAGTAAAAATAGAGGAATGTTTGCCATCCACAGCGCTAATTAAAGTTTAACAATTTCCACAAGATCTAAAAATAAGTTAATGATTTCACAATGTATTTTCTATTTATAAAGAGCATGCTGTTTATATGCAATAATTACAAGTAAGAAAGCATAATCCATTTAAACTGCTGGAAATCATGACAGCGATGATGGCACAAATTAAAGAAAAGCAACACACAACTCTTGGTTGTACTCAGGTGAGGTGCTAAAAATGTAATCTCATTAACAGCAGGATAGCAGGCCAGATACTCCCAGTAGGCAGCTGTGGTATTACTAAAGTTTACTCTTCCTGATCCATGAAAGCAAACCATACACGTATTTTAAGTTCCACAGATATATAAATGGACTGACCAACAGCTCCCATAGCATGTGTGGTGAATAAGTGGCAATTCAGAGTTAAACCATTGTCTTAATGCCTATTTATTAAGCCCTCAAATGTTTGTGCTGAGCTGTCACTTATAGCCCGTGGGAAAATCAATATTAGTGACAGGCAGGACTGCAAAGAGTATAGCAATTTTTTGGGGTCCCTTTCATAGTCATTGAATGGGACGTGGTCACACCAGGTTGGTGGCTCATCCTACTACATAGACAGGTCTGTGCCCTTGTGCTTTGTGCCTGAACTACAACATGGGCTTATCCTTCCTGACACAACCAAATTGTACATTTTTGTTATGCATTTATTTTGCCTAGAATACTTTTTTCTCTTAGTGCACAATGGTGAGAGCTTTGATGAACTAGGACCTGAAGCAACGACCTCATTCACCTTACACACAAGAGCTTATCCACATTACTGTTTTTCTAGCATTTTAAAGATTTCTTGGTTGTCTCTAAATGCTAGTAACCGTATCGGAAATGCTTTCTTTTCATTTTTTTCTTTTCAAAGTTTCAATTGGATTTGAAAGAAAAATGTTTCTTGTGTCTTGTTTTTTTTAAGCTCTACATTCCAAAATGAAAATATTGTCTATATAATTTTATTCTCCTAGGCAGAATAAACCATAGTATTTAATAGTATCTAAAAAGAGAAAAAGGGGATCAGCCCTTGAGAAGGTCCTGGGCCCAAGGCCCAAGATAACCGTAAGGTGGCTTCTCACAAGAGCTTTTCTAAAGTGGGGGTGACTTGGTCGTTGGTGGAGGGGAGCAGGGTAGTTAAAAATAAATAAACTTACTCACGTGATCGCGGCGCCGGCGTCCCTCCTCTCTGCTGCTCTGTGCTCCATTCAGACTGAATGCCGGGCATGACATGATGATGTCACGCCCAGCATTCAGACAGTCTGAATGGAGCACAGAGCAGCAGAGAAGACCAAGAAAGAAGAGAGAAGAAAAGGTAAGTAAAGGGAGGAAAACGGGAAGGGGGCATGGCACAGAGGGGTTAAAAAAATGAGGGGGGGCATGGCACAGAGGGGTAAAAAAAATGGGGGAGGGGCAGCATGACACAGAGGGGTTAAAAAACAGGGTGGGCATGGCACAGTGGGGTTAAAAAACTGGGCAGCATGGCACAGTGGGGTTAAAAAATGGGGGTGCATGTCACGGGGTTAAAAAACAGGGGGCAGCATGGCACAGAGGGGTTAAAAAACAGGGGGGGCATGGCACAGTAGGGTTAAAAAACAGGGGGGAGCATGTCACGGTGGGGTTAAAAAACGGGGGCAGCATGGCACAGAGGGGTGAAAAAACGGGGGAGGGGGGCGTGGCACAGTGAGGTTAAAAAACGGGGCAGCATGGCACAGAGGGGTTAAAAAACGGGGGCTCCTAGCGATAAGACTGGTAACTGGAAGTGTGGTGAGCGTTATACCAATCATCTGTTTGGAGACTTATGAACAGAAAGATCTACCCGGGATTTTAACATCTGGGGGTAAATGTATCAAGCTGCGAGTTTGCCAGCGTGTTGAAATAGCGGCAAATCGCGATTTTTTTTTAAAAAACTGGAAATGTATCAAGCTGCGATTTTGACACTCATGTTCAAAATCGCTGGTCATCTCTGGCGATTTTGAGCGATGTAAACATTCCCGAGTTTAGCTAACTCTCCTGTGTTTGGCTCCGGCAGCTGTAAAAACTGTAAAGAACAAATCAAAGTTAAAAAAAAAAAAAAGCGTGGGGTCCCCCCGCTATTTGTGCTTAACCCTAGTGCTGCCTGGTTGCCGCCAACCCTGGCTGGTTTGCCTAGTGCTGGTAAAGTGAAAATCGGGGGAACCCCACGCAAAATTTTTCCCCGATTTTCACGGGACCAGCACTAGTCAGGCAGCACTAGGGTTAAGCATTAATAGTGGGGGGACCTCACGCTTTTTTTTTTTTCAACTTTTATCTATTCTTTACAGTTTTAACACTGCCAGGGCAGTGTAACAGTGATGTGTTTGTACAACACGCTGCTATCAAACTCTCCTGAGTTTGCTAACTCGCAGCATCATACATTTGAGAGCTGTATAGCTGCAGTGGCAAACAGTCGGGAGTTTGATCACTGGTGATTTTGCAAACAGCGATTTTGACAGTGTCACTCACCGGACTGTGAGTGCTTCTTCCCGGACATTTAGGAACCGTGGCCGTCCTCCATCCTGAGGGACTGCGCATGCACAGCCCTTTCTAAACCTTCAGTGTATGTTCCTTTAACTTAATTGGCAGATCAGGCAACCTCCCTATATTAAGCACCTGTGGTCAACACCACGTTGCCTGATCTTGGAGTCTCATTCCCCATGAGTCTCTGAAGGTGTTCCTGTGTTTCCTCGTTTATTCAGCCCAGCTGATTCCTGTGGTTTCCAAACCACTTCTACCTCTGTGGTTTCCAAACCACTTCTACTACTGTGGTTCCCATACCACAGCTTCCCTTCTGTGTATCATCGTGACTGTGAGCTGATTCCTATCCGCTGCCTCCGTGCACTACAGTCTTCTAACCACTTCAACTCTACCATGTATTATTGGGACTGTTAGATGATGCCTATCCGCTGCCTCCGTGCACTACAGTCTTTCATTCACATCCACTCACCTGTTCATGATTGTGACTGCTAGCTGATTCCTATCCGCTGCCTCCGTGCACTACAGTCTTCAACCTGCAACTCGTCTGTGTTTCATCATCGTGACTGCTAGCTGATTCCTATCCGCTGCCTCCGTGCACTACAGTCTTCAACCTGCAACTCGTCTGTGTTTCATCATCGTGACTGCTAGCTGATTCCTATCCGCTGCCTCCGTGCACTACAGTCTTCAACCTGCAACTCGTCTGTGTTTCATCATCGTGACTGCTAGCTGATTCCTATCCGCTGCCTCCGTGCACTACAGTCTTCAACCTGCAACCCGTCTGTGTTTCATCGTGACTGTTTGGCTGATTCCTATCCGCTGCCTCTGTGCGCTTCAGTCTTCAGTCCTTGTCAACTCTCCCGTGTTTCCTTGAGTCTGCTGCTACTTTGCTACCCGCTACTTTCCGTGATCAACAGTTCCAGTTCAACTCTGCTCTCCCGTGTCCCATCGTTACTGCACCTGCTGGTTGCTATTAGCTACCTCCGTGTTCCCGCAGAGACCCGCTGCTGCTACTCCTCAGCGCTACTCATCCATCTACTGCTGATCCGCTCTCCACGCTTTCCTGTGTTCCCTGCTGGTCTACCTACCTGTGCGCTGCACCTACTAGACCACCGCTTCACCCATCCAGGGACTTCGCATCCTGCCGGCCTCCTGCCGTTCAGGTATCTCTGCACTCCTGTCTGACTGCCTTCTCCTGAACCACGGTATGCATACTTCTCATTGACTGTGCTGTGTATTGCATACCTTGCTGGACTGTGTTGGTTCTCCTCTGGAGTGTGCTATCCGCTGAGTCTATTGCCATCATTGACTGTGTTATCTCGTGCTGGATTACTTCAAGAGACTTTCTATACTGGCAGTGTTGTTCAGTCATCTATACATTTATATTGTGCATATTACTGTGGATCAAAGTCAAGGTGCCCGTGTATATCTTGTGTTGCAGTCTCTCCCCGTGCACCTCCACACATATATATTCAGTGGTACAACTTGCTAGTGGCAGACCACTGACCCCTGTTTCCAGTTTCACCTGTTCCAGTATCCTCTCACATAGCAGTGGTACAACTTGCTAACGCAGACCACTGACTCCCCGGATACCTCCACTTGGATTCTATTCCTTCACTCAGACAGCGGTACAACTTGCTATCCGCAGACCGCTGACTCTCATCACCCCCTCGTTTCTGTTGGACACTCCTCCTCACTATAGCAGTGGTACAACTTGCTACCGCAGACCACTGACTACCTTCACGTGTCCTTTGTCCATACAGTTCCTCGTGTATTACTACCTCCATATTGCCAGTGCTGCTAGTCATAGACTTTCCTGAGCATCTCATCATCTGCTATTTCCTGTTCCGTGATCACCCTGCTACCAGAGTACCATATTACCACCTATACTGCTCTGGTAAGCCTATCACCTGGTGATCCCTGGGTAAAGACTCCTAGTGCCCGTGACAGTAAGATCAGGCCATGACAGACCCAGATACGGAACCTACCGCTAAAGAGATGCTGCAGCATCTGGTCAGCCGTGTGGAGCAACAGGATGCTCGCCAACAGCTGTTACTTCAATGTTACCAATCGTTAACCTCCCAAGGAACATCTGGACAGACTGTTACAGCTAATATTGAAGCTCCTGTGCTTTCCTCCGTTTCCCCAGTGCCATCCCAGGTGTCTACAGCTCCTACGCTTCACCTGCCTACTCCGTCAAAATATGACGGGGACCCCAAAACTTGTAGAGGTTTCCTTAACCAATGTTCAGTCCATTTTGAACTCCAACCTCAAAATTTTTCTACCCATCGTTCCAGAGTGGCCTATCTTATCTCATTGTTTTCTGGACAAGCCCTGGCTTGGGCCTCCCCTCTGTGGGAAAGAAACGATCCAATTCTACAAGATAGTGCCAAATTCATTTCCACGTTCCGAAGTGTGTTCGATGAACCAGGTCGTGTGACCTCCGCTGCTTCCAGCATTCTTCGTTTGCGACAAGGCTCCCATACAGTAGGACAGTATGTCATTCAATTTAGGATCTTAGCCTCTGAACTTCAGTGGAACACTGAAGCATTAGTTGCCGCCTTCTGGCAGGGGCTCTCCGATAAAATTAAAGATGCACTGACTACCCAAGAGCTTCCTTCGTCACTAGAAGATTTGATCTCTCTTTGCCATCGTGTAGATATGAGATTTCGTGAAAGAGAGTCTGAGAAAACAACGGCTGTCAAAGCACCTCTTCGTTCAAACCCTCAATTTCGTCCAGCTCCATCCTCTGTGATTCCCATGGAGATAGGACGTTCCAAATTATCTTCAGAGGAGAGGAAACGAAGAGTAAAGAATAGACTCTGTATCTATTGTGCTGATTCCACGCATATATGCTCAGCTCTTGCCCTAAGAGATCGGGAAATGCCAGGCCCTAACTAGTTCTGGAGAGGTGAAGTTAGGGTCCCTGGAGTCCTCTCCATTGTCTATGAAATCTAAAGTCTGCGCTTTTGATGTTACGATCTCCTTTGCTACCAAATCCTTTGAGTCACAGGCATTGATTGATTCCGGAGCAGCAGGAAATTTCATTTCTAAATCACTAGTGAATCAATGGTCCCTACCAGTGATCACTTTAAAAACACCCATTACTGTGACGGCTATAGATGGATCACGTCTCATCAATGGTCTCATCACCCAGAGTACGTCTCCAGTAACCCTTCAGATTGGTGTACTACACCATGAAGAAATTTCGTTTTTAATTCTTCCAGTTACGACAAGTCCGATTGTCTTAGGCCTTCCATGGCTTCAGTGTCACTCTCCCCAGATTGACTGGCGCACCCCTCAAGTTACGTCTTGGGGGTCTGAATGTCACCATCGTTGTCTTTCTCAAGTTATTCCTCTTAAAGTACAGCAATCTTCCATCTCATCTTCCTCCCCGGGACTCCCTCCTCAGTATGCTTCATTTGCCGATGTGTTTGATAAAGCTCAGTCTGAACGTCTTCCTCCTCATCGTTCTTGGGATTGTCCGATCGACCTTCTACCTGGCAAGACTCCTCCCAGGGGTCGGGTCTATCCTCTCTCGTTACCTGAAACTCAAGCCACATCTGAGTACATACAGGAGAATCTCCAGCATGGGTTCATTCGACCTTCCACCTCTCCCGCTGGAGCTGGGTTCTTCTTCGTCAAAAAGAAGGATGGATCATTACGCCCTTGTATAGATTTTCGTGGACTCAACGCCATTACTATCAAGAATCGGTATCCCATTCCGCTGATCACTGAGCTATTTGATCGCATCAAGGGAGCTCGGATATTTACTAAGTTGGATCTTCGTGGTGCCTACAATTTAATTAGAATTCGTTCCGGTGACGAATGGAAGACCGCGTTCAACACCAGAGATGGGCATTACGAATATTTAGTAATGCCCTTCGGGCTGTGTAATGCCCCCGCTGTTTTCCAGGGTTTCATCAATGAGATCTTTCGGGACTTATTATATGTATGTGTCGTTGTCTACTTGGACGACATATTGATCTTCTCACAGGACCTGCCTTCTCATCACCAACATGTGGCAGAGGTCCTCTCCAGACTACGGAAAAACTCATTGTTCTGTAAATTGGAAAAATGTTCATTCGAGTTACCCCAGATTCCATTCTTGGGGTATATAGTTTCCGGAGTTGGCCTGAAGATGGATCCAGACAAAGTAAATGCTGTACTACATTGGCCTCAGCCAACTACTCTTCGTGCCATCCAGCGTTTTTTAGGTTTTGCCAATTACTATAGACGCTTCATTCAAGACTTTTCATCCATTGCATCTCCTATTGTGGCCCTAACTCGGAAAGGGGCTAATACTAAGCAATGGTCATCTGAGGCTCTCCAAGCCTTTCAAATTCTCAAAGAGTCCTTCTCGTCTGCCCCCATTCTTCGACAGCCTGATGTGACACTCCCCTTCTTCCTAGAAGTAGATGCCTCTAATGTGGGCTTAGGAGCCATTCTCTCCCAACGCTCGGAGCAACAAAAATTACATCCTTGTGCCTTCTACTCTCGGGGTCTTCTGCCCGCAGAGAAAAATTATACTATCGGGGACAAGGAGTTGCTGGCCATCAAAGCTGCATTAGAGGAATGGAGATACTTGTTGGAAGGAGCTCGCCATCCGGTGACGATCTTCACGGATCATAAGAACTTGTCATATTTGCAATCTGCTCAATGCTTGAACCCTCGTCAAGCAAGATGGTCTCTTTTCTTTTCCCGTTTTGAATTAATTATAACCTTCAAACCAGCCGCTAAGAACAAGAAAGCTGACGCTCTATCTCGAGCTTTTGTGACGTCCTCTGATGTAGAAGAGGTTCCCAACCATGCTATTCTAGACCCCAAATGTATTTCTCTGGCTGCTTCATCCACCAAAATGCTACCATTTGGGAAGACCCTCGTGCCTCCTACTCTGAGGAGGAAAATCCTTTCGTGGTTCCACGCCTCTCGTTTTTCTGGACACGCCGGTGAACACAAGACCTTTGAGATTCTCTCTCGAAGTTACTGGTGGCCTTCAATGAGGAGAGACGTCAAAGAGTTTATTGCTTCCTGTGATATATGTTCTCAGTTCAAATCCTCCCGCAGAACTCCAGCAGGGTTGCTGCGACCACTACCCATTCCGTCCAAGCCTTGGACCCATATTAGTATGGATTTCGTTACTGATTTGCCACCAAGTAAGAATCACAATACTATTTGGGTAGTGGTAGACAGATTTTCGAAGATGGCTCATTTCGTTCCTCTGTCCGGTTTACCTTCCTCGTCTACTCTGGCTGAACATTTCATTAAAGAAATCTTCCGCATCCATGGATGTCCGTCTGAGATTGTGTCAGATAGAGGAGTACAATTCGTTTCCAGATTCTGGCGGGCCCTTTGTAAAACCTTGGGCATACGATTAGCACTCTCATCGTCTTACCATCCGCAATCTAACGGACAAACGGAACGAGTCAATCAAGATCTTGAGACTTTTATTAGGATGTTCTCTTCAGCCAACCAAGACAACTGGGTAGAATTGCTCCCTTGGGCTGAATTCGCCCATAACAACATGTACCATGAGTCATCATCCAAAACTCCATTCTTTGTGGTCTACGGTCACCATCCGTCTTTTCCGGAATTTCCTGCCCTCCCGCCCACCCAAGTTCCTGCTGTGGAGACTGCTTGTCAGACCTTCAAAAATATCTGGTCTCAGGTCAAAACCTGTTTAAAGAAGACATCTAACAAATATAAGTCTTTCGCAGATAAGAAGAGGCGGGCTATTCCACCACTAAAAATTGGAGATCGTGTCTGGTTATCTACCAAAAATATTCGTTTGAAGGTTCCATCTATGAAATTCGCCCCTCGTTTTATTGGTCCATATAGGATCATTCAAGTTATCAATCCAGTATGTGTTAAACTTCTTCTTCCTAAGAATCTTCGGATTTCCAATGCCTTCCATGTGTCCTTGCTCAAACCTCTCATCATCAACCGTTTCTCGACTCCTCCCTCAGCACCGCAGCCAGTTCAAGTTCATCAGGAGGAGGATTTCGAGATTACTGAGGTATTGGATGCAAAAATTTCGCGAGGAGTCCTCCGTTTCCTCGTTCATTGGAAGGGCTTTGGTCCTGAAGAGCGTTCATGGATCAAAGCTGAAGATCTTAATGCTCCTGCCCTTCTGAAGAAGTTTTATTCCAAAAATCCGGACAAGCCCGGTTCCAGGCGTTCTGTGCCCACCTTTAAAAGGGGGGGTACTGTCACTCACCGGACTGTGAGTGCTTCTTCCCGGACATTTAGGAACCGTGGCCGTCCTCCATCCTGAGGGACTGCGCATGCACAGCCCTTTCTAAACCTTCAGTGTATGTTCCTTTAACTTAATTGGCAGATCAGGCAACCTCCCTATATTAAGCACCTGTGGTCAACACCACGTTGCCTGATCTTGGAGTCTCATTCCCCATGAGTCTCTGAAGGTGTTCCTGTGTTTCCTCGTTTATTCAGCCCAGCTGATTCCTGTGGTTTCCAAACCACTTCTACCTCTGTGGTTTCCAAACCACTTCTACTACTGTGGTTCCCATACCACAGCTTCCCTTCTGTGTATCATCGTGACTGTGAGCTGATTCCTATCCGCTGCCTCCGTGCACTACAGTCTTCTAACCACTTCAACTCTACCATGTATTATTGGGACTGTTAGCTGATGCCTATCCGCTGCCTCCGTGCACTACAGTCTTTCATTCACATCCACTCACCTGTTCATGATTGTGACTGCTAGCTGATTCCTATCCGCTGCCTCCGTGCACTACAGTCTTCAACCTGCAACTCGTCTGTGTTTCATCATCGTGACTGCTAGCTGATTCCTATCCGCTGCCTCCGTGCACTACAGTCTTCAACCTGCAACTCGTCTGTGTTTCATCATCGTGACTGCTAGCTGATTCCTATCCGCTGCCTCCGTGCACTACAGTCTTCAACCTGCAACTCGTCTGTGTTTCATCATCGTGACTGCTAGCTGATTCCTATCCGCTGCCTCCGTGCACTACAGTCTTCAACCTGCAACCCGTCTGTGTTTCATCGTGACTGTTTGGCTGATTCCTATCCGCTGCCTCTGTGCGCTTCAGTCTTCAGTCCTTGTCAACTCTCCCGTGTTTCCTTGAGTCTGCTGCTACTTTGCTACCCGCTACTCTCCGTGATCAACAGTTCCAGTTCAACTCTGCTCTCCCGTGTCCCATCGTTACTGCACCTGCTGGTTGCTATTGGCTACCTCCGTGTTCCCGCAGAGACCCGCTGCTGCTACTCCTCAGCGCTACTCATCCATCTACTGCTGATCCGCTCTCCACGCTTTCCTGTGTTCCCTGCTGGTCTACCTACCTGTGCGCTGCACCTACTAGACCACCGCTTCACCCATCCAGGGACTTCGCATCCTGCCGGCCTCCTGCCGTTCAGGTATCTCTGCACTCCTGTCTGACTGCCTTCTCCTGAACCACGGTATGCATACTTCTCATTGACTGTGCTGTGTATTGCATACCTTGCTGGACTGTGTTGGTTCTCCTCTGGAGTGTGCTATCCGCTGAGTCTATTGCCATCATTGACTGTGTTATCTCGTGCTGGATTACTTCAAGAGACTTTCTATACTGGCAGTGTTGTTCAGTCATCTATACATTTATATTGTGCATATTACTGTGGATCAAAGTCAAGGTGCCCGTGTATATCTTGTGTTGCAGTCTCTCCCCGTGCACCTCCACACATATATATTCAGTGGTACAACTTGCTAGTGGCAGACCACTGACCCCTGTTTCCAGTTTCACCTGTTCCAGTATCCTCTCACATAGCAGTGGTACAACTTGCTAACGCAGACCACTGACTCCCCGGATACCTCCACTTGGATTCTATTCCTTCACTCAGACAGCGGTACAACTTGCTATCCGCAGACCGCTGACTCTCATCACCCCCTCGTTTCTGTTGGACATTCCTCCTCACTATAGCAGTGGTACAACTTGCTACCGCAGACCACTGACTACCTTCACGTGTCCTTTGTCCATACAGTTCCTCGTGTATTACTACCTCCATATTGCCAGTGCTGCTAGTCATAGACTTTCCTGAGCATCTCATCATCTGCTATTTCCTGTTCCGTGATCACCCTGCTACCAGAGTACCATATTACCACCTATACTGCTCTGGTAAGCCTATCACCTGGTGATCCCTGGGTAAAGACTCCTAGTGCCCGTGACAGACAGAAGCACAACTCTGGCGATTTTGCATGAGATCTCAGCTTCATACATCGGCGAGTTTCAACTCTCCCGAGAAAATCGCTGGAGTTGCAAAATCGCACTTTGATACATTTACCCCCTGATCTCTGTACAGAATGCTTTAAATACTTGATTTCTGGTATGAGCAATCACACTCCATTCTATTTATGTGAAGGAAAAAGTTATTTGTATATGTTATAATTTTAAACAAGTAATCTCAAGATGTGGATTTTTAATAAAATTTAGTACCTTTTTTAAACGGTATCACGCTATAGTCTGTCTGCTTCTCTCCTTTTTGCCAACATCATTGGATGTGGATATCGTTGTTTGAGAAAAAAATAACAAGGTGGAAACTATCCCGAGAGTCGGCATATTGAGAGGAGTTTGGTTGATACCCTATTACTATAATTTCGATAGAAATATCTTCGAGAGTTTTTTATTGAGAAGAATCTGCTGGATATCGTATTTGCTGATATTATCAGGATCTCTGGTAGGAATCCATTTGCACTATTTACCACGGAAGGTGACGGGAAGGGTTTAATCACTTTGAAAGAAAATATATCCAAGTCACGGAAATAATCACTCTACATCTATTATAAGAATGGAACTTTGATTATAGATTGTTTTTGCAACGATCGATATCTGTGGGAACCTTTATGCGCTGAATGTCCTGATGTTTTGTAACCAGTGACACTTTCAGATTGTATACCCTGTATTTAGGATTTTGACTGCATTTAGGACTATAGAGCGCCATAGTAGGGGTGATTTATTATTATTATTGTAATGTTGGAGATGGAGGAAGGCCTAATTATTAATCGTGGGTGGTATTGATTTAACGCCAGGGTTGTTTGGAATTATCTAAATGTATCCATTTTTTTTCCGAATAGGGCCCCCAGCATTCCAGGATCCAGACAAGCCGCAACTAAAGAAACCTGCAGCCACAGGTGGTGAAAGTGAGAAGAACAGGTAGGAAAGAGCAGGACAGTATGTTAAATGTTGTGATTCTAGTAGGGACAATGGCAATTTTTGGTGAGTGTTGTGCCCAATGTAAGGTGCAGGCCAAGACTGAACTCTTTGTGTACACACTGCATTCTTATACTACCCTGTGGTGGTAGATGTCCTGAAAGTCAGGAGTGCTTGGACGTATGTGACGCTCCGGCGAATACAGAGCCTAGTGATTTTGATGTGTTAGCCATGCCTCAATGGCGCATTTGCCATGCCCCCAAATGCATGACCACACCCCCGGAAAATTTTGCAGCGCTGTAAGGTGGCGCAATTTTTTTTAGCATACTCGACTATAAGGGGGGCCTTGAATTCCTCTTGGCAGCCCTAGTCAAGATTATCCAGTCATTCTTAAAAGCCTGGTAAATGACATTAAAGATTAGTTCCTAAAATAATGTAAGTAAAGGGACTTGTGCACAAACACTTTGTGACAGGCATCCGTTTGCTTCTTGTCAATTTCAGGAGCATGTCTTTGCTTGAAATGAGCAAGGCATGGGCGGGTCAGAGGTTTGCATAACTCCCAACTAACCCAAATTGCAGTAGGACATTCTTGTTTCACTGACCTGGAGGGGGGGGGGGACACATGATAAAGGGGTTTAGCTTGTTGGACCACCCCAAAATTAGCTTAATATAGCTGGCTTATAGTGTAATGACCATGTATACATGTATTTTAACAGCCGGGTGTCACGAGAGTTAGATAATGGGAATGGTCTTGATCTCTGCTCGTTTGATAGCTTACCCCCAGAGGGGTACGGAGTCTCACGGAGGAGAGGTATTCACCAGGGATTCCCGCATTCAACCACAGGTCACAGTCCTCTAGCGAGCGCAGAGCAGATAAGGCGCTGAACCACCAAGTAGCTGTAAGGCAGAATAGGTGTAGCAGTGAGGAGATGAACTGCAGAGAGCAGAATCACTGAGATCCACACAGGTTTTTATAACTCTGGAACAGGACCGATGATGAGTGATGCTCTGCAGTGAAGTCACAGATCTTCACTGTAAGATAAGCTGATCAGGTAATTCTGAGAAGCGATGAGCTGCCGAGAGAAAAAGCACTGAGATCCACACAGGTGTTTGTAACTCTGGAAAAGGACCGACGATGAGTGATGCTCCGCAGTGACTGTGAAATAAGCTGAACAGGTAATGCTGAGAAGCGGTAAGTTGCACAGGTAATGCTGAGAAGCGGTAAGTTGCACAGGTAATGCTGAGAAGCTGTAAGTTGCACAGGTAATGCTGAGAAGTGATGAGCTGCACAGGTGATGCTGAGAAGCGATGAGCTGCACAGGTGATGCTGAGAAGCGATGAGCTGCACAGGTGATGCTGAGAAGCGATGAGCTGCACAGGTAATGCTGAGAAGCAATGATCTGTACAGGTAATGCTGAGAAGCAATGATCTGTACAGGTAATGCTGAGAAGCGATGAGCTGCACAGGTAATGCTGAGAAGCGATGAGCTGCACAGGTAATGCTGAGAAGTGATGAGCTGCACAGGTAATGCTGAGAAGTGATGAGCTGCACAGGTAATGCTGAGAAGTGATGAGCTGCACAGGTAATGCTGAGAAGCGATGAGCTGCACAGGTAATGCTGAGAAGCGATGAGCTGCACAGGTAATGCTGAGAAGCAGTGAGCTGCACCAGTAATGCTGAGAAGCGATGAGGGGCAGGCTGGGCTGGGGTGTAGGGGGGCATCTGCCCCCCCGAGTCGGTCCCATAGTGGGCTACCTTGCATACCTTGGACTGGGTCACTGGGCAACCTGCATTATTTTTCCTTTAAAATGTTAGTAATAGTAGAGTCTTGCCCTTCCCTGGATGAGCTGCACAGGTAATGCTGAGAAGTGATGAGCTGCACAGGTAATGCTGAGAAGTGATGAGCTGCACAGGTAATACTGAGAAGTGATGAGCTGCACAGGTAATGCTGAGAACTGGTGAGCTGCACAGGTAATTCTGAGAAGCGATGATCTGAACAGGTAATGCTGAGAAGTGATGAGCTGCACAGGTAATGCTGAGAAGTGATGAGCTGCACAGGTAATGCTGAGAAGCGATAAGCTGCACAGGTAATGCTAAGAAGCGGTGAGCTGCACAGGTAATGCTGGAAAGCGATGAGCTGCACAGGTAATGCCGAGAAGCGATGAGCTGCACAGGTAATGCTGAGAAGTGATGAGCTGCACAGGTAATGCTGAGAAGTGATGAGCTGCACAGGTAATGCTGAGAAGTGATGAGCTGCACAGGTAATGCTGAGAAGCGATGAGCTGCACAGGTAATGCTGAGAAGCGATGAGCTGCACAGGTAATGCTGAGAAGTGATGAGCTGCACAGGTAATGCTGAGAAGCGATGAGCTGCACAGGTAATGCTGAGAAGTGATGAGCTGCACAGGTAATGCTGAGAAGCGATAAGCTGCACAGGTAATGCTGAGAAGCGATAAGCTGCACAGGTAATGCTGAGAAGTGATGAGCTGCACAGGTAATGCTAAGAAGTGATGAGCTGCACAGGTAATGCTGAGAAGCGGTGAGCTGCACAGGTAATGCTGAGAAGTGATGAGCTGCACAGGTAATGCTAAGAAGTGATGAGCTGCACAGGTAAGGCTGAGAAGCGGTGAGCTACATCGGTAATGCTGAGATGCGGTGAGCTGCACAATCCACAATGTCAGGAACAACCAAAGTATATGAACAAGAGTCAGAGGAGATGCTTCCTATCAGGTAGGGAGACTTGATGATCTGACACCCATTAAACGGAGTAAGGCCTATTATAGTCATTTTATCGCTTATCAATAATCATTGTCCGCAGCAATTTGTGTGGTTCCAACGCACAATCACATTTAATAGCAGAATATAGCAGAGTAACAATTCAATAAAATAAGTACAGTCGATTACATATGCAGGCGCCCTGGATCCAGCATACAGTCATTCAATCCTGAAGTCTGTAGTCAAGAAGACTGACTGTTGGTCCCAGAACCTCTGCTTATATACAGTTGGTGTTACATTGAAAACAATAGCGATGATTTGGCATGTTTCCATAGGTTCAGGCTTCAGGACAGTCCAATATAATGCAGGTCATTGGTCAGTTCAAACATTGCCCTCCTAGGGTGGGGATCAGCTCTCCAACAGATGCATACTAATGTTCCAGCTAAGAGCTGGTTCAAACTGGTCTATTTGCATTACACACACAATACAATTCTGATCATTAATTCCCTATAATCCATAACTCATATGCAAGGTGTTATATATCTTTATCTCTGAGGATAAATAGGGGATTAGAATGATACAAAACATGATATGTTTCCTGTATCCTGAACCTTAGATCTCAATAAAGTGTTTTTAACATTATTATATTTAACTATAAACTCTATTACATTTTATTATAAATGACTGTGTGTTGGAACCATTTTTAAGGTGAACTATTTATAAGTGAATGTGTCAGTGTAAGTGTATGTGTGCGTTATTTATCGTGCGATTGCATCATAACGTGGCGTACTGATCGCAATTGCACGGTAGAACAATATTAATCTATATGGTTCACTTTATCCAATTATTTGACTTCGACAGGCTCTTATAAAGGGAACTGGCTGAAGATGATCCAATTACTGTGGAGCAGAGGTTTTAAAGGTTCCTGGAGTAGTGCATGTGCAGACCATTAGGCAAGATGATGTCCAATGATAGAGGAACGCCAGGCTGAACAGCAGATAGCTGTAACCAAGGGAAACCAATGCACACAATAAACAGCATGGAACTAAATTGGTGAGATGCGTGATACCCGGATAGCACATAACAGTGACTGAGACAAAGATGTGGGTAATGTATAGGATTGTGTAGTCTGCAGTGTGGTAAATCCCCTGGTATTGTCACATTTTTACTATTATTGTGCTATGTTTTATTTATAATAAAAAGGTGTGCTTTTTTCTCACTACTCTGTGATTTATATAACCCACCTCATTACACTGGTATCCTCACACCCAAATCTTCTTTTTGTACCTTGTCTCTGTACCTCCTGGAAGCGAGGTATGAAAAGTAGGCATAAAATCTCTTTTTGCATTAAATAACTTTTTTTTTTCGATCTGCATTAAATAGAACTTCTTTTTCAGACATCCACAAGACAGTACTACTGACATAAAAATTGTCTCTATATATTTTAATGAAAATGCTCAAAGAGTTCAAAAGTTTAGAAATTCAATAGAATATCACAAGTTTGAAGGCTGTGAACATGTTTGTTGTACAATTGTTTATAGACCACAATACAAAACTGGAGTTCGAAATCTGTGTTTTAACCATTTCCAGTTCAACGCTTGAGGTTTGTCGTTCACGTTAAAATCAGTGTTTTTAAATAATTTTATTTAAATAATATTTTTAAATACTTAAAAATTATTTTAACTTTTTTTTTTTCTAACTCATTTTGGTTAAGAAAATATAAAAGAAAATCACAATATAAGTATACGTCAGAAGAAGGGGCATTATGAGTGAATACAGAATAATACAAAGAAGTAATTGTACTTAGTAGTCAAAGTGGAAATTTAGAAGTGCTGGTATGAAAAATGTAATGGGAATCTAAATAAATGGAAATTGATAGATTTACAACGAAGGCAGTAGGAGAAGTGGCGGTATGGCATACCACTGTATACACCCTTACTTCCACCACTGACTGTAATACAATGTCCATCCATTTACATTATACCATATTATATTAAGACAAAAATGATGTAAAAGACAATAAAGATAAGACAATCAAAACTGTGTACATTATCTATGTAATCATATCAAAGTAGAATTTTATTAAAAATAAAATATGTATTAAAATGTAAGCCATTTTATGTCACTGTGTCTTATTGCTTCATCAATAATAGTTGAGTGCAACTTGAGGGTGTGGGGTGGGAGGAGGGAGGAAAGCCCAAAGAAGAGTACAGAAAATTAGTAGAAATCCAGCATTTGGAGATATCCCTATTCAAGTTGCATTCAGTTGATTTAAACAGCTTCATAACATTAGTTCATACAGTTACATCTAAGGTCTCCAAATCTAGACCCCATTTCAAATGGAACTTTTCTACCCCGTTTTCAATACCAGGAAGGGTGGCCCTTCTAACAAAGTGAGGAGGGGTGAAGATGAGGATGTCCATTGTTGCAAGATCAATTGTTTACCAGTAGTAACTATTACTGTTAATAATCATTGGACAGTAGGCTATTTTTGCAAAGATCAAAAATTTTTAAATAAAAGGGCCTCTATATCTTTGTTAATGTGGACGCGAAAAGTCGTGTTGATAAAAGTGACAGACAGACAGCATAACCACTAATACTTTAATAATCCAATCTAGATGTGAAGATCTGAAAAATGGTGTTTATTTAAGTAGTAAAGAACATGTGAATTCAAGCAGTAAACCTTAATAAAAAAAATGATAGAATGCAATCACAATATAAACAGATGTATTACAACTAGAGGTGTTCACTGACTCCCGTGACTGGTTTTGGTTTTGGATCTGGATTATCTTCGTGTTTTGGTTTTGGCAAAACCGCCCTTGCGTGTTTTGGATCCCTAGTAATTTCTAAAATAACTATTTAAAATAACCAATTTAGCTTTTTTCCCCCCCTACATTATTATTAACCTCAATAACACTACTTTCAAAACATTTGCATTCAATTGACCACCTCACAGGTCACAATGTTATTTTTATACACTTTCAAACAAAGACTGCAGCGACCTGGCTGGATGCTAAGCGACAGAGCAATGACACAAGCACACAGCAGTTCATAGCACATCTAGGAAACATTGCCACACAGCAGTGTCAGAAAAGAAAAGTGTTGCAAGATGGAATTGTCCTTGGGCCCTCCCACCCACCCTTATGTAAGATATTGAAAAGGACATGTACAGTTTAACAAAGCAAGCACTCCAGCGACAAGCAGTGACACTTTTGTGGCAGAAGTGCTTGGTTTGTTTGGGCCCCACAAAATGAGCTAACAATGGGCTTAAGGCACCTAAGCAAACAGTGCTGTTAATGAACTCTACTGTGGAAAGTCATGCACCAGTGGAAGCAGTTCTTGCCAGTGATAAGAAGAAGGCCATTGTCATGCCTGGGCATAAGTCCAAAAAATCCACCTTTGTCTAGTCATATGTAGCATAGTAAAGCCACAGCCAGTAGAGGTAGGGACCTTACTCATCTAGGAACCTCATACATGTTACGCCATTTGAAGCGAGTTCATGGCAAACTGTTGGGAAAGTCGGAAACTTATGCTAAAAATAACAGCAAGCAGTCCATTATCAGCTACCTCCCTTTTCTCAGCTATATCCCAGCACCTGCAATCTACACCCCAACACCTTTATCATCAACATCCTCACAGGTGATTGGAGTTGGTCCTGCATCCAAGTTTCTAAGGCGAGATGACTCCTCCCCTATCCAGGACTCCTCAGAAGAATCCTTGAGCGTTCGACCCACTGCTGCTGCTCCTGATGCTGGGGGTGGATCTTCAACCCAGAGGCAGACCAAGAAGAAGACTACTACTAGTTTACAACAATTGACTGTTAAACAATCCTTTGCAAGAGAAAGCAAGTATGAAAGCTGTCACCAAGTCGCACAGCAGATCACAGACGCCATGGTGGCTATGCTAGTATTAGATCTGCGTCCAATATCCACTATTAATGCAGCTGGTTTTAGACAGTTACTTGAGGTCTTCTGTTCCATCATGACACCATTTTACTAGAAAAGCTATTCCTCACCTCTACCAGAAGGTTCGTAAAAATGTAATTATTGGGCTACATTTTACCCTCTGTACACTTAACCACAGATATGTGAACAAGCAGAACTGGGCAAACTAAAGGTTATATGATTAAGACAGCCAATTGGGTTGGTGTTTCGCCTTCACCAGCAGGGACAGCAGCAGCATGTACCCAAGAACATCACATTTTTCAGAGACAGGCTACTCTGAGTATCATCGGCTCCACTAAGAGGCATATTATTATTATTATTATTATTATTATTATTATTGTAGATTTGTAAGGCACCACAGTGCTCCACAACTAGAAATAACTACGGAGGCCTGATTGTTCAGTTTAAGTTGCATACTAGGCTAGCCACTATAAGGAGTTTAATACATAATACATGCATATGTAAAACAACAATGCTGAAGACATGAGTAACTTTATTCCAAAGTTTAGCGATTTTTCGACAGTTCCACAAGTTATGCATGAAATACGCCTGCCGTGTCTTACATTTAAGGTACATCCCCTTCTCCTCCCCAACCATATGTCGGCGCTGAGACTGGGTTATATAAGGCCTGTTAAGTGTCTTAAAATGGATGTCTTAGAGCTTAGGAGTGGTAAGAAATTTCCATGTGGATTCAAAGTATTTTACAAAGTGATCAAGGCACTTTAACATTTTTTAATGCGTTCATGTTCGAGGTTTGACCTCTGGCCAAAAAAATCTATCAATGTATCAAAGAACATGCGCAGACCGGAACTGCGAACTGACAATTTTTTTAATGGATTGAAAATTCTACAAATTCAAGAAATTTTCTATTTTTTTTTAGCAATTCACCTAACTGGTGCGAGAATCAATCTGTGATGTGTTCAGGTATCTCTAGGCAAAACTACAGGAACTCTAGAGGCTAAAATACCACACTAGTGTCTACAGAAATTATGGAGGTACAAACATTTTAACTTCAATACAAAATGAGAGCGTGCTACATTCAAAGATATTACAAACAATTACTCCTTAGACTTTGACATACATGGTTTAAAAGCTTGAAGATTAGCAATCCATTTAATGATAATCCAGGAAGCACGACTTCCCGAATTTCCAGTTTTCCTGCATTCAGTTTTGCCCAATGGGGAAATCCACTGCTGGAACTGCCTATAGTGCTAGCATTTCTCAATTTAGCATTACATAGTTGTTAATTTTCCTTAATTTTCTAGGGATGGTCCCAGGTTTTATAGATTTGTCACTGCAAAGTTTTGGCCCTTGAAGAGTAATTAAAAATCTTTTCGATGTTTAGTATCTTAGCTACACTCCATGTGTCATGTGTCATACAGGTGGTTGACCTTTACTTTACCTGCCTGAAACTAACTGTGTGGCATAAACAAGGGGAGTTCTAAGTGTTTTTTTGGACAACATGTACATGCATATTTCTGGATAATCAGTTGACACCTCTACTCAAACATATAAAGATAGTTTTATAGTATAGATTTAGTACAATCATCCCATTTATGTTGTTTGCATGTTAAAGCTACTAATACATTTCGTTGTAAGGAATGCATCCAATTTTGTTTAAGGTATGTTTGACTAAAGCCAGAGCATGTTTTTGTTATCAGTCTTCAACTACTGCTTCTCTGATTTATCCCCAGTTTTGAAGCTGGTGAGGATAGAATATCCTGCAGCCAATCAGCTCACTGGGACACAGTTTTCTATCAGTCGTTTGAATCGGCCCTTAGTATCATGAGATCTTTTGGGGCTGGGGCTTTACTGACCAAATTGGACATAGAATCCGCTTTCGGCCTCTTGACCCTATACCGCAAGTTTTTTCGATTCATGGGATTTCGCCTGCCAGATGGTTATTACATTGATGGGTGCCTTCCCATGGGTTGTTCAGTCTCTTGCTCCTTTTCGAGAAGTTCTCTACTTCGACACTGGTGTGTACAAGCGGGAACGGGTCAAGAAGGTATTGCTAATTACCTGGATGACTTCTTGTTTGTAGGTCCAGCCAACTCATCAGCAATCCGTCCTTAAAGTGCTAGTAGTCCCGGTAGCTCTGGAGAAAATGGAAGGGCTCTCCCCCTGCTGTGCATTTTTGGGCATTGAAATTGAAACCGTGGCTGGATGCTGTCATCTAACCGAAGATAAAGTAGTCAAGTTACAACGCGTGATAAGCTCGGCCCAGTCCTTATGGTGTGCGTCCAGATGGCCCGATGCATGGTTCAACAGC
Source organism: Mixophyes fleayi (assembly GCF_038048845.1). NCBI lineage: Eukaryota > Metazoa > Chordata > Amphibia > Anura > Limnodynastidae > Mixophyes > Mixophyes fleayi. The sequence goes on along the minus strand of NC_134407.1, from coordinate 60,617,974 downwards.
GGGTTGATTACCAACCAGTTAGTCCTTGAATTATTCCTTATCACCGTAGCCGTAGAAATTTAGGCTTTGCTTCTACGTGGTCGAGATATTATATGCTGATGTTACAACCTGGGAATGGTACAGTGCATTAATAAACAGAGTGCATCCTTCCCTCAGACGATAAATTGGAATTGACACATAGTACTCTGTTGTTTGGAGCAAGACATTTCCTTTAGGGTCCTCCATGTCCCGGGGGTTGACAACAAGGTAGCTAATGCCCTGTCCTAGGGTCAATACCAACCTTTGTCCGATTTATTTTTGGCAGATCATCAAGCCGGGATACAGGGACTGGTGGAGTCTTCCTTGGCCCCACACACTAGGAGAGCATATCAAGTGGCCTGGTAGCAATGGGTCATCTTCCTAGAATACAGGGAAATTGATGAAGCAGGCCAAAGTGACGACATGCAGGCATTCATTTGGGAACAAATTGTCGAGGGAGCTGCCAATTCCTCAGTTTAGCTGTTATATACTTTGTGGGGTATATTTACTAAACTTCGGGTTTGTGTAGATGTTGCCTGTAGCAACTAATCAGATTCTAGCTTTCATTTATTTAGGATATTCTCCAAAATGACAGCTAGAATCTGATTGGTTGCTATAGGCAACATCTCCACTTTTTCAAACCTGCAGTTTAGTATATATACTCCCATGTCTCGTATGTTGGGTAAGACTGATCTCACAAAGAGTTTCTTGCTATCCAAGGCCCTTAGGGGATTGGGTAAGATTCAACCCCGTCAGTAAGATAGTAGTCACCCCATATATGTGGAGGTTTTGTGCTTGCTAATAAAAGCGCCAGCACAAGTGGCTAATAATGAATATGAAGCAATATTGTTCAGCTCAGAGTTTTCATTAGCTTTCTTTGGGGCCTTCCGAGATAGTGAACTAGTGGCCCAGTTTCAGCTCACAATAGGCACTACATTGCTTGCAAAGTGCGTTAACATCTCTCCCTCACAGGTGTCCTGCAAAATCCTCCATTCTAAAACTGACCAGCTAGGCAAAGCCTGTTGAATAACCTTACCTGCTCAAAGAGATAATACGATATGTCCAGTAGCATTATGTACTCGGTACGGATGTTTACAGCCTATAGACGGAGTCCCATGGTTGGTGCATGTGGAAGGTACTTTCCTTGCGAAATTCCAATTTAATGATCTCTTAAAAAAGTCTTTGGTATTTTTGGTCTTAGATCTAGCCTAGATCTAGGAAAGCTGATGCTTAGAAAGCATACATTTGGCCATAGTATTTATCATGTTTTCCTTGTCTTCTTTCTTTTCTTTCCCCCCTCCTTCGGTAACCCAGGTCTTGGCTGCTTGCCACTTTTAATGGGGACATGAAGCAGTTTTTCCCATTTTCTCCCTAGATCAAGGCCTGATTCCTGGTGAGCCTCCGGTGTTTTGTGGGTTTTTCACCTTCATATGGGTTACCTCCTTCTTCACTCCTTTCTTCCTATGTCTGGTTCGGTCTCTTACAGGTAATAGAGGCAGTCAGGATATGGTCAAGCTTGTAGTAATTTGTTTTGCCTCTAGGTGATCATGTGAAGATGATCCGTATATGGTGAATGGACAGTCATATGTGCAGTGGGCAGCCAGGCACCCAGCAGCTGACAATTGGTCTGTTTTATCATGTAACCATACTATGGTTAGGTAGGAGTGGTTTAAGATGGCCAACTCTCATGCCTTTATTGTCGTCTGAGAAAGAAAGGTTAGCCCCCTGAACATATTGGTCCTACATTTAGGAGGTAATGACCTTGGGATTGGCAAGTCACTGGATCTAATTATTGCCTTAGAGAGGACTTGTGATTGATAAAAACACAATGGCCAAAGGTAGCCTTATGTTGTCTGGATGTAATTCCCCAACTAACTTGGATTAGTTTGATTTCGCCCCTGTAATGTGAGGCGTGCTGAAAATGCTGAACAAATCCACTGGGCAGGTAGTTTAGGAATTAGAAGGTGTTTGTATTAACCATCCCTTAAACGCCTCTGCTCAGGGTCATCTCTATCGGCCTGACAGGGTCCACCTCACAGAAGAAGGGTTATATTATTTTACCATGTACAATGTAGTTTACAAAGGATTCTACATTGTACATTGGTGCATACTTACATTACCCCCTTAACAACAGCGATAATCACGTTAGCACGCTCAATGACGTCATCAACTGCAGCCACCTTCTTACTTCATCGTCGTTGGCTGAAGTCGGGGTGAAGAGTCATCGGTCAAGGTTAGGAAGCAGCCCCTTTGGAATCCCCAGGTTGGGGTAAGACTTGTCGGGGAAGTCAGCATCAATATACTGACTACCACCTTGTCAGACTACATCCAGGAGAACCTGAAGAGAGGTTTTATTAGAAAGTCTACTTCTCCAGCTGGTGCAGGATTCTTTTTTGTTAATTAAAAGGACATCTTTGTCCCTGCATAGATTTTCATGGCTTAAATGCTATTACTGTGAAAAATAGATATCCTTTACCTTTGATTGCCGAGCTCTTCAATCGTATCAAAGAGGCTGTTGTTTTCTCCAAATGATATCTTCAAGGTGGGTACAACCTCATCCGCATCAAAGAAGGGGACAAATGGAAGACAGCATTCAACACTCATATTGGCCACTTTGAATATTTGGTGATGACTTTTGGGCTTTGTAATGCTCCAGCTGTGTTCCAAAATTTCATGAATTAAATTTTTCATGACCTCCTCTGCCAGTTTGTTATCATCTACTTGGAAAATATCCTTATTTTTTCTCAAGATAGTCTTTCTCATAGGAAACATGTATGTGAAGTGCTCACTCCCCTTAGAAAACACCATGGGGTAAATGTATGTCCGGATTCTTCAACTTCGGCGTGTTCAGCGTCTTAGGCGATTAAATTTAAAGCGGCGCTGCATTGTAAAGGGAAGTTTTAAATTGAAACTTCCCCCTTCTCTTCGGATACCTAATGTATTTCATATTTCTCTTTTAAAGCCGGTTATGCAGAGTCAGTTCTCTACTCCTGGGAGATATCCACCTCCGGTTTGTTCACAGATCAGGCAGAGTATGAGGTCAAGCAATTATTGGATTCCCATAAATCCAGAGGTTCTGTACAGTTTGTTGTGGACTGGAAAGGCTATGACCCAGAAGAACTTTTGTGAGTTAAAGCTTCGCATATTCATGCCCCTTGATTGCTCAAATAGTTTCACAATAAATTTCCCAACAAACGTTTTTAGGGTGTCCGGAGTCCACCCTTACGATGAGGGGCACTGTAACAATCTTACCTTTCCTCGTTCCAGTGCTGTCTCTTCCGTGCCGCGATCGGCACTTCCAGGTAGCGGATCACATGACTCGGCTGTCGGGGAGGGTATTTTGAATCTGCCTCTATATGATCTCAGCACTGACACTTGCTTTCACTATGCAGGCCGCTGTCCTAGCAATGTCCACACCTCTCCTTCCTCAGCTGCAGGACTCCTTTCTCCTTCACACCAAGTCCTTCTTCTCTTGCAGACTTTGACATTGTATCTGCTTTGCCTCCTTGGGCATGCTGGGGAATGTAGTTACCAGCGTATGAGGTAACATTTCACTGCCCTTTGTGGTTTAAGAGTGTTGATGCCCTTTATAAGGGGAGGAGGTCTGAGCTGAGAGGAGTGCTAATTCAAGTTCAGAGTTGGAATGAAGTATCGAGAGTTGAATGAGAGCAAATGTGTAATAAATGTGTAATAGTGGAACATGTACCAACTTCCAGGGATAAAGAGAGTGTACAGCTGATCCCGACAGGTGTGGGAAGTTGGAGTTCGAGAGTGTGAGTGCATACTGAGACCAGAGCTATAACTAGAGATTTTAGTGCCTGGGGCAAGAATGAAAACTGACTCCATCCTAGCCATCAACTGTAACCAAATTAACCTAAAATATTAATTTACCTGCTCCCTCTTCAGCTTTGCTCCTTGGGCTGTTGTCCCTCTCGCACAGCCCTCATTACGGCCCTGATTAAGACTTATGTGACATTTATGAGAGAGAACCCAATCACCACATTACATCATGATGGGTCTTCGTAAAAGGAGGTCTGCAAGTTGGGGTTAGAGGGACTTTAAGTAGATATCCTGCAGGCCACAGAACAACAGGAGAGAAGTGAAAATGGGGAACACCCATTATACATCCCAGTATGACAGCTAGAGTGACAACTCCTAAAGTAGTGAACTTTGCATATCCTGTTAACCCTGGGGAAGGGTGGGATTATGTAGCGATGATTATGTAGCAACATGTTGAACATTCGTTAAGTGATTTATATTCAACCATATTTCTGTGATTTATGTGATGATAAGAGACTGTATATATTGCTATGTAAATAATTGGAAAGTAATTTAATCACCACAGAAGATGACCCGTGCGCATTATTTCCAGCAATTGTGTTCGAGCACCACCTGCTGCACCTGTACCTATATGCACCTATATTTCATCTTTGCTACAGCTGTATTTGTGTGGGAGTCTTGTTTGCCTATTTTAACCCATTTGATCCCAAAAAGTATGAAACTGAACTACAGCCGGATGGTCAGCCTAGGGGCTATGGAAGACACACTACAACACCACTTAATGGCAAATAGCTATTACAAAGATTTTATTTGAACAAAGAAAATTCCACATTCCACAAATAAATTAAAATAACAATTTTTCTTTTCATCTACTCATTTTCAGATATGTAATACTGGGTCTGCTGTAGGGGTTATTGCAAAGAGTATACCTTCCAATACTTATGATTTTAAAACCAGTGTAAATTAGTTCACACCCCAATGCACCAAATTATGTTTGGTTTCCACTGTGGCCCTACCCTAAATTTGTCCCATTTACCACACAATATCAGGACTATCCCACAAAAATCACTAAAGTATTATGGATAGAAGCACTAATTGTCCCTCTTTCCATTCAAATTATCCCTCTTAAAGAGGTAGGAAAACTGTTTCTGCTACTTAATTTGCTATAGAATAAAAATGCGAGTTGCCAGGTTTTTATCGTTTTAAAATCTCTGGAGAAATGGGAGTTTACATATATGTTAGAAACCACTTATTTGCGACCAGAAGGTGGCAGAAAAGTTAACACTGTAATAATAAATTGCAAATCATCTTATTATCAACTAGTAAATGTGACCCATTGAATAGTGAATTAATTGATTTATTGACAGATGCATTGCACAGTGACAGCCACAACGCATATTCCACATTGTGTTGGCCCCATTATTAGACCCTACTGAAAGACACACTGTACAGACCACATAGGCCACTACTATAAGATACTATAGCACCTCAGCCCCTATGCTGGACTCTGCATCTAAAATAATTGGGGGGAATTAGAGTTTACCATAAATTTTAAAGAACACAGAACAAGATAAATTCCTGTATACTTGAAAGTATTTGCACAGCAAAATTATCTAAATGTAAACTAGATAGTCACACCTTTTCATTTTTTAATTATGTGGGTTAAGGGAAGAGTAATATGTAAGTATTTCAATTAGCTTTGGAAGAAAGCTGATTACATAAAAAGTAGAAAGAAAATGATGCTAGACAATGATAAGATCAGGATTGGACTGTGAGTTGCTGGAGTGGGCGAGGGTAGGTATGGTTTCCACATTATCCGTAGCACAAAAGTACAAGGGGATAATTACTCAGATTTTAAGCCAAGCAGTTCTTTCTCTGGTATCTGACCTATGATGGTGTAGAAGTCTTCCCAGCGTTCAGCCACAACCAATGTCCTCTTACCAGTCTGTGGACTAGGGGTAGAGCTGGCAAACCGTCCCTTCCCTTCAGTGCCACATCAATGAACCTGATTCACACTAAAGTTATATATTGCCATCTAAATCAACCCTTCACTTGACATTATGGTATACACAAAACACAACCTGTCTATTCCAATAACAATTACTATTAATGTTCCCTAATTATTTAAATGTTGTGTGTGCAAAAATTATTTTGTGCTGCTTTTCTTAACCATAGCTTAAATATGTGCTATGAGATTGACAAATGCATAATAGCACATATGGTATATGTCATAAAGTATTAAACTTCTCAATGAGCAAAATCGCAAAACAAGGTTTATCTGAGTTCAGCAAACTCAAAGTAGTGGAGCCTAGCAATCATCCCTAGTAATTACCTACTGCACACACTTGCCGCCAAGTTAGGATAATGAAGGAAAATTGGAGTTTGAGCTTAACAGTGTCTTCATGTATTAAGGCTTCTTAACTTTGAAAATAAATCCAGAGTGAAAAAGTGTAATAAAATGAACTTAAAATGCAAATAATCAAATTGTGGCAAAAAATGTAGATTTATACTTTTTTACCTAAGGTCTAGCTTTTGGCCTTGAGATAGTCCTGCATGGTGCACCTCTTTAGTATTATCTAGTGAATGTTCTCAAGGAATTGAAATTGAGTTCCATGAAAAGATGAAAACAAAAATACAGGCTTAAGGTAAAAATAGTGGCTAAAATAATTATATATTGTGAAAAAATGTAGTAGCGACTGAAATACACTATATGGACAAAAGTATTTGGCCACACATGTTAATTATTGAATTGATGTGTTTCAATCAGACCCGTTGCCAGAGGTATATAAAATCAAGGAAATAGCTATGCAGCCTCTATTTGCAAACATTTGTGATACAAAGTGGGTCGTTCTGCTCAGTGACTCAGGCGTAGTACTGTGATAGGATGCCACCTTTGCAATAAGATGTTTTGTGAAATTTCATCCCTGCTGGATATTCCAAGGACAACTGTAAGTTATATTATTAGAAAGTGGAAGCGTTTAGGAACAACAGCAACGTAAAATCACAGAGCGGGGTCAACGACTGCTAAGGCGCATGGTGCGTAAAAGTCGCCAGAGCTCTGCTGATTCCATAGCTGAAGAGTTCCAAACTTCCACAGGCATTAATGTAAGCACAAAAACTGTGCGGCGGGAGCTTAATGGAGTGGGTTTCCATGGCCAAGTAGCTGCATGCAAGCCTCACATCACCAAGAACAATGGCAAGCATCGGATGGAGTTGTGTAAAGTACACCGACACTGGACTGTGGAGCAGTAGAAACGTGGTCTGTGGAGTGACGAATCACACTTCTCTGTTTGGCAGTAAGATGAGCGAGTCTGGGTTTGGTGGATGCCGGGACACTGTTACCTGCCTGACTGCATTATGCCAACTGTGAAGTTTGGTGGAGGAGGGATAATGGTATAGAGCTGTTTTTCAGGGTTTAGGCTAGGCCCCTTATCTCCAGTGAAGGGAAATCTTAATGCTTCAGCATACCAAGTCATTTTGGACAATGCTATGCTTCCAACAGTGGCAACAGTTTGGGGAATGCCCTTTTCTATTCCAACATGACTATGCCCCAGTGTACAAAGCAAGGACTACAAAGACATGGTTTGATGAGTTCTGTGTGGAAGAACTTGACTGGCCCGCACAGAGTTCTGACCTCAACCCCATCGACCACCTTTGGGATGGACTGGAACGAAGATTGCGAGCCAGGCCTTCTTGTCTAACATCAGTGCCTGAGCTCTACAGAGTGAATGGGTACAAATTCCCACAGAAACACTCCAAGATCTTGTGGAAAGCCTTCCAAGAAGAGTGGAAGCTCTTATCGCCAACTCCATATTAAAGTATACACATTTGAATACAATGTCATTACAGTTCCTGTTGGTGTAATGGTCAAGTGTCCGAAGACTTTTGTCCATATAGTGTAGGAAGTAGGTGAACACATATACTTGGATGTCGCATGTGCATTTCATCAGTGTCTCTGTTTTCCTCACAGGGCAAATGTACGTGAGCAGTTTTTTTTTATACCTCTCTATATGTTTATATTGGTTGCAATAGCAGTACTTCTAATTCATTGAGTGAGTCAAGTGATATGCTCAGTTTATATTATTGTAATTATAATTATTATGCTTATTTTTATGTCTATTAGTATGACTGGGCCTTATTTGTACAAATTTTGCAGGACTTTTGTCAGTTGTAAAAAGTAAATTAAATAAATATTTTGATGGGGCAGCACAGTGGCGTAGTGGTTAGCACTTCTGCTTCCCAGCACTGGGGTCATGAGTTCAATTCCCGACCATGGCCTTATCTGTGAAGAGTTTGTATGTTCTCCCTGTGCTTGCGTGGGTTTCATCTGGGTCCTCCGGTTTCCTCCCACACTCCAAAAACATACTGGTAGGTTAATTGGCTGCTATCAAAATTGACCCTAGTCTCTCCCTGTCTGTCTGTGTCTGTGTGTGAGTGTTAGGGAATTTAGACTGTAAGCTCCAATGGGGCAGGGACAGATGTGAATGAGTTCTCTGTACAGCGCTGCGTAATTAGTGGCGCTATATAAATAAATGATGATGATGATATGCCCTTGTATTTTTTTAATGGTATGGCTTTGATTTTCGCTGGCTTTCAAATAAACTGTCTCTTTGTAAAATATTTTTTATTTAAATTACCTACAGGCATACATACATATATATATATATATATATATATATATATATATATATATATATATATATATACACACACATATATACACTGATCATCCACATAATTAAAACTACTGTCACGGTGTCAGATGACTAACCTCCAAGAGGTGCGGAGTCTAACAGAAAGAGAGGTATTTATTGCAAGGAAGTATGGGCTTGGCTGCTCTCTAACTGCAGGTCGCAGTCCTCTAGGAGGCACAGAGCAGGGTTTGACAACCCAGATACAGATAAGACGAGAGGCTGAGATGGAGCATGGAAGGTAAGTACATAGATCTGACCACAGAGCTCTGGAACACTGAGATCCTGGTGTACAGTATGGCCTGGAGGCAGGATCGAAGATGATGCGCAATGTTCTGCAGGTTAGCCACAGGTCTTGATCCTGGAACAGGTAACAGGAATACAGCAGAGTGGTCGGTGCTGCAGGTTACAAGCACTGAGGTCCTGAGAGGTGGTATAGCCTGAAAGCAGGATCAATGATGATGCGCCATGCTCTGCAGGTTCACCACAGGTCTTGATCGGAAAACATGTAACACGAATACCAGCTATACTAGAAGAAGATGACAGGAGTCAGAGAGAACAGCGTCCACACAGGAGGTGAGACCTGAAGATCTGACAACAGAAGGTGGGAGGAGGTGCCTTAAATAGTGAACTGACCTACGGTCAGCCAATGTGAACGCAGGAGAAGTTTGAAAGTGCTGGGCTGCACATGCGCAGCAACTACCGGCCAAATGTCTTCAGAAAGGAATGCCGAGCAAGCAACAGTAGCGGTACCATGATAATGGGGATCCCAGACAGAATAGCAGGTGAGATGTGTGATAACTGTCTATCATGGCATGGACTCCATAAGACCTCTGAGGGTGTCCTGTGGTATCTGGCAACAGGATGTTAGCAGCAGATCCTTTAAGTCCTGTAAGTTATGAGGTAGGGCCTCCATTTCTTGAGATTTGGAGTATTTGAGGCCAAATCAACACCTTGAACTCTTTGTCATGTTTCTCAAACCGTTCCTGAACAATATTTGCTGAGTTGTAGGACGCATTATCCTGTTGAAAGAACCATTGCCATCAGGAAATACCATTGTCATGAAAGGTATACTTGGTCTGAAATAATATATGGGTAGGTGGTATGTGTTAAAGTAACATCCACTGTGGCGCACCAATATAATTCCAAGATGTTTTGCAGCACACATCAAGAGCACTTTGTAGCTGGCAAGGGTAACACATCACTACCAATGTGGGGCGATCAAAATAAAAAGTAGATGTCGTGGAAAACACCTTCAAGAGAAGTTGGAAATGAAAACTGCATCTTAGAGATGTTGTGTTGGGAGAAGAATGCTGCATCACTATACAATTGAATGGGCCTCAAAAAAAAAATCACAATGTATGAAAAAAACCCACTTTGGTCTTTTATTTACTTGCTTAAATGTTTACTTTGAAGCAGCAGCAGCAGCAGCACAGATCTACACTTCTCTCTGCTAAGTTCTCCATAGCTTAAGCCTATTTAATGGTTATCATTTCTCTCTGTTCAAATAGCTTTTATCGAGTCACTTTGCACAAAATCTCTCAATAGATTTTTTGGGCTACGTGTCAGTAAACAACACTCAGTGCCCTTTCTAGCCTGGGGCGGTGCTGCTACAGTTTGGCATGACCAGATAAACACAGCAAGCTCTGAATCGAACAATAAAAAGACAATAGTTTCTGTCTCACCATGTGAATTATTTTCAGATTATAGTCCCATAAAGTATCGTTTCATATGTTTCAGCAGAATCATTTTGAGTAATAAGAACTGGATTTCATGTCTAAAACAACTAATTGCAAGATGCAAGTAAAGAAGGCAGAGATCTGGCTAAGACCGAAAGGAAGATAAAGGCAGAGGCTGTGCCAGCCCTGCACGAATTTGAAAAGTTAGAGAAGAAAGGGGGAGAGAGGAGGGAGGTAGGGGGAATGGTCCACAGCAAGTGTGATACAGAGGTAGAGCTGAGACAAGGGAAGCAAATAGGAGAAAGGAAGGAGGGGTTGTGGGATTGGACATTGGAGCAAATAGGTATTCAGGAGAATTTGTTGCAGAAATCCCATCCACCCGCGCAAGAGAAGGTTATAAACTGTATGGTATGCTAACATGTTCTTTAATTGCAGACGAAGCACAGCAAGGCGGGAAAAGCACTGCAATCAGCGGCCATGGCGGGGCGCAAGTGGCAGACAGGGGGGTTACCCCTCTTTGAAAGAGTGGTGGATATGCTCGATACCACCCTTATGGGGGGGTCCTGTAAGAAGCCAGAGTAAAGGGGGGTGGGAACTCCAGAGCCTGGAAGCGCCAAGAGGCATTGATGGCCCCCTTTTTATTGGTAATGAGTTATTGGTGATGGCTGGAAGCTGATGGATGCGCTGCTTTTCTGGCCACCTTTGCAAAATAAGATTACTGTTAAAATAAAGCTGTGACCTCTGTTTTTCCGTTTCATACGTTTCAGCAGAATCAGTTTATGAGTAATAAGAACTGGATTTCATATCTAAAACAACTAATTGCAAGTCGCAAATAATGCATAGTTGCCACCTGTCCCTAATTTCCAGGGTCAGAGTCTGGTTTAAAATATTGGTCCTTGGAAATTTTTTGATCCTGGAAATGTTCCTATTTTTCAGTATTGACCAACTGCACAATAACTTCTTCAATTTACTGACTTTGAAGCTCCTCCATGCTCTTCAAGCTGACACTTTGCTTGCAGGGCATATGAGCATAATATTACAGACAGCATGGAACAGAGGCTCCAGGATCGAGTCTTTAGTGTGGGACGGGGGGAGCTTTTGCCTGTGTCATAGGCAGATCGAGGATTTGATTTGATACAGTATATCATCAGTGTTCAGTGGGGCGGAGCTTCAACGGTGTAGCAGTGTGGATCAGAGAACCATCTAAGCTGTCACACTGCATTACAGAGTGTAACTCCCTCTCTCTGCCGCTCTCAGCAGGACGTTAAACCATCTCCAAAGAACTCCAAAGTGCTTTGTGTAAGTTTGTTTTTTTAATAGTTTTTGTGCCAATAACTTTTGAATTGCTACCCTTACTACCCTGGTAGTCATGTAACCAGAGAAATTATTTTCTTCCAATTTATTTGTCAGTGGGTACAATATATTTTAAAACAAAACAACAAAAAGTCATCAATATCAATATTAAATATGTAAAAACATGCAATTCAGTGTACAAATAAGCTATCAAGTATTTGTGTGCTACATGAAAAAACAGACAGTATTTTCCCTATGTGCAAAATAATAAACTAATTTGTACCCCTTGCATAGCAACATGGTTTTGTCCAGAAAACTTGAATAAGAAAACTTACTTAAATGTTTGCTTAACTTTTCTTAATGAATCAGGCCCTAAATGTCCAACCAACCCTCTGCATACTTATTTAAGTCTATATTCCATTTGTGGATACTGTTTTATTTAGTGTATCATGCATCATTAGACACTTAAATCATACTTACCTACTTTCTTCAGCTCCCTTCCGGGAGCCAGCCAGTGAGGGGGCGTGGTGGCCGAAATCGCGTCATTTGACAGCGGGGGCGGGGCTAAATGCCGCGATTCACCGGGAATCGCGGCGTTTGGGATCTAACTCTGCCCACTTCACTAGGAAGTGGGGCAGTTCCTAGTGAAGTGGGCAGAAATCGGGAGATTGCCACACTCGCCCGGGAGTCCGGGAGACTCTCGCAAAATGCGGGAGTCTCCCGGACATTCCAGGAGAGTTGGCAAGTATGACTTAAATATTAATATAGTGTTGTGAACCCTTAGGAAGCAAAGAAGTGCATAAGTGTCTCAGCTCACTACAATACTGCAGTAAATTGGAATTTGAGGTAATTATATGTCAGTGAGCATCAAAAAGGAGGACTGGTCGCAAAAAAGCATGGGAGCCTCTGCTATAATCCTGCGCGACCTGCATACATTTAACAAAATCCAGTTTAAGGCAAGATTAGCTGTGAACAGGCCAGGGTTTATTTCAGATGCATACTTTCTCTTTAATTATAATTCCTCATTATTTCTCCAAAACAAAAGATTAACTTAATCTAATTGACTCATAGCATAATTGAGCTAAAACACAAAATTGCACTTTAGCTTTGGCACTTTGAAGGAAACAACATATACTGTGGCTTTTAATAGATAAAGAGGAAGTGGCTTTAAACACTTCTTTGGCTGGGTTTAGCTAATATTACTTACCAGACATAATACTCCCAAATATCTTTTTTTTATTTCTATCAGTTTATCTTGTCTGGGGTAGCAAATGGCAACTAAATCCAGTGCAATATACTAAAAAGAGAATATACACAGAGAGATCGCCCAGCACACTGCTAAAGCCAGCAACAGATCTGCTATTTCTGCTGTAGATAAAAATGCAAAAGTCTTAGTGGGGAATTTCCAGTATGCAGTGGTTAGTACCTACCAAAAGTGGTCCAAGGAAGGACAACCGGTGAACCAGCGACAGTGTCATGGGTCGCCAGAGACTCATTGATGTGCATGGGGAGCGAAGGCTAGCCCGCCAGGTCCAATCCCACAGAAGTGCTGAAAAAGTTAATGTTGACTATGATAAACAGGAGTCAGAACATAGTGTATTGCAGCTTGCTGTGCATGGAGCTGCATAGCTGCAGACTGGCCAGAGTGCCCATGCTAACCCCTGTCCAATGCCTACAATGGGCACATGAGCAATGGAAGAAGGTGGCCTGATCTGATGAATCACATTTTCCTTTACATCATGTGGACAGCCAGGTGCGTGTGTCTCATTTACCTGGGGAAGAGATGGCACCAGGATGCACTATGGGAAGAAGGCAAGCTGGCGGAGGCAGTGTGATGCTGTGGGCAATGTACTGCTTGGAAACCTTGGGTCCGAGCATTCATGTGAATATTACCTTGACACTTATTACCTACCTAAACACTGTCCCAGACCAAGTACACCCCTTCATGCCATCGATATACCCTGATGGCAGTGGCCTCTTCCCCAAAAAATACAACCTAAATAATGTTTTTTTGGGGATGTATCTGATTTTTAAAAAAATATCCTTCTAAAGGATGCATATACACACAGTATAAGACAGAACATCATACATAATAATGACCATATCTACATAATATAATAATATTATAATAAAACTTTGCAAGATATCTCCCTTATATCTTCCATGTTACCCTTTATCTTTCACACTTTTGCCCCTTCATCACTGTGCCCCCTCCTTCATCATACTGTGCCCCCTCCTTCATCATACTGTGCCTCCTCACTATCACACTGTGCCCTCCTTCATCACACTGCGCCCTCTCCTTCATCATACTGTGCCTCCTCCTTCATCATACTGTGCCTCCTCCTTTATCATACTGTGCCCCCTCCTTCATCATACTGTGCCTCCTCACTATCACACTGTGCCCTCCTTCATGACACTGTTTCCCCTTTATTACACTGTGCCCCTTTATCACACTGTGATAAAGAGTAGCTTATAGTGGGAATCAGCCATCTGTCCTGACTGGCTCAACTCCCTGTCTGTCAGGCTAGGAAAGGATGCCTTGGCTGACAGGGTGCCAAGCCAATCAAGGGCTGATCCATTCTTCCTCCCTTGATCCTGCTGGTTTTCCTCCTGTTCCTCCCCTCACCGTTCATGCTCTGCAGGTCAGGTAAGTATAATATTGGTGGGGTATAATTGTAATGTATGAACAAGGGTATTCATGTCATGTGTGTGGGGGCTAGCAATGTAACATGGGAGTTGGTCAGGGGTAAAAGGGAGTTGGTCAGGGGTAAAAATGTAATGTGTGTGAGGGGGTACTAATGTAATGTAGTGGGTGATATTAGTGTAATTTGTGTATTAGGTGTAAATGTGTGTGGGGAAGGGAATTAATTGAATAAAGAGGCTCCTGGGACCATTACAGTAATGCGTAAATTGTTGTGGCCTATTGATGTAATGTAGTAGATGGTATTATTGTAATGTGAGGGCCATTAATGTAATATACCAGGTATGTGCTTTTTATTAAATGTGGGAGCTATTAATGTAATGGTGTTGGTGGGGGCTATTAATATATTGTAGGGGCTAATAAAGCAATGTAATGTAGAATATATGTCTTAAATATCATGGTAATGATGCAATGTGGAGTTTGTATGAAATGTGGAGGCTAATAATGTAATGTGAGGTCTCTGTATGAAATGTGGGGGCTAATAATTTAGTGATGGGGCTAGTTTGGGGGAAAGGCAGCCTATTTTTTTTTAAGTGAATGTTATTTCTATAAAGTTGTGGCTGGTTGCATGGGAGTGAGGCCTAGTGTGTTCACAGTTCACAGTTCACAGTTGCTCTGCTTACGAGGAAGTGACTAGTACCTATCCATTTTCCAAAGAGACCAACAATGTTCCAATATCTGGCCAAGCAGCAACAGTGTCAGGGCTCTCTGGTATATTCCACAATATTATTGCACAGAAACAATGATGATTGCAAACTTAATTATTTATTGTAAATACAAGCAGGGTTGGATCTCAGTGGCTGAAGGGCCAGGCAAGGCATGAAACAAAATGTCCAGGAATAATATTCAAAACAAAGTCTTTTAAACTTGCCAAGTTCCAGAGAAGCAGATTGAAGTCAGTCCAAAAGCCAGGTAAGCATAAATAGAAAATCCAGAGCTGCAACACAAACAATAAACCAGCAGGAAATGATTGCCACAGGTCAGTCTTTATGGTCTGGTGATCAAGATAACACTTAGCAGCTGAGTGAAGACACAGAATCCACATAGCGGCCACTAGTGGGTAAAACTCAGAACTGCACCTGTAGGGACTTAGTGCAGAAAGGCATAAGGCCCTAACAAACAGAACCTAAGAAGTCAGTGACATGTAGTCAAAGCTGCAAGAACAGGTAGGAAAGAGTAGTATAGTCTACCAATAGTCCTGATTCTGGCGAGACCGTAACAATTTTGGGGAACTGACTTGCACAGTCAGTACTTTGCCATGGATGTGACCTCTGTCAGGCGGCCCCAAAGGGAACAATGCATACTGATGGCCCAGCAAGGTAAGCAATGTGGGTCAGTAGGTTTATTGAGATAATGTAAATGTTGATCATGATTTTGGAGGTTAATGATAAAAGAGTTGGGGTTAAGGAGCCTTTGGCATGAATATACAGGAGGTTAATGGTAAGTCTGATAGGGGTTAATGAAGATGAAGGTTACTGCCTAAGGGGGTTGATTATGTTGAAGGAGATAATGCTCATGATGCTCATGATGATGGGTTGATGATGATTGGGGTTAATCTGTGTAAGGAATGCAAGAATTGTTTAAGATTGTAAATGATCAAACTCATGACTACCATCAATTAATTTCCTCATCATTGTCATAATTAATTCTTTAGCAATACTTTTTATTGAGTGCACAAGAGGTAAAGGGTTGGAGGGAGGCCTAGCACTTATAAACATCTTGTCATGCCCTGTGCGCACCTCAGTACATGCTCATTCTAGGTGCCATGGTCCTTGTTGCACCACTGGCTGAATGGACACTTGGCTACTAGGATCAAGAGCCCCATCTAGGAACAAGATGCCAGGATGCTTGGGGACCCCTATTCAGTGTTATATCAGCTGTGCCCCCCCACCCTTTGCACTGCGGTCATATTCCATTCTGTGGATATATTAAACAGACATGAAGAAGTTCACTCTTATGAATGAAAATAGTTAACTAAGATCTGTTGTTTGCTTTTTTTCTGAGTTCAAGTATTTGGAAATCCTCTTTAGAAATCCTATTTATAATGAGGAAAACTAATACACTTTACTATTGCTCCCTCTGCAATTTCCCGGGTATATGAACCCAGGATATTGCTGGGGAACAGAGCCTCCCACCCCTGCAAATTACTGGGTCGAGCGTTGATTGGTTCCTCTTGTGAAATAAGTTTTTCTTTTTCTTTTTTCACTTTTCAATTGGTTTTGGTGAGACCCGGGTCACTGTTCAGACGGACCCGGGAATAACACTCCAAAACACCCGGGTCTAACTCCTGGGTAATCCGTCCCGGGAATTAGCAGAGGACCCGATCACACTCAGGCTCGACCCGGGTTGTCGGGATTTGCCCCGGCAATAACCCAGGTTTTTGAGACAGTGTGAACGGGGTATTAGGCAGCTTTCTCTGGCAGCAGATTTAAGGGGCCAGCAGTGTAATTAAATAGTTTTTAATTTGATGGTTGATTTAATGATTATTAATTGACACTATTTTTTACATCTCTGATCATATTTTGTCATATGATCATGTCAGCATTCACTAGAAGCTCTTGTATTATATGGTTTAATATGTTTCCTATCGTAGTTTATAATATGCTTCCTATCTCAGATTGTAAAAGTCATGAATTTACCAAGGCTGCCAGTAATGTGCTTTTTCACTAGTCACAGGCGCCCTCTAGGGGCCACAAAATTGTTTGCACGTTTTCCTAAGGCAGGACATATATGCTGAAATCTAACAAAATTGGGTTAGGTACCTGGGCGCATGGCAATATGTACATAAAACTTTGAAAGATAAATACCAAAATTGGAGGTTTTATTACATAATATCACAATATCAGGTTCTGACCATAACAATAAAAAACAATTATGAGGAAAACAATTGAAACATGCACAGTGTATAATATTCAGCTGCAACAAGGTAAGTCCTGTATTGGTTACAGATATAACAAGGAGCAAATGTACATTCAGCTGCAGCAAAGTATATCTTGTATTAGTTGCAGATATGTCAAAGAGCAATTATGGTTGTAATGGCTCCAATACTGTGAATGATGGTAGAAAAGCAATGGCAAGTCTATATGGATTCCAAACGTGTCCAGTTTATGTGTTTGGAGAACCATTAAAGTAGATTAGAAAACTCACAATTGTGTAGGGTCATAATTCCGTCAGCTAGGGGTGTCCTTCTCATGCAAATCAGGAATCCAATTACTTGCCCTAATCCGGGAAGATGTGTTCGTCGGTCCCGCTGTGAGGTGTAACAGAAGGGTGGCGTATGCGCGCTCCGATCACCCAATTACAATAACTGCATGCTAGCAGTTATTGTAATTGAGCAGAATATTGAATGGTATTGTGAGAGCGAATAAATATTGAAAAAAATAAAATTAAAAAAATTAATAATAAAAAAAATAAAAATAAGAATGGAAATAAAATATAAGTTAAACCAACGCGTTTCGCCCGTGGTATGCAACTCATGGATTTCTAAAGGCATACTGGTAACCCTGGCCAGTATTTGTAAGTTTCAGTCATTGTTTGCAGGTGCTGGTAATGGATGTTAAACGACTGTGTGGGTGAGGGATGAAACAGCTGACTCCACATGTATTACACACCTGCAGTATGGGAATTGTCCATAGGAAAAGGGTATAGCAAAGGAAATGATGAAATAATAAAATGCAATGAAATTGATTGAATGTCAATGAATTCCTCATTGTTTAATCTGGCAGCGTGTCCACAATGCACAGTACACATGATATAATAGATATAAGGCAGTAAAAAATTTATGGCCCAGTTCAGTGAGGAAAGGGTTGAATCTTTAGATCTGGACATCTCTATTGTGAACAACCAGATCCAGACCAAAACATTATTGAAACCAGTAGATTGTAATTCATTCATCCCAGCTTAAAGCAACCATTTAAATAGATGGCTCACTAACATTCCAAATTGGCAATTTACCCGAAGCAGACAAAACTGTACTAGTCTCTTTCTGTATGATGAACAATCTAACATCTTGAAAGAAAGATTCATGGAGAGAGACTATGATCAAAGAACAATAGAGGAAGCCTATGAGGAGGTCAGGAAGATAGATAGAGGAACCCTCCTCGTACCCAAAAACAACCAGAGAGACACCAATGAACAATATGACTCTACCTTTATCACTAAATATAGTCAGAACCATAGGGAATTAGAGCAAATCATTCAAAAACACTGGGATGTGTTGCTACTGGATGAGATTCTGAAGGAAATCCTTCCCAACAAACCTAAAATGATATACAGAAAATCTGATTCCTTCAATGCTAAACTTGTAAAATGCTGCATCCCCATAGACAGAAAGAGCCAACCAACAACCTGCCTCAATGAAAACAGGATGGGCTTCTACTACTGTACTAGATGCCAAGCCTGTAAAGTAACCAAACAAAATGGAACCAAACCCATAATGGAATTCCATTCTAACATCACAGGGGAATCTCATAGGTTTAAGGATAAGATAACATGTGACACCATGGGAGTAGTGTATCTGTTGGAATGTCCATGCGGACATCAATATGTCGGCCGTACGATACGCAAGCTGCATGTACAAATATCAGAACAACTACGCAACATTAGGAATGAATCAGAATTTCACAGTATGTCCGACCACTTCCACAAACACCATGACCATGACCCATCCTTTCTCAAATTTATAGGGATCTGCAAGGTATAGAAACCTTGGAGAGGGGGGGACTATATTGCACTGAATTCCAAGGAAGAGGCTAGGTGGATCTACAATCTACAAACCCTGACACCCAGGGAATTAATTGTGGATTTTGACCTAGGCTACTTTTTGAACACCTGAATCATCTCATATCCTCATTATCTATCACATACGATCTAGATCATCCATAGCCACCCCATCTTATATAAGTCTGATCTTGGAAGATAAGCAAGGATGGGTCCGGTTAGTAGTCAGATGGGAGACCACTTGTGAATACCAGGAGTTGTCAAATACCAAATATATGCATACCCCTCAGAGATATATGCACTTTTTTCCATTTCACCCTGTACTACTCTATATTATTTTTGAAAATTTCCCATGGTTTACACTGGTGTGGTAACCATTGTGATTGAATATATGGGCATATGAACGTATGAATATGTAAAAATATTATAAATAAGAAAATATAAATGCACTTAAATATATTAATCTCCTGTGAGCTATACAAAGGTTTGTATAACCATTTCAACATCCCTTATGTTAGCACTTATTATAAAAAAAATTGTATCACTGTGAGATATGCTCAGATGTGCTGTTTTGTGTGTACAATTCTTCACACCTTAATAATCCATTGTGGTCTTTACCAATATTATATATTTCTTAGTGCCCTATATCTATTATATCATGTGTACTGTGCATTGTGGGCACGCTACCAGATTAAACAATGAAGGATTCATTAACATTCAATCAATTTCATTGCATTTTATTATTTCCTTTGCTATACCCTTTTCCTATGGACAATTCCCATACTGCAGGTGTTTAATGTATGTGGAGTCAGCTGTTCCACCCCTCACCCTCAAAGTCGTTTAACATCAGAGGCGGGCTGGGATGGGGTGCAGGGGGGCATCGGTCCCCCGGGCCACTCGGTCTAACCACTGTTAGGGCCGGCCGCCCAGCCCCCCTCCTCCTCCCTGATGCAATATTTCCGCATAATAACCGGCGCCCGCATCACATGACATATGATGCGGCCACGTCAGGGCACAGGCGGCCGCATCACATGACACGCGATATGGCCGCAGTCATCAACGACGCGGCCACATCGCGTGTCATGTGATGCGGCCGCCTGTGTGCCCCCAGGCTGAAGCCTGCAAGCCCGCGCTTGTTTAACATCCTTTACCAGCACCTGCAAACAATGACAACCTTACAAATGCTGGCCAGGGTTACCAGTATGCCTTTAGAAATCCATGAAGAAGCCCACAGTTGCATACCACGGGCGAAATGCGTTGGTATGACTTATATTTCATTTCCATTCTTATTTTTATTTGTTATTAATTTTTTTATTTATTTTTTTCAATATTCATTCACTCTCACAATACCATTCAATATTCTGCTCAATTACAACAACTGCTGGTCCCGGTCTAGCCATATCCTTGGCATTACAAGTACCGGAAGAGTCACACTCAGCGTCCGGGTAATCGTTGCGTGTATGCGCCACCCTTCTATTACACCTCATAACAGGACCAACGAACACATCTTCCCGGATTAGGGCGAGTAATTGGATTCCTGATTTGCATGAGAAGGACACCCCTAGCTGACGGAACTACGACTCTACACAATTGTGAGTTTTCTAATCTACTTTAATGGTTCTCCAAACACATAAACTGGACACGTTTGGAATCCAGGTAGACTTGCCATTGCTTTTCTACCATCATTCACAGTATTGGAGCCATTAGAACCATAATTGCTCTTGGACATATCTGCAACTAATACAGATATACTTTGTTGCAGTTGAATGTACATTTGCTTCTTGTTATATCTGTAACCAATACAGGACTTACTTTGTTGCAGCTGAATATTATACACCTTGCATGTTTCAATATTTTTCCTCATCATTGTTTTTATTGTTCTGGCCAGAACCTGTTAATGTCATATTATGTAATAAAACCTCCAATTTTGGTATTTAACCTTTCAAATTTTTATGTACATATTGCCATGCGCCTAGGTACCTAACCCAATTTTGCATTTAATATTTTTTTCGGAGGGTGGGGACTCCCCTCGAACATCATATAGGTCCATTTGGGGCAGCACCCCTACATATCAGGGAGCGCGGCCTCACCCATACATCCCTTTTTCCTATTGAAATCTAACATCCATCAATTGCAGTGTAAGAGAGCATGTTTTTTTACAAACTACATAATGAACTATATTTCCAGGGGCAATGCTAAGTTCTCAAAAAAGAGGGGCTTAGCATAATATCCACCTCACCGCATGTTCGTACAAAGCACATATATAAGGTCAGGGGAGGGCTGGCAAATTTTAGCACGGGGGGGTAAGACTTGACTCAGCAGTCTATTTTAAAGGGAAAAAAATGCAGGTGGCCCAGTGACCCAGCCTAAGGTAGCGCACTATGGGACTGGCCCGGGAGGAAGATGCCCCCCTGCCCCCCAGTCCAGCCTACCCCTGTAGGAGGTCCTTTATAAGGTGCAAATCATCTGCTGCACAGTACAATAGCAGCTTAGCATCCACTGTTCTCTTTGATTTTCACAAGTGTGCCCAGTGTGCTGTGGGTGCACATGGGTTTACAGAGTAAGATGGCACCATTTGCGGAGGAGCTGAAATCTCCACAGCCAGAGCGGAGGAATTGCGCAGAGTGAAAAGGCGCTCCTACAAAGTACAGAGTAGGAGCACTGCTCCTCCCTTGTTTTGCAGAGCACTGAGCATTGCAGAGCCTTTTCTTTTGCAGAGCTAGATTGGTGAACTATCCAGATGCGTCAGTGCAAAATGTGAATTATGGTGTGCTTTGTAAATGTATATATGTGGAGTTTTTGTTTATTAGTGCAATACTGGTCTTGGAGACACTCAACAGTTTAATTATAGAATTCAAGTTGCTGTAAATCGATTAATTCAAAGGACCCAGGACACTGTGCTTGGGAGCAATACTTGTGTATGTATTTGTATATTTTCCCCCTTGTGGAAAAAATAATGTAAAGCACAAAAATAGAACTATTATCATGTAACAAGTTTTTTGTTTGGGAAATGATTACAAAAGCACTTTTATTTTGCATATAAAAGACTCTTTAATGAAAAGCAGTGTTTGGTTTTGTGCCAGAACTAATTTAAGTCTATTAAACCAAGAAATGTGGGGGAGAATGCTTACATTTCCTCCATCACATACTGTCACTTGAGGATATTTAATTGTGTAGTTATGTGTTAATAATGTGTCACTTTTTGTACATTTCCTGTTCAATTAATTTTAAGTGAAGCTTCCATTCGAAAGACACGCATTGCACCTCTTAGGGTATGACAGGTACTTAGTGTTATCATGTGTAGGTGACTAGGAAACAGAACCTTAAACAACCTTTTTTTTTTTTTTCCAAAAAAGGCAACCATACAGGGAGTATCAGCATATTACACATTGTTTTTCTGGGGATTTCCTCACCATCCACATTAAAATATTGACTTACTTAAATATTACATAGCAGAGGCATTTCTGGATTTTAGTCTTGCTAATTCAAATTAATCTAGTGTTTCTTATTTTGAGTCAATTTTATGATAACAAAGATTGTCCAATATAGTATTTAGGGAATAGCCTAACTGGTGGCCTATGGATTTAAGGAAGACGTCTGCTTTTATAACCATGGAGTTGCTGTTTTCAGGAGCGTGTCAGTTATTTTTATCAGGGTGGCATCCTCTTGCTTATTATATTAAATCCAAGTATAGTTATGTGTGTTACATAGCTTGGGGTAATGGGGGCACTGTATATGTGTTAGACATAATTCAAAACAACTGAGAACACATTGAAAGTGTGAAGCAGCTCCTATGTTCCACAGTAAATGAGTAAATTAGGCCATTTATTTTTCTTAGCCAACTCTTTGGGTCTAAGGATTTAAGATCCATACAGTTTTATAAAGGAGGGGTTACCCTTTAGGTACAGAGATTTGTGTTGGCTCACTTCTAGAAAAGTGTATTGACTTTAAAAATAATAATCTATCTATCTATTTATCTATCTATCTATCTATCTATCATTGTCATTTTGTCGCTTACCAATAAACATTGTCCAATGCGATTACTGTGGTTCCAACGCGCAAAGATATTTAATTGCAAAATATAGCAGGATTTACAGCAAGTAATCAAAACGCATAACAGATATTACAATAAAGCAGGAAAGTATTAAAACACTGATTACATTACGTTTTCACTAGCGCTTCCCCTGGGCCCAGGGTAAGGTAAAGTCATATTGTCTGTTGTCAGGAAGATAGAGAAAAAATGGCCCAGAGAAGCTTGCTAATATGCAGTTTCAGTTTACAAAAAAACACTGATGATGTCACTATGAACACAGACAACACGTAGAGAAGTCTTCATTGACTCAGGGTTCAGGTCAGTCCAGTATAATGCAAATCATAGGTCAGTTCAAAGGATTCCTCTGATAAGGTGTGGCCAGCTCACTCCAACAGCTGAGCCCATGTTGTGCCTAAGAAAAACTGACCTAAACCAGTTGTTTCCAACCGATTTGCATTCCAAACACAATGTCATTTTGAGAATTAATCCCTTATCTTCCATAACTAGCGATTGCAGGAAGCGATTGCTTCTCGGATAGTAGCGGATTCCAGATGGTAATGTGCAGATCAAAATGACATTAAACATGATACATTTCCTATATCCTGAGCCTTAGATGCCTTTAATATATTATTATTTATGTATAAGTCAAAATATCAATCATCACAATTGACAAGTAGTGATGTAATCCCTTATATTTGCATAAAGAAGTATACCACTGCCATTGCAGCAATACACTTATTTCCTTTGTGCTTTAGTAATACCCTGCAAGTCACAGGATATTACTGTATGCACTCATTTAGAAGACTACAGCTCCCCAGAGTGCCACTTGGAAGTTCAATGCAAATTGTGTCGTCCATTTTGGAGTGGGTAAACTGCAATGAATGAACTAGAAGGTTCCAAGAGATTCTTGGTGAAATGGGGAGGAGCTAAAAATGACTGTTAAGAGACTAAGGGGTATAATTACTAAACTGAGGGTTTGAAAAAAATGAAGATGTTGCCTATAGCAACCAATCAGATTCTAGTTATCATTTATTTAGTACATTATGCAAAATGACAGCTAGAATCTGATTGGTTGCTATAGGCAAGATCATTGCTTTTTAAAGCTCTCAGTTTAGTAAATATACTCCTAATGGAAGGAAACATCTTTGAAGAAATATTAAAGACCTCGCTTGTCATTGCCTATCAAATGTCAGCAGGACTAATATGAAGACAAATAAGATTATGATGTATTTTCCTTTGCTATGTTCAAGTTATTGAAACAAATGAGACAACAAACTGTGTGATTAACACCTCTGAACGGGACTGTAATATTGCTATTGAGAGGTTATAATGCTGTTTGAAGGGAAAGTTTATTCCAGCCAAATCTGCTGTATTTAAAGTTACCTGCAAGCTGACACAGTATACAAGGGTCATAGAGAGAGAAATCACTTATCACAAGAGTTTGTCTATATTGCATCAAAAGTTTGATTCTATTGTGAAACTGAATAAATATGGTTGCTGCAGAGAGGATTGCAAGTTGTTTAACCCTACGGTTGGTGGGAGAGAGCTGCTTGTTCCATTACACGGATTGCTAAGTGGACACTGAGTCCTTTACACTGTAAATTGTTTATTGTGCAGAACTGCTGTTGTTTATGGAGCTACGGATTACAGATCCTGTACTGATTTCACCCTGTATAGGTAAATAAGCTTCATGTGTCAGCTGAAACTTCACATAAACCTTTGGATTATAATTTACCCCCTTGGGTTTTGTATATAATAAAGTAACCCTAGTTTACAGTCATTTCTTCCAAAGCACCTAACCTTAGCCAGCTGGATTACTCCTTGTTGCATCTCTACTGATGTTTGTGTCATAAGTATGATCTTTATAGTTGCACTAAAAGTATTGTGATTGGTTGGTCTATATTTTCTGCTGCTGCAATGTAATGGTCTAATTAACTCGTAGCAATCGGTTTACTCCTATAGTATCTGTCCAGTGAAATTGCCTAAGTTTAAAGTGGGATATATTTATTCAGTGACCTATGTGTTATATTGATTTATGTTTAAATTTTGTTGAACCAAGATTCCTAAAATATTATTTATTTTGTGACATGTGGAATTACATTACATGTTGATGGTATTGTGGTACTTCCCTGTACTACCACTACTTATCTGCTGCTGTGGTAAAGCCTTATGCCACAAGCAAAAAGAATACATGCTCTAGTTTATGCAGTTTTAGCCTTGTGTTCCTTGTTTTATTACAACGCTACCGGGGGGACTTTCAACTCTCTACCATACCACAGAGCCTGTAGAATCCTTCATTACTCTACACCCTATCAACAAACAGGATCTACTAAGAGTCTAAAGCAAGTCACCCACCTAGTCTGAAACAAGATGTTGCAGGAGGAGCAAGTTGCTGATCACGTAGTGCCACGGGAACAAAGAATTGCACTACCCGCAGACAATCCCTCACAGGTAGTGAGAGAGAGTCCAACCATGGCTGCCGGCACACCTATAACCATGCCATATTACTTTGGGGCCCCATGGCTCCCCAGCTTTTTCGGCAATTTGCATCAAGTTGGTACCACTTCGCTCAGCAAGTTCCGGAGCAAAATGTATTCGATGTTCCGTCTATATCCACTACTGGAACAACAGAAGATTGAGATTGTAGTTGGCCAATTGAAGGAATCTGCCTTGAGGGAAGTTGAGACGTGGCCCCCCAATGATAATGAAAATGTAGATCAAATTTTGAAAAAGTTAGCTACCATCTTTGATACATGAAATGTGTCTGAGCTTAAGATGCGCTTTTATGTCAGAAGGCGACAGCCCAGCGAATCCCTGTGAGAGTTTGCGCTCAGTCTGCAAGAGATCCTGAGGGACATTCAGAGTTATAATCCCACTGAAGTTAGACAGGTGGACGAGACTTTAATAAACCAATACATTGAAGCTGCATGTGGAGAAACCCTGAAGGATCAACTGCGTATGCTCAAGCGGCAAGATCCAGCTAACCCCTTTATTTAGAATTTAAGGAAACTGCCATCCAAATTTTGGGCTCTGACCCATGTGAAGAAAGTACTACAGTAGGAAAACCCAGATATAAAGAAAAAAGCAACCTGGCTAAACTTAGTCAAATGAGGAAGGTAAACCTTGACTTGATCCAAGAAGCTACAGGCCAAAGAGCCTCACTCCATCCCATTCAAAGTAGTTATCCACTGGAAATTGTGGACACGGATCACGTGAACCTAGAGAACAGTAGAGCAAGGTACCAATACCCATTGACCATCATTGACCATTACAACAAGTTTACAGTGGTAGCACCTATGAAAGACCTGACAGACAGAAACACAGACGTTGTTTTCTGGGAAAAGTTTGTCAAACCCTATGGGTTCCCTGAGAAAATCCTCAAAGATCAGGGCCCTGCATTTAAATTGCAACTGTTCCAAGAACTGTGTGATATGTACGGTTGCAAGAAGATGAGGACAACAGCATATGATCGTCAGTGTAATGGCCTTTGTGAGAAAATGAATCAAACCTTGATTGGCATGCTGCGAGCCAGCCCTCTGCCACAGCGACTAGAGTGGCCCAGTCTATTATCCAAATTGACATTTCTATACAATAATACAGAACATTGCTCTATATGGTTCACACCCTATTACCTTCTGTTTGGAAGACAAGGTAAATTGCCTGTAGACCTGTTGTTAGACCCTCCTCAACAAGAAGTTGAGGCTCCCTGCACAGATTGGGTGGTGGAACACCAGTACAGAATGTAAGCTCAAGAGGTTGTCCAGCAGCGCATGGAAGCTGTGCAACAACATCAGAAAGAGAATTATAAGCAAATGCTAGAACAGCAGCTTTTACTGTTAGTGATCCTGTGTGGAAGAAAAAGAACCATCACAATAGTAAACTTTGATAGTAGATAGAAACTGAATTTGTATGTTGTCACTGACATTCCAATTGATGGTGTTGCTCTATACACAATTGGAAGAGAAAACAGGAGAAGTTCTAGTGTAGTCAACAGAGACCAGTTCAAGTTGTGCATAGCCAGTTCTACCTCCAGTGAGGAATTTGAAGATTAAGAAGGCACATCCCTGACAGAGAGGTTAGGACCCCCCTTTTCAAATCCCACAGAATTACTCATGTCTATGTATGGGCCTATAATCCCAGGGGCACCAGTTGCTTTACCGCTAGAGTCAGACATGAAAGGCATAGGCATGGGCAGCACAGTGGTTTAGTGATTAGCACTTCTGTCTCACAGCACTGGGGTCATGAGTTTGATTCCTGACCATGGCCTTATCTGTAGAGTTTTTATGTTCTCCTTTTGTTTCCGTGGGTTTCCTCTGGGTGCTCCGGTTTCCTCCCCCAATCCAAAAACATACTAGTAGGTTAATTGGCTGCTATTAAATTGACCTTAGTCTCTCTCAGTCTGTGTATGTTAGGGAATTTAGACTGTAAGCTCTACTGGGGCAGGGACTGATGTAAGTGCGTTCTCTGTACAGCGCTGCGGAATAAGTGGCGCTATATAAATAAATAAATAAATAATGATGATGCTGATGACATAGTCCAGGCAGAGAATGATGAACATATATGTGAGGATAATGACAATGTTGATACTGCCATTTATGTTTATAATGACAATGTACTTGAGCCAGTGGCCCTCAGGAGGTCAGAGAGAAGCACTAGAGACGTCTTACCTGACAGATACAGGCAGTAGTACAAAGCTAATTTGTATGTCTTTCCTTGCAAATGAGGTTAAAATTGTTTTTAAAAGACTTTTATAGACTTTAGTGATTCTCATCCAGCGTGAGGATATGCTTTGTTCCAGCGGATAAGAATGTAATACCCTGCAAATCACAAGTATATTACTGTATGCACTTATTCCCTTTGCTATGTTCAAGTTATTGAAACAAATGATACAATAAACTGTTTGATTAAAACCTCTGACTGGGAATGTAATATTGCTATTGAGAGGTTATACTTCTGTTTGAAGGGAGAGTTTATTCCAGCCAAATCTGCTATATTTAAAGTTACCTGCAAGCTGACCCAGTATACAAGGCTCATAGAGAGAGAAATCACTTATCACAAGAGTTTGTCTATGTTGTATCAAAACTTTGATTCTATTGTGAAACTGAATAAGTATGGTTGCTGCAGAGAGGATTGCAAGTTGTTTAGCCCTATGGTTGCTGGGAGAGAGCTGCTTGTTCCATTACACGGATTGCTAAGTGGACACTGAGTCCTTTACACTGGAAATTGTTTATTGTGCAGAACTGCTGTTATTTATGGAGCTACGGATTACAGATCCTGTACTGATTTCACCCTGTATAGGTAAATAAGCTTCATGTGTCACCTGAAACTTCACATAAACCTTTGGATTATAATTTACCTCCTTGGATTTTGTATATCATAAAGTGACCCTAGTTTACAGTCATTTCTTCTAAACCATCTAACCTTAACCAGCTGGATTACTCCTTGTTGCATCTCTACTGATTTTTTGTGTGATAAGTATGAGTTGTATAATTGCACTAAAAATATTGTGATTGATTGGTCTATATTATCTGCTGCTGCAGTGTAATGGTTTAATTAACTCATAACAATCAGTTGACTCCTAAAGTATCTATCTAGTGAAATCCATTTCACAGAAGCACAGTGCCTAAATTTAAAGTGGAATATATTTATTCAGTGACCTATGTGTTGTGTTGATTTATGTTTAGATATTGTTGAACTAAGGAAATAACATTGCAAGTTGATGGTATCGTGGTATTACTTCCCTCTACTACCACTATTTACCTGCTGCTGTGGTAAAGGCTTATGCCACAAGCAAAACGAATAAACCCACAAATCTATGCAGTTTTAACCTTGTGTTCCTTGTTTTATTCCAATACTACTGGGGAAACCTTCGCCTCTCCACCATACCACCGGGCCTGTGGAATCCTTCCTTACACTACTTCTGGGGTGCCAACCATTTGCCCCGTTACACTTTTATATTGTTGCAGACCTCCTCGGTATCTCCTAGCACTCTAAGATTTTAGGTTGTACATTATTTCTATTAAATTAAACACAGTTCTATGGAATAAAAGAAAATATGTCCCATGGTATAACAAACCAGCCAATTCTGTTATTATTTTACTTGCACAAAAGACCCCATTTAATAACATTTATATTGCCACGCAGCTGGTACCACATACAATATGGGATATACCTAGCACGGGCTTATTGCCAAGCAGCTGGTACCATATATAATGTGGGATATACTGAGCACGGGCTTATTTTTCTCTGGTTTTGTTTCAAAATATTGCCTTTTTGTCATAGCAGCTGTCCATCAAGCCTATTTAAGGCACATTTGGGTGTGGCTCACAAGCCAGCCTTTGCTAGATGTAAACCCCTATACCTGGGAGGTGAGTGCATCTGATTTTAACTGTATTTTAATAGTGTTTAAAGCAGGGTTGTCCAACCCGCGGCCCATGGGCCGCATGCGGCCCAGCACGCCTGCAAATGTGGCCCAGCAGGAGTTTTGGTTATGGCAAGGGGGCAGCGCTGTTAATGGAAAAAAAAAATCCTGCAAAAAAAAAAAGAAAAGAAAATACTTACCTTGTGGTCACGCGGTCATGTCAGCTGGTACTCCAGCTCCCTCCCTTGTCTCCTCCTCCGTTGCGGTGCTCATTGGCCCATTATAAGTTGTTATCCCTTAACTAACATAGTGGTGCAATTAGCAAAACAGGTCACAATTTGGGGTCACAGTGGTGTATATGTCAGGTACCGCAGGCCTGGTCAGGGCACCCTGATATACAATGCCTGGCTTAAATGCACTTTATTGATATTGCTTCGAAACAGTACAAAAAGTGATTATAGTATAATAACTAGAGAGGATTTTTTGAACAGGGCGATTGAAAGGTAAGTATAGGGGGATTTGAAAAAAAAGTGATATATATATATATATATATATATATATATATCTCTATATATCACTTTTTTTCTCATATATATATATATGTTAACTATGTTTTCTCTGGTTTTTTGGATGATCAGCTATCGTTATTGTTAGTGTATCTTATGTGCGGCCCAAACCAACTCGTCGTCTTCCAATGTGGCCCAGGGAAGCTAAAAGGTTGGACACCCCTGGTTTAAAGCATATAGGTCAGTGTAGGACCTGCATATAATGAGGTGCCCTTGACGTTGGGATGCAGGCTTAAGTCTTTTGATCAAAATATGAACTAATACCTCATGTTTTCATATTGCTAGACACACACAGATATGCAGTTTAAAGGATAAGTGCTGACAACTGTCTTTTTGTTTTGAATACATATATGGGCATTTATATTGCCCCGCAGCTGGTACCACATACAATATGGGATATACCGTGCGCAGGCTTATTGCCAAGCAGCTGGTACCATTTAAAATGTGGGATATACCCAGCGCGAGCTTGTTTTTCTCCCATTTAATAACAGCATTAGTTATATGGGCTAGTTTCAGTTATACATTTTCTTCTCATGTGAAATGGAATTCTTATCTCTTAAAGGAAAGACTACTTGATGCAGTAGGTTCTGTATGTGTTTATTCAATTACACCAATGAAAAATAGTAAATGTAGAGCATGGATTTCAGGAGCGCATATGTTTGGTTACATGTTTACAGACTGTTCTTTTCTTTTTGCCATATTGCATAAAACATTAAGCTTTCATTCTTCTGCTAGCTGTCTTATTACATTGTCTCATTCCTCTCTCACTGACCAGTTTAAACTTTCCCTGCTTTCTATTTAAACAGAAACCACCACAGAGAGCTACAGTTTACATTAACGTACATGGGGAAGCCTGGCTGCTTTTTAAACAGAGCACATTAGGATGTGGCATTGATGTGACCTGTGCCATTGGCTGTTATTGAGTCACAGTTTATTGAAAATATTTTCAGATGGCTTAAAGAGGTTTAATGGCCAATGGAACAGGTCATATCTGTAATTTTTCATACACCTACAGGCTACAGACATTGTCGTCCTGGAGATCTGTGGCTTTAGAGTTCATCCGTTTCACCGCCGACTGGCACGTTAATTTCAATGTTGTAGTTTGTATTGTCACCAGATCCCAACCAGCCAATCGGTGTCCTGTTGAAGGACGGTCTGTTGGTGACAGTTGCGTTGAAGACCGTCACAGGCTCTGCTTCTTCAGGTCCAGCATCAAATTCAGGCATCTGGAAAGTCATCAATTTTGAAGCTTTCTCGTACCCTCCATAAGGCATTGCTGACCTAAAAATAGGCAAAAAGCGTAACTGGGGAGTTTACCATCTTATTTTACATAAAGAATGCTTTTTTGTTCTATGTCTATGAATAATAGTGTGATTAGGCAAATTTCATCTAAACATTGAGCCAAAAACATATTTAAGGTTCCTGCATATCCCTTAACCTCCTGTCAGTAAATGGATGGTTGAGGTTTCATAAACATATCAGTCTTACAGATATTATATAGATCAGTAATATGCTGGCTGCATTAATGAAAAGGTGACTTTACTTGATTTATTATAACCTTTAAAACCTGTATGTCTCTTGTAGCTATTGCTTTTTTCTGAGCACAGTTGCAGTTTTATCATGTTTGTTGGCAAAGCTATGACAATAATGTATTGGATTGCATATGGCTAGAATGGGCTGGATCACTTCTCTGTATTTGACCGTGAACCTCTAGAAGATAAGTAAGAAAGGCATAGGGCATTCCTTGATAAATGTGATAAATGTGGGCTTGGCCCAGGAATGCTCCTCACAATGTACCCACATGCACAAACAAGATTTAGCATTGTGTGAGGAGCTACTGAACTGAGGTTTCTCATGTCCATGGAGGCAACAACAGAAGACCCTTTTGCAACAAACAAGTGCAATATAAAAGGAAAGGAAATCTATAGGGTGAAATATATAACTGTAATGAAAAACTTAAAAAATAAAAATTTAACACAATTAATCCAGTCCCAAAGTCCTCTTACTGTCATGCATTATTAAATACATAAATGAGTCCAAACTATCATGTTTTTTAGGAGAAAAATTTAAAAGTCCTATTATGCAGCTACTTTTGTCAGAATATGAATTCCCATCTGGGACCGCTGCCCAACAAATAGTTGTGCATGTAGGGTAACTCCCAAAAGGATAAAGTGGCCATGCACCTATGTATGTACAATGCAGTCATACAGTCTTGTTTATGCTAAACTAGAGGTGCGAATGAAGGATGTTTTAAGTCGCGTCCAATCACGTTCCGCCCTCTGCAGCTTAGAAAGCTATGCTTCTTTAAAGTGAAAATTTTAGTGCCTTTAAAAATATTATCTAAATTTCCTCCAAATGCTGCTACCTTAGGCTATGTAAACATTGGTTTTAAAGTGGGAAAATTAAACTAATTGCACCAAATGAGGCAGTACATATTTGCATTTTTACAACTCAATTGAAAATGTGCATTTCTCTCAATAGGAGCACATTGTAAACTCTAGGAGATTCTGTTAAGAAGCATGTTTTTTTTTTTGTCACAGACGTATGTATAATAAATACAAATTCAATGCGTTTTTAAACCCATATAAACACATACAGAAAGTGTGTTCTATATGTGTTTTTTTCCCTGTATTTTAACATGAGCTAACAGATGCTTTGCAAACAATAAAGTGTATGTAGCCTAAGGCTTGTGACGTTTACATGTTTCTGTGATGTAATGTCCTCAGGTACTTTCCTTCGTACCAAACTTCAGAATATGGAACTTGTTGCACCAAACTTAGCTCATGTAATAAGCATAGCAATAATAATAATAATAATAGAAATAACAGTTAACTCTACAATAGTTTTAACTGTGTACCAACAATTGGTTCAACCAAGTACTACTTGAAACTATAGAGTAATATGTAGTAACTGTTCAAACATTTTTTCCCTCTAACCTGACAGGTATTATTGGATATCCTTTATGATTAAATGCAGCAGTAACTCTTCCCCTCCATACATCTCTGACCTTGTCACATGATAAAACCCAGTTCCGCCACTCTGCTCCACCTCCGACCTTCAACTGTCTTCTCCTCTTATAACCTCCTCCCACTTCTACCTCCAAGACGTCCCTTACGCTGTTCCCACATATGGAACTCCTTACTTTGCCCTACAAGACTCTCTCTAAAGTACACTCCTTCAAAAGCTCTCTCAAAACCCATCTAACCCCAACTAAATCCTCATGTCTATTCCTCCATTTCCTCTGTCCACCACATCCACTTGTGTCTCATTTGCACCTACTGTTTTTCATTACCCCCACCCTCTAGAATGTAAGTTCTTATGGGTCCACTCTACCCTATGTCTCATGTCTGTCTACCTCTACCTCTGATGTCATGTCTTATGATGAAAATTTTGTTTACTTACACTTGTGGCACTAATACCTGCATCTGTGCTGGCTGTAAGTGATAGCTCATCACTATGCATGCATGTGTTATCATGCTTAATTGTATTCATGTATCTGTCATTATATTTATTGCATTCATGTATGTCATATCTTAATGATGATTGTCCGGGGCTCTGGAATCTGTTGCACCCTATAAATGTTGATGATGATGATGATGATAATAAATACTATAAAATATTTTAAATACTTACATACTGCCCAACTTTCAATGAAAAACTGGTACAACATAGGTCACTCCTTGGATTTGTCTATGTCTCACTCCTGATCCAACCAGTTACTTATCCATTTAACATTGAAGAAACTCCCCATTTTCCCACAGGTCTGAGAAATGAACAGGACTGTTGAGTGATAAGTACTTACCTGTTGAATGATTTATATTTGCAAAGTTCGGCCTTGGAGCCATAATCCAATAGGTTTATGTTAAGTTGTGCTGCTTGCTTAGGGTCAATTCCCATAGCTTTTTCCCAAGGGGAGAGGTAGGTCTTAAATATAGTGATCTGCTTTCCCCCTTCACCTCCTGGTTGACCAGACTGACCATCTGAAGTGATAAAGCGAGAAAAAAGAAGGTAAGGGAGGCATCAGATGAGAGTACTATACATTCTCGGTCACTGTTTTTATGAACCTATAATGTAAAAGAAAATGTGTTTTTATTTGTTGAGGAAATTTGACAATAAATATTATTGAAAGCCAAGACAAAAGGTGCACATACCAGAAAACAAACTGAGCAGTGGAGATGCTTGAACTGACTGCATACTGATTCTCAAACCGGTTCTAAAATTCAATAGTCTGCTTCATTTTCTAGAATTTTAGATCGATTATTTTTTTTTTAGCTAAAATCATGAAAGTCAAGCAGCTTCGACTATGTTCAAGCAGGTTCGCACACGGTCAAGCTGGTTTTGCACATATGTGAGTCAGTTCACACATATGCACACATGTTCTAACCGGCATCAACATGTTAGAGCTAATTTTTAAACCATTTGGCAGTTTTTAATTGCGAACTGTAAATCATGAACCTCATTCAATCTGAATGCAAATGGCGAATTCAAACTTCAAACACAGCAGTGTTCAAGGTTCGATTTAAAAAAGAATGTTAAAATACTTTTATTAATTAATAATAATAATGCTATACTGTTTAAATAGTGTTTACAAAAATAAAATAACACTAATTTTAATGCATATCTTGAATGTAAATGGCAGACTATGGACGCAAGCCGCACAATTTGAACCAGGAATTTCGAATCAGAGTCTATTGAAGACTGTATTGCGTCTATGTTCGTGGTCATTAAACCATGAAAATTTGATTGAATTTCGAACTGGTTCCAAGGTTTTAAACATCCCAGCTGAGCAGAGTTTGAGCCCATGGTCAATATATATATATTCATTTTGTTCAGGGTCAGTGTTAATTTCAATCTTTCATTAGAACAGACTACCCACTTGCCTTAATATAAACAGTGACATGTTCCCAAGTAATTTTCAGCAAAGCGCAAAAATATCCCAACTACTTGTTTTGGAATTTACAGTAATCCCTCACCCCAAGCTTATTATGCTTCAATCCGTCACTGTCAGGATGGATAGAAGGAACGTGGTATGGGTAGGTTGGATAACAAAAAATAGAGACCAAAAAATGTAAAAAGCGGGTACACTGTGTGTGACGGTGGTTAGCACTTCTACCTCACAGCACTGGGGTCATGAGTTCAATTCCCGACCATGGCCTTATCTGTGTGGAGTTTGTATGTTCTCCCTGTGTTTGCGTGGGTTTCCTCCGGGTGCTCCGGTTTCCTCCCACACTCCAAAAACATACTGGTAGGTTAATTGACTGCAATCAAAATTGACACTAGTCTGTCTGTGTGTGTGTGGGTGTTTGGGAATTTAGACTGTAAGCTCCAATGGGGCAGGGACTGATGTGAATGAGTTCTCTGTACAGCGCTGCAGAATCAGTGGTGCTATATAAATAAATGGTGATGATGATGATGATGACAGGAGTAAGTAGGACACAAGTAAGGTTCGGCTTGGAGAAGCAAAAATTAAGATAATATCTAAAATATACTAACTGTATTCTCGCTTCTTTACTGTTCATGTCCAGCTACTAGTAATTCACTGTGAGAAGATAAAGTGCAGACTCATTAAGTTCTATGGCTCTTCTGTGGGCGTATCTACTACCAAAATGCAGGAGTGCAAATATGCAGTGACCCATAGTATTAGCTGTAATACCAGCATGTTAAACAATTAAAGAAATGTCTGATTGGTTGCTATGGATTGTTCACAGCAGCACTCTTGTACTTTTTTGGTAAATGCAGCATAATGTCTTTATGTTGGCTTGTTTTGCCAAGGGTAATTTGCTTTAATTTGCAATCTGTTGATAGTCTCTAAAAAAGATAATTCCTCTCAGTAAGTTTTGAAAATCTGTTCCAAAACGTCATGATGTCGGTCATCCTCTTATTCTCCTGGCAGCAACCAGGACTGTGTTTCTATAAGAAATCTGACGCTGATTGGAAAATCTATATGATATCACAACGGCATATACCACAGTCGATATAGGCAAACTCTACAACTAAAGTACGGACAAGTCCTATCACTAGCACATAATAAATATAACATAATATAATACAATATGGGACAGACAAGGGTAAAATTCCATATCAGTAATTTATTAGAAGTTTCAAAATGATCTTGAAGAAGGTATTATTGACCTTTATGGATTATGCCAATTTTCCACTGGGATCATATTGCTTAGTTCTATCACCCGGCTGAATGCAGCGTGTGACTGATATGATGACGGGCGATTATTTAATACAATTAGGTCATACCACTAGTATGAGTGTTGACTGGCAAAGTCCTCCTGCACGATTAATGGCATGGACTAAAAGGTGAGAGGTTGTTTGCAGAGGATACTCTGAACGTGCAACTTTGTTAAAGAGGTTTGCATTGTCAACAAGCAACCTTCATTTATTGGCTAATACATGTCATCCAGAACTTTTACTAAATGCATTACATTGTCTTTTAATCTTCCTGCTATATTTTATTATATTTAATGTTTATTTTTTATTGCCCTTGGATATGACACAGCACTTCTCTATGCATGAGACGCAGCCAAACCGCAGAGCTCACTTAGAAACAGCAACAGCAAAAATAAGCAGTTCAGACTGAATTATAAAATCAGGTTGTCTGAAAGTGTAAGCCACCTTCATGGTTTTTATAGATAAGGATTGACATTATTGTAACATTGCACCTGAAATATATATTTATAATAGAATGTTTTCTTAATATAGTGAAACATCCCAAATCATTAACAGGACAAGTAAATCACCATTTTATAAGTCAGTGTTTCAGGAAAAACTTAATTTAATTTAATTTAATTTATTAGCAAGTCCACAACAACCCATAATCTAAAGTGGTGTTTTATTAACCACGACAAATACTTTAAAGAGAATAATATTACTACTAATAATAGTTGTTTTTGTTTAATAGAGTCACTGCAATCACAAGATCAGCATAATCATAATTTGCATTCATAACTTCTGACGATCCATCACTCTCTCCCTCCAGGGCACTGGTTAGAGGGAGTGGCCACCTTAGAAATATATTTTCCTGAGTGGTAATGAAGTTTTAAGCCGGCCAAAAATAACCAACCAATCTCTCAATCTGTTTTTGATCAAAGTTTCAAAGAATTAATACGTGTAGATAGTTTGATCAATAATCAGATGGTCATATCGATTGATGCTCAGTGAAACGTCTTCTTCCAAAATGATGGGACTAGTATTGATTGAAGTGTTTGTATTGTAATCTTATAATTAAAGTATAACTATTCAATAACTCTCTTATATTGGGCATGAACTGAAAATGTCTTTGTGCTCTATCCGAACCAAATTGTAATTATCAGGTTGACAATGATCTGACTGAACATGTCTCAAATGAAAATAAATGCAACTGCCCAGAAATGCAATTGTTCACAAAGAGACAAATACTCTGATGCATGTGGGGCCAGCTTTTGTTGGATTCACTCAATTAAATTGTGAGAGGACTTGATCAGGCTGGTACAACATTGCCTGATTCATCCAATTATGCCCTCTGAGTTACCAAATTGGCCACAGATCTGGCTGTTTGGCAAATGAGCATAAATCATGCCACAAAGATATCGGTATTCGGATGTGTGCCCCCAAAATAATTGACATGCCCAACCAAGAGTGTACCAATATAAATAGTTCAGATAATTTTTGGATATGCATGGAAATCAAATTGTCAGAGGACCCTGCTTGGCTTGTGTACGCAGCCATCCATCGACCCCACCAGCAGGTCCCATGTGTTAGGCTTCCTGGACTGACATTGAGTGGCTGCTTCTTGTAACATTAGCCACCTTTGTGTGTAGCCAAACTGACAACTGATCCGGAGGATTGCCCTGTGTGTGGCAAGCTTTAGTTATTTTTATTACAAATATTGAACGTCATTGATATATAATGGTACTTCTTACCAAAAACCACAAGAATATGTTTTTAGATAAACATTTGCTTCCCTAATCCCAATGGAAACTGCACTATATGCACTGCATACAGTATTTTCACGGCAATGGTGCTATTACAATAATTTTGAAAGTTTGCTGCTGGAAGAATTCCCTGCAGAAAAATGTCTATAATGTAGATGTCAGGGCACAAAGAGGATGCGATGATTAAACAAACTAATGAAGAATTAAAGTGAAATGTAAACTTGTGAAATGTAAGTCAAAGTGAATTTCAAATAATTACCTTTTCCTCCTGCACCTTCACCAGCCCCACTGCCCCCTTGTCCTCCACCGCTACCACCGGTGCCTTGCTGACCTCCTGCACCAGCTTTGCTTCCTGGCTTTGGTGGAGGAACAGGTGGGTGACCTCCATGCCCATGTTGTCCCCCAGATAGACTGGACACGAATTGTCCACTGCCTTGTATTAATCCATAGCCGACGCCTCCACCACCTGTTTGTCCACCAACACCTAACTGTCCTCCAACAGATGGTATAAACTTCTGGAAATGGTCCTGCAGAAGATGAAGGAGATAAGCACAGACTGTTCACTCTTAAGACCCTGATTAACACCTATATGTCAGAGATCTAATTTAGCACCAGTACTCTGAATGGTGTTAAATTAATGGAGTGTCGGCATATCACATTCAAATAAACTTAATAAAACCATTTAGATTTATGTGATTGAAAACAATCAAGCAGCACGATTGTCATGGTTTCCCAGACATAGTATTGCTTGTTAAACAAATTTGTATAATACATGGGAATTCCATTTGTTCATGTGAATAATTACTGTTCCATCTTGTACACAATCATGACTTAATGTGGTTCGGAGACTCTTCAAACATTAAACCTATTTCCATGTTTACTTAACTGGCTTCATCTATGACTTTTATTCCCAATAATTGTTTTATTGAAATGATGCACCCACTTGAATCAAGGCCCCCACTTGTACTGCTTCCCGCCTTATCATACAATATATACAGAACCCCTACACACACATCACAGCGTGGACAGCTATCAAGAGAGGAAGCAATGACCAGATACTTCTTGTATAGGGAGATGCTTATGGTCAGTTCATTGTTGGACCACCATAGGTGCACAGTTGTGCTTCTAGCCCTGTATTCCTGGCTTGTTTTTCCTGCAATTCTTTGCTGATAGCTTGACTTGATTTGCCCCAAATCAACACCTGTCCCACAGACCTCGACACTGGTCATTAAGAGTTGTCTGCTCTGCTACATTACATTTCCAGTACCTTGATTCCAAATCTCCTCATTCACAGTGTGTGGACACATGGCTCCGAAATCTTCCAAATTAGGCACGACTGTGCCTATGTGAGGGGTCTTTCTCTCCATCCACACCGCTGGCCCAACCTTTATTGCAGCACAGATTATTGGTGTTATGGTGTATGTTCTTTGCAATCCCCCCATTTCTCTGTATATAGTACTTTGAGTACAGTACATTTATGTTTTTTATTGACTTTAGTAATGCAAGGAAAAATTCCTAGAACGTGCATAACAATGTTTCTGCAACATTGCTTTACCCATAAGTAACCTATAAGCTAGTATATTTGCCACGGACAGAGTAAATACAGGCTCTGCAGAGAAAATCCATAAACCAGCTTCAAGCACAGCTGTTCCAACAGCTAAATATAGACCAAAATCAAGAAGTAAAAACTAGGAGACTCACTGGGATTATATAACCCAGTGCGATTGAAGCTTAAATAGTAGAACAGAATTTACCAAGAGAGACAGAGGAAAACGTACAATGGACAATTAACCTGCAAACAACACCAAGCAACAACTTTATTATATTCTGATTCAACTAAATGTGTTTTAACCACAAAATTTCTGAATACCTCATTTAAATATAGTGATGCTAAAAATAATTAAGGAGATAAAAAATATAAATAACTATTTAAGAAATTACATATTTCCAAAGTTGTATAAGGTGTAGTCTCAAAGAGCGTAAATCAAACCCTCTAGATTATAAACTCTCACAAGTGGGGTTGTTGCTATATTTTTTATGTCCTTGTCTTCTGTATCTTCTGTTTTCCCCACTATCCGGCGCTGCAGAGTATTACGGCACCCTCACTCTTTTATATGTTTTCCCCTATATATGCTCAAAATACAGTCATCTTTAAACTGAAAATTAACCTCAGCATGTTTAGCACATTTATTAAAAATAATTAAACCTAATTTCATTCCTTGGCACATTTCAGGTTCTGGAGTTTTTATTTAAATTAATATTTCTATCTTAGCTAAAACACCAAATGATTGATTTTGTGCATTTACTTTTTTTGTCAATAATAATAATGCTCTTGAGATACATTTCCTGACTGTAAAGTACTAGAGTTGACCATCTTCACCATGCTAAGAGGAAGCCATTGTGAACTAGCCATAAAGAAAAGACCATCCTTGTGTAGAGATTAAGGTGTATATTTACTAAACTGCAGGTTTGAAAAAGTGGAGATGTTGCCTATAGCAACCAATCAGAATCTAGCTGTCATTTTGTAGAATGTACTAAATAAATCCTAGCTAGTATCTGATTGGTTGCTATAGGCAACAGTTTAGTAAATATACCCCTAAGACTTGGCTTTTTTGCCTGAGGGGCACAACAGTTAAAATGTTTATTACCAGGCAAAAATTTTAAAATTACATTTTACAATCCTCATTAGATGAAAAAGGATGGGAAGAATATCATGAATAAAGTCAGTATTAAGGAAAAGGTAAATTAGATCCACACACATGTAATTGCTCTAGTTTCTTTTTTCTTTTTTTTTTTTTAAGGAGATGATTGAGCATGCCATGTGTGTTTCTATTTCCACCATCCTGTTGAGCAGTCTCCTAAAACATTGCACAGACCCTTCTAAATGTTACTGTCTCTCAGCAACAGATGCCAGTGAAGTTAGACAACTCTCAAGTAGGACCTTCTGTTCATGACCCAATCCACAGTCTCTTAGCAATACACATGATACAATACTTAGCCAAAGCACATACCATCACCTAATGTGCTCAATGGCTGCTACTGCTGTATTTGTCCCAGTGGTGTTGAATATCTACATGTATGTAGAAAGTGAAGGAACTCACATCAGCTTTACTTCCCACTAAGCAATTGTTTTTTACCTCAGAAAAGACAACCAGAAACCATATTAATTTGTCGTCCCCTGGAAGACACCAGGGGGTAAATGTATCAAGCTGAGAGTTTTCCGGCAGGTTTGAAAAAACAATCAGATTCTAGCTATCATTTATTTAGTGCCTTCTACAAAATGAAAGCTAGAATCTGATTGGTTGCTATAGCCAACATCTCCACTTTTCAAACCCGCCGGAAAACTCTCACCTTGATACATTTACCCCCAGGACAGTCTGTAGTTGAAAATCGTTCTATGCTGTGATTTGTGCGTTTGTGTCTTCATGGTTCCTAATAGGCTTCTGAGCCGAGACTTGCCTCCGGAGCTAAAATATGCCAGTCAGCCCCCCGCTCTGCACCTAGAGGTGCCCAGCCCAATGCCAAGTAGCACTGGGCCCCTTCTGATACGCATGCTATTGGATACCAGGGAAATAGTACATACCATTAAAATGTCTCCAAAATAATAAATAAAGCTTAGTGCCTTTATTAATAAATCTGCAACGCTGCACCCATTATTGATGAAAGAAATCATAGTAATAAATAAATTATGTCTCTATTTCTAAATAAATAAATAAATATTGCCCCCTTTTTAATAAATAAGTAAATAAATAAATGAATAAATAAATAAATAAATAACATTGCTCCCTTTTAAATAAATACATGAATAAATAAATAATATTGCCAATGTATAATAAATTACTTAATTGTGTTATGTAGTTACCTCAGATCGTCTTCTGTTTTTGATCCAACTTCATATGGATAAAAAAAATAACCTCATAGCCTACACAGCCTGCTCCCTTGTGTTTAAATTCCGTTAAGCCATTCTTCTTAATAGACAGACAGTCAGGAGTGGTCTCTCATCAGTGTTTGGCAAAATAAAAAATTGTAATTCTTTTTTTCTGGTAATGCTGTCCTGACATATCATTACCAGAACAGGCATTGGGACATTACCTATACATCAATTATAGACTCCCCCATGTACAAGTAGTGAGAGGCTTGGCAGGTGGCATTTAATGCCTCCAGGGTTATCATCAGCGCTAACGAGGTTATTGCCTCCACTCACTCCTTTAATAGATATGGCGATGCCATATCCCATATCGCAGGCAAACACACCTGTTTTTTTATTTTAGCTTTGTGTGGAGTTTATTGTCGCTACTTAATAACAAGATTGGGTGGTAACTAGCACATCTGTATACATCATTGCCTTCCTTGTGGATTTCTAAAATTCTCTAAGGTCTCCCTGGATCATGGTGTTCCCCCCAGGACTGAATTGAAAAGGGTGTGAAGATGGGGGACCAGGATGGCCATAAATCTTTTATATTAAGCCACTAGAACCCCTTTCGGCCTGGTGCTTTGCCTGATGTTTGAGCTTTAAAAATCTGAATTTGCAGCCTGATTGGATAGTTTGGGGAGATTTGCCTCATTCAGGAACTTATCAATTAACTGTTCGTGGCTTTCTTTAGCTGTGCTTCTGTGTGGTTGTGGGAGATTGTATAGTTCTAAATAATATTTATGAAATTCTGACCAGATCATAGTCTAGGGTTCCTCTTGAGTCTCTGATAGCCAAGAAGTAGCAACCTGAAATTTTAGCTGCTAAAATTTATCACCCTTTCATAATAGGGTTGTCTTAACCATCTTAGTTTATTGGTAGCAGGTTGAGCCTTTAACCGTTGCAATCCTCTGAAGGGTGTTGGGATCAGGGGTGTGTTTATGTTGGGATTCTAATATTTGCGGGCTCTGTAATAGCTGGGTGGTTTGGCCAGTCTCTCTTTTATGGGCCTTGAGGCCATAACAATTAGGTACTCTCTTATCTCTGTTTTGTGGTCCTTCTATAGTTTCATTAGAGAGATTTCCAAAGTGTCATTATTTTCAAAGTATTCAGAGATAATTGTTCATAGTTGCATGGTGATGCTTAGATCACATAAAAGGGATTCATTTAATCTCCAGGTTGATCTGGGAGGCTAAAGTGGAAGATTGGAAAGGTCTGCAGAGATAGGTCATGGTCTGACAACAGCATAGGGAATATGTGGGTTTCGAACAGTTTTTGTGTAAGGTCATGGCTGAGCAGGGGCATGCCAATTCTAGAATAGATGTTATGAGTTGGGGAGTAAAAGGTATTGTCCAGGGGGTCCACTCTCCAAGAGTCATAGATATGATGGAGTTTTAGTAAATCCTGAAGAGCTTTAGAATTCTGGATATCCCATCCATCAGACCAAGCCCTCTGGATATAAGACATACCTAGGTAAGTCATGAGTACTGTGTTATAGTCATGCGACTACTAGTTCTCATTGTCTGAGATGAGAAAGCATAGACATTAGCTTCTTAAAGAATCTGTGTTGGTCTTTCGTTTGACTTTATTACAAGTGTACATAGTAGGTTATTCAAGATACCAATCAGGACCATGTGTCTACTTTCTTTATTCCTGTGGATTTCTAGGAGGTCAAATGTAAGATGACGTGCTACCAGAATTGCCACCCCATGGTTGTTCTGCTTAATGTCGCATGCATGAAACGTGATAGGAATCCAAAATAAATATGCACAACTACAGATGTAAAGTAGAATATATCTGCTGCCAACCAATAGTGGAGTGAGACCCCTACCCAAACCCCATCAGGGACCTTACAGCAACCTTTCTCCAACCTACTACTGAGGGAAGTGTTCAAATGGGATGATTGTCTCAGTCCCCTACCATGTACCTGTTATTTTTCTAACTGTTATATATGTCTTATGTTTCCTCTGTTGTTCTCTCTTCTTTCCTATCCCAGAATTAGACATCAATAGCCCAACCATGGAAGCCCCCACTCGGAAGAGATAAAAGTTAACAACCACCCCAAAATATGTTATAATACATAAGGTTTGGTTTATAATGTTAATATGTATGTTTATAGTTACTGATATCTTTGTTTCACACCACAACATCTCCACTTAGACAGTTTAGGAGAATACATTACCTCTCCACTCCCTGTCCCCTATACATAATGCCTCTGTACATTAAAACCGTCGCCATCACAAGCCCCTGAGAGCCTTTGGCTCAGTGCTGGCCCCTGATGCCTACAGCATCCCCCCTCCTATTAGCACTTCAGGCAGATGGCACGTGTCTCACCCAGCCTTCTCCCTTCATACCCCCTAGTTGATCCTCCCCCTTACTTTGGTCGCCACCCAAAATATCTTCTGAAGTTGAACCTCATGCCGAACACTTAGCTTAGGATTTCTCCAACCTCCTATCTTTCTCAACCTTTCTAACTGACAGCTTCTACATATGGCACTACGGTAAATATCACACTAAACTCCCCCCAAGACACAAGAAACTTTTCTTGTCTCTACAAAATATGAAGGAGGTTGTGGTGTTCCTCTAGAAACACATTTTGTTAAACACCTTCATCTCAAGCACAACTCCAAAGACAATAAGCCTCTTCTCCCTTTGATGAATAGCAGATTTGATCCTTTAAAAATACATGATAAAGCAGAATCTCGACTCTGCCAAGCAGGAATCTCCATAAAAACCTTTACCGTGCATAATCCTTATGCTAATTCGATTTCCTGCACTCATTTTCATGTAGTATAACTTTTTACATTACATGGCATTTTACCCAACTGCATATTATTCAAATGATCAAGCAGAAATTCTACCAATCCAAGGTGTAACAATAGGAGGCTCAGGGGGTTACAGGCCATGAGGTGAGGAGAGCCCAGCAATGCCGGGTTTCCTGCATTTCCAGAGCCCTCACTCCTCCCCTGAGGGCTCCACTCTGCTCTCAAAAGAGTAGAGTGGAGTCCTCTTCTGAGAGGTCTTCTGCTCTGCTCTATTTAGACCAGAGCAGGTCCATGAGGCAAGAATGGCATTGCTGGACCCCTACATAAATTTTGCTTTGGGGCTCTGTGGTGCACTGTTCCGCCCTTACTACCAATGAAAGTGTTTGGATGCCA
Source organism: Mixophyes fleayi (assembly GCF_038048845.1). Taxonomy (NCBI): domain Eukaryota; kingdom Metazoa; phylum Chordata; class Amphibia; order Anura; family Limnodynastidae; genus Mixophyes; species Mixophyes fleayi. The sequence continues at coordinate 60,573,143 of NC_134407.1, read as the reverse complement.
CAAGTAATGATAGTAAATAATTAACTTACCAAGGAATTGTCAGAGAACACATCAGGATTATTCTCATAGATGAATTTTTCCACTCTCTTTTGACGAAGCTTAAACATCTTGGAGCCTTTATTGCTCAGTAACGAAAGCTCTTCCAGCATAATATCCCTGGGAACACTGATCTTCTTTCCTAAATTTAGTCTGGAGACATCCTGTTCTCCTTCACTTGAAGCTAAACAATAATAATAGGAATATGTTAAACATTCCTAATTAATATCCTCACTAGAAATTGCTAGCAGTAAGCATGTTACATTATGATCCATTACCAAAGGTATAATTACTTTATTGATAAGGGATAATTATCATTTTATTTTAGTTATTCAGGAATATAATACCCCAAGACTTTAATATGCCAGTGTGAAGTGATTATTTACTAATGCTTCTTTAGTAATTTCATTATTATTAATATTATTTTTATAGTGACTGCAAAACTTGTATACAAGAAGCTGTTGCTCTTTAAATCAATTCAGGTAATAATCCCTTTTTGCCACTATGCACTAAAGTAATGTTTTGTTTGGAGTTGATAAGAGAATTTGAACATTCCAATGTAGTTAACTTACATTTAAAGAGAATCTGTCAACTTTTAGTAGAATATTATTAGTGCATTTTAAACGGAAGAAGCATTTTAAAGTGGAAAAACATCTGCTGCACATAGCAAAATCAACTTTGCACTTTGATTTGTACAAATGTGCCTAGATTTCTGCTGAGGCTCATAGTTTTACAGAGCAACGTTTGTGGATGAGCAGGAGGTGAGAAGTGGGGAAGAATTGAGGGCGAACCAAAGGCATGCCTAGAAAAGTATGGGGTAGGTGAGATTTCCATTTGTAGAGTGAGATCATTGAACTGAGATTAAGAGGTGAAAAGAATACATTTGGGGTGTCCTTTTTACACTTCTTAAAATGAGATGCATTTTGCAGAAACTAAGAGGTGGTGGCCTCCGAATCTTATCATAGACTTTAACACGCAAAAATGCCATATTTAATAAACACAGTTCCAATGGCCCCTCACTCCCATGATTAAGTTAAGCCATAAATATATAACTGAGCACTTTGTTAGGAGAAAAACTTAAAAGTTGATTTTAATAAATGAGGTGGAAATAAAGTGGTAGGAGAATGGACTTTGATGTTTACACTTTTGCACAGTGCACCTCTACACCTCTCCGATCACCCACACAAGGTGAACTTCTAGTTTGTGGAGGCATCTACCAAGAGCAGAGAGTAGGTCCCAACCATCAAGAAAACTGGATGGACCACTCTAACACACTGATGCAAAACCAAGATGTTTTGTGGTGACCATCAATGAGCTTCGTAAATGGCGTCTACTGAATTTTTCTATGTCCCCTCAGCCTGAGTGAGGGCATAGAAGAATAGTTTATGCTGTATGCAAATGCCTTGACTTGGCTTGAGAGTCAGCAACAATACTGATCTAGGCTCTGTTCAGGCTTCCTCCTCCCTAAGTCACTGCTACTTAAGCACTTGCATGAAAACTGTGTGAGAGAGAGCATAAATCAGTATGCAATCCCATGCTCATTTGCATATAGGATGCAGTGAGTAAGTACTAAATATTTTTAATACAAACATCAACATCAGCACACTGCTATCTAACAGAAAGCCAGTGGTACCCTCAGATATGGGGAGAGGCCCCAGAGACCTGGACTTAGGGAAAAATTTGTAATTCCAATTTTTTTTCTTCCCTATTTATGTATTCTGATTTTTCACTTCTGCTGGCCAGTATAAACAATATAATTTTAATAATTAGTAGAATATTTTATTTATATACAGATAGAATGTGGATCTCTGTTGCAAATGGTGGAGGGTGGAACAGCAAGCGGACAAAAAAAAAATTAATCCAGCTTGCGGTCCTACCTCTATAATACCTACTGGTACTGAATCAGCATACAAAAGTTCGTATTCTCCAGGCATAGTTGCCTGCAGAAATATCAATGTTGGCTTGATGCTATTTGCAGAGCGGTAACAGAGAGAGGGAACTGATTAGAAGACTCATTCCATGGTGCTTGTTCATTTTTTTAACTAGATATTGATATTGACTTTATTACATTTATCATTGTTGGCGCCTTCTTTAAAGCACTCCTCTTCAATAAAATTTAGTAATCCCTTTATATATAACCCGTATTGGATTCCGTAAACAATAAGCGCCCAGTGACTAGAGCTGCATTGTATGACTCAAATAAAAATTGCTCAAACGTGCATATGTTTGTACATGTGTTTCATTTGTACTCCATTAAATAAAAGCCTATATATCCCAATTTAAGTCATCCAAAAAGAACATACCTGCAAACGGTGTTTATGATGCCATATGAATCATACTGTGCTAGTTTGGCCACTGTTTTGATACATGTTACAGGGTGTTTAAATATATGCATTTTATTTGTTCATGGAGCATCTCTCTAACTTATCTACTTTGTCAGAAGTAGATGGCCTAAGATCCAATATCTCTAACATCATATGAAAGTGATATGAACCTCATGTTGCTGATGGAGAGAGTTGGAATCTTAAGTATGTGTAGCTTAGTCCAGGAAATATGTTTGGGTAAATAAACTGTATATATATACTCACTTATCTCCATGATGATTTTTGTAGACTTTTTCCTCTTGTTTGGGGCTGGAGTTCCTGACAGTGGCATAACTGCAAGTTGTTTAGCTTTTTCTGTTCAGAGAGAATGTGAAATATGTTAATAATGAGTATTTAATGTAGAATTACTCAGAGATATATGGACTAGTTATGTAGACAATCTTTAATGAATATGTTTGTTTTTGATTAAAGTGTTCAAACATTGGTTTACATAAATCACATACATTAGTTGTACAACATTTGTGTATGGAATTTCTCCATGAAAATTGTAAATGAAATTGGCAAGTTTATTGGACTAGCTCAGTATTTCACCAAAAACTTGAACCTTAAAAAGGCTTAATTTCATAGTTGCCATCTTTTGCTCCTCTGGGAGATGCAGAGGGTGACTCAGTAAAGTTGGAAACGAGAGAGTGAATGATGTAATTTATGGACTCATGACCAGTGTTTCACTTACAGATTTTTCCTGTTTTTCCAGGCTTCCATTTACAGGTTCTTTTTCCAGATGCTCTCCCATTTTTTCAGGAAAAAAGGTCAAGGTCAGGAAATCTGGAATACGAAAAATGTACACCTAGTTCATAACCGACCACAGCAGAATGAGGCATTTGTGCCATCATGCCACCATGAGTGGAGTGTGGTGACCCAGATCGCGTCATCAAACACCCACTGCTGGTCTGCCTGAGATTGTCAGACTCTCTCAGGAATCTGGGGCGCACTTTTTTGAGAGTCTTCTGGGATGTCTCCGGAACTACAAGAATGCTCAATGTAAAGACAGTGAAATAATTACTGAAATACCAGTGCACAATGTTGTTTTGGAAGCGAAGTATCCTTTATACAAGTTCTGTGCACTGCAAAACTGTTTTTCTTGGTGATCTTTTGCATATTTTTGGGACTGACATTTGGGCAGGGCTCGGATGAATGCCCAAAGCCCCACCCCTCCTGCAGGGGGGTAAGGAGGGGGGTATGTCCTGCAATTAGTTTTTATGCCCAATTCACTAATTTATATCATTATGGCCTGTGCTTATAATAACAGTGAATCTTAATTATCATAATAATAGCAGTTCAATTGGTAATTAAGGGAAGGACTGCTAATAATGGCTGCACAGAGTATTAGTTCTACTTCTGTATCTATTAACAATTGCTAAGTGAACAACTGCTCAATGTCACTTATTTTACTCTTGATGGTGGCTGTAATTTTCATTAGTTTATCTTATTCTGCACTATGAACACCTGCATCGTACTATTTCACTTTTCTCTCAATACTGGGGCAATTTTTAGTACCTTTTATTATTCTAAATATCAGGACATTTGCGTATTACCATCACTGTACACATGTTGTAGTTTTTATATACAGTTTTATCTGGATGAGGCCCCATCTAAATCTAGCCTTGTATGTTCAATCATATGTGCTTATGATAGATAAGCCATATATTTCCTATCATAATAATGATAATGAAAGTTCTACAATAAGGATTTACTTGGTCCATCATATGTTATTTATATATTTTTTTTATAGGTAAGTTGCACAGACAGGAGTGATTACAATGATTTTGATATATTGTTGGTGCTGTTTGCTATTGCTGTCTATAGTGCATTTTCGGAAATTTGGTTATAATGAATCATACTTAAAAGTTAGCCCCCTACAACTACTGGGCAACAGGTCATTTGGCCTAATGGTTGGATGCCTAGATCTGTATTGAAAGCGGGGCCGGATTAACCATAGGGCTAACTGGGCTACAGCCCAGGGGCCTATGGCATCCAGGGGGCCCTTGAAAGTGCTCAGCAGCAGTATTGATCGGTCGGGGGCGGGGGCGCCCCCGGCGCGATCAGTGCTGCTGAGCACTTTCACTGCGGTCCTTCTCCGGCGCACTGTAGTCTCCTTACTGAGGAGATCTCGTGAGTCTCACTCTCACGAGCTCTCCTCAGTAAAGAGCGTACAGCGTGCCGGAGAAGGAGGTAAGTGCCGGGGGGGGCGGGCAGTTCGGATCACGGGGGGGGGGGGGGGGGGGCCTCACGGGGGAATGGAGGCCCCCTTAGCCCAGGGGCCTCCATTCCCTTAATCCGGCCCTGATTGAAAGTGTCCATTAATGTAACATTCAAGTTCAGTGGGTGGACCAAACAAGATTTATTTCTATGACAGATAAATTCTGGTTTTGTTGAGTTTGATCTTTAAGAACAACTTTTTATTAAGGTCTACATTTGTTGAAGCTGACAGTCAAAATCTACACCTTATTTACTATATGACTGCTACCTTCTAGGCATTGCATATATGCAACCATACAGACAAAGCATGTTCTGATGGTGAGAATAAAGTGGTTATAACTTATTGTCCCAAGCAATATTTTAGTTTTTTAATCCTCTAAGTGTAAGATGTGCAAGAAAGTAAAGTCTTCCTATTATGGGTAGCAGTGTCCACATGTGGTAGTTTCATGGCCCTTGAGCTAGATCTCCCAATATAATGGATTCATTTTTGGTGAATGTTGGTTCCAGTTTCCCTGCCATGATATTATGAAAAAATAGAAGATAATCAAGTTCATCAAGTTCTTTATAACCATGACATACAATATAAGATGACATATCAGTAGCAGGCCAGGACACAGCAAAAAAAAAAGTAAAAAACTATTACAGCAAAAACAATTGTAAGTTATACGTCTTTTACAGGGAATGCCAGATTCCTAAATACTTTTTTTCATTACTTTGCTCTTCCATACTTCTTCAGTAGAATACATACATATTAGTCATTCTATATTGGGAATCTTATTTTCATTGCATTAATTTAAGTTGAAGCTGCCATGATGCTTAATTTCGAAAAGGACAGCACCCCTAGTGGTGAAATTGACAAGATTCAATTGTAGATCACTTTAATGGCTTTATCAAGCAATAACTGCTGAACAACACATCTTTTAGAATCAGAAATACTTTTTTATACTAAAAATTTCTTCTACTAAGCCAGGAGAGAGCTACAAAGCATAAATGTTCTTAAAAATAAGTAACATTTTAATATAATGCCTCTTAGATTTTCATAGCTTGTTCACAGATAAGTAAAGCTGACAATATTGCTTGACCGGACACTGTAAAATATCTATAAACATCAAAAACCTGCAAACATAAATAGCTATCCTGAGATTTGTTATAATAAGAAAGTGGTATTTGTATTTATTGTATATTGCATGTTGCTATATTCCTTTTATATTATACTTGCCGTAATAAACCTTTCGCAGATCCTTCAGTGGCCAACAACATAGAAGTACAAGCAGGAAAAACACAGAGTGTATTTTTAATCAATGATGGACGATATAAACGTCATTGCTGACATGTACGTGGTTTAAAATGTCACCAGAAACCTCAGCTGGGCTTGTCATGATGTTTGAATGTTTTATTGTCCTATTAAATACCGTCAAAGGATGCAAACTGACCAAACAGAATCCTGGCAGGTTACGAGAGTTAAACTCAAAGTGTGAAATGTAAAATGTAACATAGGAACAAGTGTAATGAAATGTGGATTAATTGACATAAGCTCAAGTTAATGTTAGGAACTCTTTTTTTGTTGTAGAAAGATCTTTGACATAAATATGCAGCTAGCACAGAGGGGGTACGCAGATAAAGTGATACACTTGAATTAAATAATGCAATGATGAATTTTTCATAAAAAATGCAATATACACAAAAAATCGTGAGGGTTTATGAATCTGTATTAACACTGATCAAATACAAGAAAGTGTTGGTGACAGGTTGAACAATATTTAAACTAACTACCCTGCCAAGACCTGAAGAGAAGCCAGAAATATCATCCTGCCTGAATATGATCCGTACAGTCATAAAACCCCCCATAATAGATGTTACATTGTTGCCTGTGTAGCTTTAGAGGATATGGCCCTATTAAAATGTTTGTTTTTAAGTCACAGATGATCATTTGGTGAACGCAAAACAATTAATTGAAAACATATTTAAACAAGTTACAAAAAATACAGTGCAGAAAACACTACAAATATATCAAAATTCAGTATCCACAGCGTCAGTGTTTAATCGAAAAAGAGATTAAAAAGTATGTTCCTTATTGCTCTGGTCCTGAAACACCATCTTGTACAGCCCATTTTTATTAAACAGATTGATTGCATAGATAATGTTAACTTCTTACAAATACCAAGTACCCAATTCATTTTAGCCAGTTGTAAACAATGTTTCCAGACAAATCACTGTGTAAATTGAAAAGTACTTCTGTTGTTAATATTATGACATTGTTGGCATCAACACAAAACAGCAAAAAGTACAAAAAGTGAGGTCTCTCAACAGGACACGAAAAGGTCTACATAGAAGTGAGCCAGCCTAATGAAAGCCTCTGAAGGAGTCTTACGTTACCCATGGAGCATTTGGCTGCAGTCTATATTCATCTCATACTCGAGAACTTTGCCTTGCAGCCTCAGCAGTATTCCCTTGCACAGAGCTTCAATTTCAGCCCAAGCATTTCAGTACTTATAAATAAATGTGTCCATTCTCATATTATGCTCTTATCTAACAAAAATATATATACAAGAAAATAATATATATATATATATTTTTTTTTAAGGGAATGCCTCTCCTGCTAACTCCCAGCTGATGTGTTATCATGATCCTTACCTGGGTGCAGGAATTGGGAGGTCAAGTGTAGAGTCAGCTGAATTAATCTGCCTTCTGTAATTATTTATCTAAATGTCCTTCTTTTGGTGGATTTCTTGACCTGGTTTCTGGGGATCCTGTTTTGTAGAGATCAGCAGCAGACAGAAGGACGTGTGCCCTGGGGTGTCTGCACAGCACTAAGTGCTGATGCAAAGTGCTGTATATTTGACTCTTGGATGTTGCTTGCAATGGCATCCTGAAGTTTATTAATAGTAAAAGGAGTAAGGGGGATCTCAGATGGCAAGTGCACAGAAGGGGAAAGAAAGAATATTGGATCTCAGCAGTCCTGAAGTCCATTAAATCTCAGTTTCTAGTGTGACATGTAAATTAGTTGCTATGACATATTCATTTTCACTATTAGCGAACAAACTTATAATATTTAAGGTATCTGAACAATGTACAAGTGTATCTAGTCTGTGTTCTCATTCTATTTACTGAGCATAATTATAATAGCATGTTTGAGATTATTCACATGTCCTCTTGTCCGGTTTGCTGAATGATAGGTGTGTGCAGTTGATCTCAGTAACTTGCTGTCTGTTGTGATTGTTAAGTGCTGCATAATTCTTTGTTACTCTTGGCTCGCAAAGCATCTGAAGAAGTGTTTTGAAAATGCGGTCATGTAAAGCCATTTGCACCACGTTTGTAGAAAAGTGATAATGAGCAGTGGTTAAAAGGAGAATCCTCTAACAATCCTGTCTGTACCGCTCTCATATTTCATGTTAGTTAAAGGACATATATCTGCTGACATTGGACACCTGGGAGTTTTTGTTGGGCACCTATATAGTAAATAAGACTTTGTCAAGCTTTGCAGGTACCATTTTTTCATCTGACTTGCATAAAAGAAATGTTTGATGCAATACACCAACTAATATTATGCCAATCCACTAGAAAGGTTATGAATGAAAGCACAGATGTGTTTGAACACATGACATTATTTGTACACAAAATAATCTTTTTTATATATAGTGAGCAAAACAAGGCAGTGATAGTTGTAACAGCATTATAACTAGAGATGGGCGGGTCCGGTTCTCCGAGAACCGAACCCACCCGAACTTTGGGTATCCGAGTACCGAGCTGAGCAGCTCGGTACTCTCCCGCCCATTCCGAATCCAAATCGAGGCCGAACGTCATTGTGACGTCGTCGGATCTCGGGACTCGGTTCTCGCGATACTTCAACTTTATAAATACACGCCTCCACAGCAATCCATCGCCATTTGACAGAGGGAGAGAGCAGGGTGTAGTCATAGGCTAATTAGAGCAGGGACAGAGAATACCATATTGTTCTTGCAATTGCTCTAACCAAAATCGCTAGTGCAGAGAGGAGGATAGAGGTTTATTATTTTTTCTTCATATTTGGCACTCCCCAGCGCTTTTGGGGTGTCCCCCATAATTGTGCATTAATATTTCTGGCTGTCAAAAGTCATATCTGTCAGCAGTATCTACTAAATAATTTGTAGCACACCTCAGTGTTTTTGGGGTGTCCTCCCTAATTGTGCATTAATATTTCTGGCTGTCAAAAGTCATATCTGTCAGCAGTATCTACTCAATAATTTTTAGCACTCCTCAGTGTTTTTGGGGTGTCCTCCCTAATTGTGCATTAATATTTCTGGCTGTCAAAAGTCATATCTGTCAGCAGTATCTACTCAATAATTTTTAGCACTCCTCAGTGTTTTTGGGGTGTCCTCCCTAATTGTGCATTAATATTTCTGGCTGTCAAAAGTCATATCTGTCAGCAGTATCTACTCAATAATTTTTAGCACTCCTCAGTGTTTTTGGGGTGTCCTCCCTAATTGTGCATTAATATTTCTGGCTGTCAAAAGTCATATCTGTCAGCAGTATCTACTCAATAATTTTTAGCACTCCTCAGTGTTTTTGGGGTGTCCTCCCTAATTGTGCATTAATATTTCTGGCTGTCAAAAGTCATATCTGTCAGCAGTATCTACTCAATAATTTTTAGCACTCCTCAGTGTTTTTGGGGTGTCCTCCCTAATTGTGCATTAATATTTCTGGCTGTCAAAAGTCATATCTGTCAGCAGTATCTACTCAATAATTTTTAGCACTCCTCAGTGTTTTTGGGGTGTCCTCCCTAATTGTGCATTAATATTTCTGGCTGTCAAAAGTCATATCTGTCAGCAGTATCTACTCAATAATTTTTAGCACTCCTCAGTGTTTTTGGGGTGTCCTCCCTAATTGTGCATTAATATTTCTGGCTGTCAAAAGTCATATCTGTCAGCAGTATCTACTCAATAATTTTTAGCACTCCTCAGTGTTTTTGGGGTGTCCTCCCTAATTGTGCATTAATATTTCTGGCTGTCAAAAGTCATATCTGTCAGCAGTATCTACTCAATAATTTTTAGCACTCCTCAGTGTTTTTGGGGTGTCCTCCCTAATTGTGCATTAATATTTCTGGCTGTCAAAAGTCATATCTGTCAGCAGTATCTACTCAATAATTTTTAGCACTCCTCAGTGTTTTTGGGGTGTCCTCCCTAATTGTGCATTAATATTTCTGGCTGTCAAAAGTCATATCTGTCAGCAGTATCTACTCAATAATTTTTAGCACTCCTCAGTGTTTTTGGGGTGTCCTCCCTAATTGTGCATTAATATTTCTGGCTGTCAAAAGTCATATCTGTCAGCAGTATCTACTCAATAATTTTTAGCACTCCTCAGTGTTTTTGGGGTGTCCTCCCTAATTGTGCATTAATATTTCTGGCTGTCAAAAGTCATATCTGTCAGCAGTATCTACTCAATAATTTTTAGCACTCCTCAGTGTTTTTGGGGTGTCCTCCCTAATTGTGCATTAATATTTCTGGCTGTCAAAAGTCATATCTGTCAGCAGTATCTACTCAATAATTTTTAGCACTCCTCAGTGTTTTTGGGGTGTCCTCCCTAATTGTGCATTAATATTTCTGGCTGTCAAAAGTCATATCTGTCAGCAGTATCTACTCAATAATTTTTAGCACTCCCCAGTGGTTTGCGCTCAGAATGGATTCAAAGCAGTCCACATATGATCTAAATGAGCAACCAGGTTCTGTCACCAGTCCTGATGTTAGTGTTCCCAGTACGTCATCTGGCCAAGGCGATGTCAAACAACAGAGTGTTTTCAAATTAGTGCAAAAAACAAAAACCAAAAAAAAATTTACTGTATTGAAGCGAAAAAGAAGTGTAACTGAGCAAAAGTTAAGTGACGATAAAAAAAAAATTGCAAGCATGCCATTCTACACACGCAGTGGCAAAGAGAGAATGAGGCCTTCACCTTTGGCTATTAGTGGCAGATCCCAAAAAGTTACCCAGGCTACAATTGGTGCACAACTACTGTTACGCGTCAAAGCTGAGCTGCAAGATACCAGTGAGGCATTACAGGAGAATATTTGCTCTGATTCACAAATGACAACAATCCCTGTGGAGAGTCCATCCAACAGTGGGATGTCTAATCGTGAGCATTCTGCTGATGTGTGCCTTAATAGCCCGAGTGTAGCCGGTGATACCCAAATTGAGGATGCCACTTTGGAATTAGAAGAGGATGAGGGGGAGATTTGTGTAGGCGACGAGGGCGCTAATGAGGATGTTGATGAGGATGAGGTTGTTTGTGTAAGTCCTGCACCAGTGGCAGCAGTTCTGGCACGTGACAAGAAAAAGGCCATTGTCATGCCTGGGCATAAAACAAAAAAATCCACTTCTTATGTGTGGAATTATTTCTACCCAAATCCAGACAACAATTGTATAGCCATTTGTAGTGTATGTGAAGCCACAGTCAGTCGAGGGAGGGACCTTAACCATCTTGGAACCTCGTCTATGTTACGCCATTTAACGAGAGTTCATGGCAAAGTGTTGGGAAAAGCTGAAAGTTCTTCCCAAAAGAATACAAGCACTCCCTCATCAGCTAAGACCCTCCGCTCACCGACATACCGACGGCTACAAAATACACCCACCACACCATCCTCATCAATATCCTCAGTAGCGCTCGGAGTTAGCCCGGCATCCCACTTAAGGCTGGATGACTCCGGCACTATTATTGATTCCTCTGAAGAAAGCGTTAGTCCTGCTGCTGCTGTTGCTGCTGCTGGGGGTGAATCGTCATCCCAGAGGCAGGTGAATAAAATGAGCAGTCCTACATTTCAGCAATTAACTGTGAAACAATCATTTGCGAGGGGAAGCAAATATGACAGCAGTCACCCAGTCGCCAAGCGAATCACAGACGCCATGGCTGCAATGTTAGTGTTAGATCTGCGTCCAATCTCCACAATAAACGCAGCTGGTTTTTCACAGTTAATTGAGGTTTTGTGTCCGCGTTACAGAATTCCATTGCGACACCATTTCTCCCGTAAAGCTATTCCACAACTATACCAAAAAGTGTGTAAAAATGTAGAGATTGCGCTGAAAAATGCCATTCTGCCCACTGTTCACTTAACCACAGATATGTGGACAAGTGGAAGTGGCCAAACCAAAGACTATATGACTGTGACAGCCCACTGGGTTGGTCATTCACCTTCACCAGCAGGAACAGCAGCAGCATGTACACCACTACGTAACATTTGTCACAGGCAGGCCACTCTTTGTATCACCGGCTTCACTAACAGGCATACGGCTGACAATTTGTTACGCAAACTGAGAGATGTGATTGATGCATGGCTTATACCACTCGGACTCTCCCCAGGGTATGTCATTTCAGATAACGCCAACAATATAGTGCGAGCATTACAGCTGGGTGATTTCCAACATATTCCCTGTTTTGCTCACACCATCAACTTGGTGGTGCAGAGCTTCCTACGAAATAACCGTGAGGTGCAGGAGATGCTTTCGGTGGCCCGTAAAATTTCAGGCCATTTCAGGCATTCAGCCACAGCATGTAGGAGATTACAGCAGCTCCAAGAGCAGTTTAACTTGCCCTGCCACCAACTTAAGCAAGAGGTGGTAACTCGGTGGAATTCCACCCTGTACATGCTTCAGAGGATGGAGGAACAGCGCAAAGCCATCCAAGCATATTGCACAAGTCATGACATTGGGAAAGGAGGGGGGATGTATTTCACTCTTGCACAGTGGGGAATCCTTTCAGTGCTGTGCAAGGTGCTGAAACCATTTGAAGTTGTGACATGTGAGGTCAGTGCAGACTCTGCTAGTTTGAGCCAAGTCATTCCTTTAATTAGACTATTGGAAAAGCAGCTTGAGAAAATGAAGGAGGAGCTGAAAGCAAGCAATTCAGCAAAGTATGTTGGCCTTGTCGATCAAGTACTTAATTCGCTTCACAATGATCCTCGAGTTATTAAGATCTTGAACTCGGATCAGTACGTTTTGGCCACTGTGCTTGATCCAAGGTTTAAAACCTACATTGAGTCTTTACTTGTAAATGAGCGAGATGTGAACTTTTGCAAGGAGCTATTGCTCAGCAAGTTGGCCGCTGAACTGGGCCTCGGCTTGACGACGTGTCCTCCTTCACTTTCTCAAGCTGTTGCTCGTAAAAAATTAAATTTCCAAAAAAGAAGCAGGGAAGACACAGGGGGCAGACGAGAACAATTTAACATCTGGGCTGGTTTGAAGGATTTTTCAAAAAAATGTGTCACTTTGCCCATAACTCCATCCAATATGAGTATAAACATGCAAAGGATGGTGGAGGATTACTTTCAAGAGGTAGTTGATATGGAAATGTCAGACAGTCCCTTTCCTTACTGGGAAGAAAAGCAGGCCATTTGGAAACCCATGTACAAACTTGCTTTGCAATACCTAAGCTGCCCACCCTCCAGTGTGTACTCTGAACGAGTGTTCAGCACAGCAGGGAACTTAGTCAGTGATCGCCGTAGAAGGTTACTTCCCAAAAATGTGGAGAAAATGATGTTTATAAAAATGAACTACATCTTCCACGAGGAAGGCCTTCACCATCCAAGACATCCAAGCACTGACTGTTCTCTAATGGCGGATTCAAGCGGCGATGAATTGATAGTCTGTGATGATGACGTACACACTGATGAGGGTGAGGATGAAGCTGAAGATGATGCCGATAACATCTTTTTAAAACTTTCTATGTAAGTGTAGGGTGCAATCTACCCCCAAAGAGGAAAGGGACTTGTGGCATTTCCATATCACATACCATCTTGAAAGGCTGCTGTTAGGGCAATTTATCCTTAAGGGTAGGGTGTCATAGACAGAGTGACCCTAAACTGGCTTTGTCCATTTTTCATAATATTGTACAGTCTATAATGGCTGAATTTTTTAGTATTTTATACAAGTGGAGGGGGGCCTAGAGAGACAGAAACCAAACTGGCTTTCTCCATGTCAATTAATATTGTACAGTCTATAATGGCTGAATTTTTTGGTATTTTATACAAGTGGAGGGGGGCCTAGAGAGACAGAGTGACCCCAAACTGTCTTTCTCCATGTCAATTAATATTGTACAGTCTATAATGGCTGAATTTTTTAGTATTTTATACAAGTGGAGGGGGGCCTAGAGAGACAGAAACCAAACTGGCTTTCTCCATGTCAATTAATATTGTACAGTCTATAATGGCTGAATTTTTTGGTATTTTATACAAGTGGAGGGGGGCCTAGAGAGACAGAGTGACCCCAAACTGTCTTTCTCCATGTCAATTAATATTGTACAGTCTATAATGGCTGAATTTTTTAGTATTTTATACAAGTGGAGGGGGGCCTAGAGAGACAGAAACCAAACTGGCTTTCTCCATGTCAATTAATATTGTACAGTCTATAATGGCTGAATATTTTGGTATTTTATACAAGTGGAGGGGGGCCTTGAGAGACAGAAACCAAACTGGCTTTTTCCATTTCTTTACATATTTAACTATAAGTGTAGGGTGTAATATACATTCAAAGACGATGGCTGCATTGCCAATATGCATAGATGGAGAGGAAGACAATCTGTTTTGTGTGTAGAATAGGCCTACCAACGAAGAATTAAACTGTTTTTTTGGATGATTTATTACCTCAACAATTAGATTACTTGTCTCTAAAACAGTTGGAGCACTAAATTGGGTTAATTTAGGCCCAAAAACATGGATTTTCCCAAAAAATAGCAAAACAAAACCAAACAAAACCAAAACCAAAACCAAAACACGCAATGGCGGTTTTGCAAAACCAAAACCAAAACCAAAACACGACGGTAATCCAGATCCAAAACCGAATCCAAAACCAAAACACGGGGGTCAGTGACCATCTCTAATTATAACAGATTGGGGAAATGTGCTGCAGGTTATAAAGCATGGCATTTAGGCACTTATGATGTATACAGGGCCTGATTAAGGGTTCTGGCCGCCCTAGGCTAATACGGCCGCAACCCCCCCCCCCCTCCTCCGAATATATAGGTGTATAGGAACACTCCTGAATATGAATGTTCAGGTGTATTCTCCAGCATTCAAATTTAGACAGATTGTGCCATTGTCTCTTACCTGTCCTTGCTCTTCTCTCTTGCAATTTTGTTATCCTCTCGTTGGCTTCTGGAAAGTTGGCGTCCTTTTTTGAAAATGCAAAAATGTATTATAATGCAAACCCTGAATGATTAGGCCCTTTAGTTAAAACAAAACACTCCATTATGGCCAGCTAAAAGTACCCCATTGGACAGGCATATATAAGCAATATCTGAATATTTGTTGTCAATCAAATACAAACCTCTACCAGCCCCATCTCACTAATATTTAGTATTCTAGTGATTGCTGAGACCACCCATGTGACCACCACACAATCATGAGATTCTGCCCCCCAAAGCTGCTCTATTTTTTAAAAAGCCCCTGCAGCCATTTTCCTTAACCACAACCCCCCCGCACAGCCATTTTCCTTAACCCCTGCTGCAGCCATTTTCTTTACCTCCCACCCTGCATCCATCCCCCTTGCAGCTATTTTCCTTACCTCCACTCTGCTAGCTAGCTATCCCCCCCCCCGTCACATCAAAACTCCCCCAGTCACATATATCAGCCCCCCTCCTCTGCCCTCCTTCATACATATCAACCTCTCTACCTCCCTATAGATTTTCATGGCAGCCCCCCCCCTCCCACCCTATAGATTTGTATGACAGTCCCCCTCTCCCTCCCTATACATATGCATGACAGTCCCCCCTCTCCCTCCCTATAGATATGCAGGGTAGTTCCCCCCCCTTCCTATAGATATGCAGGGTAGTCCCCCCCTCCCTATAGATATGCAGTGTAGTTCACCCCCTCCCTATAGATATGCAGGGTAGTTCCCCCCCTCCCTATAGATATGCAGGGCAGTTCCCCCTCCCTATAGATATGCAGGGCAGTTCCCCCCCCTCCCTATAGATATGCAGGGCAGTTCCCCCCCTCCCTATAGATATGCAGGGCAGTTCCCCCCCCCTCCCTATAGATATACAGGGCAGTTCCCCCCCCCTCCCTATAGATATGCAGGGCAGTTCCCCCCCCTCCCTATAGATATGCAGGGCAGTTCCCCCCTTCACTTACCTGTAGTTGTGCCAGCGTCGCTCCTCTCCTCAGATCAGCAGATAGGAAGTGAAGACGTCCTGCTTCCTGTCTGCTGCACAGCAACAGGCAGCCTGGCGATTGGCTGTGTGTTGCTAACCACTGACCACCAATGCTTTTGATCGTCGAGCCCTCCACCCACCCGCGGCGATCCCCCCCCCCCGTGGCGATCCCCAGCGGCGACCCCCCCCTCCCCCACCCCGAAAAAAAAAATGAATGAAAAAAAAAAATGTAAAAAAAAAAAAAAAAATTAAAAAAAAAATGCAAAAAAAAAAAAAATACCCACAGTGCAGCGCCCCCCGGGACCTAGCGCCCCAGGCTGCAGCCTGGTCAGCCTAGTGGTTGATCAGGCCCTGGATGTATACAACATATATGTGTCCTACCACACTAAGGACCTGATTCATCAAGGCACATATTGGCTGATTTTGAGTGTATTGTGCGCACAATTACTCAGTGCATGCCCAGAACTGGCAGAAACAATCCTGTTCCGTGCACTTGCGAGCACAAAGGACACTTACTACAGCTTACAATTTCGGGGAGTGAACTTGACGTGGAAGGGGCGTTTTTTCATAGTCAGTGTACAGTAGGGGTGTGCCAAACTCTAACACATACTGCACGGCAAGCTCTACAGCCATGGAAGTAACCTTCCTTTGCTGGTGTGTCTCTTGCTCTAGCTATGGGTCTAGTCTATGTTGAGCCTACAGTGTAAAAAAAGAATTAAGTAAAATAAACGTGTGGGGTCCCCGTGGTGGTGCTGGTATGTGTGAAGTAGGGGAGGATCGCATGCTCCCCTCCCCTTCGATTTCATGACAATCGACACTAGGCTTGGGTCATTATTTTTAGGAGGGGGGGACCCCACACATTTTTCTTTATGTTATTTTTTTTACATTTATTTATACTGTATAGAGCCGGCAGGTCGGATGTATCTAATGGTGCCTGTTCTGCCGTGTCTGCAGGTGCTGACAGGTATGTACGTTGTTAATGTGCGTATTGTCGCTAACCAATAACGATTGTCGAATCTCGATTTGTGTTTCCAACGCACAAAGATTTATTCTCTAAAAGTAGCAGTAGATATTCAAGCGAAAATTATAATAAGTACAGCCGTTACTTATCGCAGGCGCTCTGGATCCAGTTTACAGTCATTCAATCCTGAAGTCTGGGGACAAGATGTCTGAACACTAGATGAGGAACTGCTACTTATATGCACACAGAAATACAGTAAAACAATGCAGATGGTATAGCTTGCTTCTATTGGTCCAGGTTTCAGGAAGGTCCAAGGGATTGTCAATCATTGGCTAGTTTAAGCACAGGAATCCAAAGGAGGGGGTCATCTCTCCAGGGGATGAGCTCCGATCTTCCAGCCAAGATTACTCAGTCATAATAGTCCATAATTCCTTAACATTAATAACGTGCGTATGCACTCTGTGATTCCTTCGCATAGTGAACCGGACAGTAGCAAATGCGAAGAGGATTAGTATGATACCACACATGACTCGATTCCTTCAACGTGTACCATATGTTTTGCTGATATGCATATAACTTATAATATTAAATATAAATACTACTATATTAACACATAAATGACTATGTGTTGCAACTACCTTTAATGTGTACTATTTTAGAAGTGTAAGTGCTTGTGCGAATGTATGTAAAAGACTAAATACTGTTGTTGCCACGTGTTGCAGCTGTGTATGCCCTTTCACGCCGTAGCGTACCGTACGCATCTTTTAAGACAAAGACAACCAAGTTTGCTCGATTTTAATTGAAATGACTTTATCCAATATGCTGACTTCGACAACGTACCTGCAGCGTCCTGTGTAGTAGCCTTGATGAATTTGGCAGCATGCAAACCCCAGATAGGTCCGCATAATGCTGAGTGCAGGTTGCGCTCAGAATGCGCACCTTGGTGAATCAGGCCCAACAATTCTCCACCTTTAAAAATGGAAGTCTGTCCAAACACTTTCCAAAAAAAGTGATGGATTCAGAGCATATAAAAAAAGCGCTACTGCCTATACTGTAACAAACCTGTCTAAAAGATAACCTGGCATTTTGAGCATGTTCATGATAATGAGACTGAAGTCGCCAAAGAGCACTTAAATTTCCCAAGTATTCAAAGGAAATATGAACTACATGTACATCTTTGGAATAGAGGCAACTTTGAGCACAACTCCTAGGTAATAGGACAGGGCGCAGAGTTCATGGAATGAGTTGATATCATCTGCTGCTTTAAAACTCTGAAGGAGTCAAAATGGAACATGCCTCAGCCCTTATCTTTCACCGAAATGGTGAAAAAAAATGCCCTTGTTTCTCAATGAGAAAAAACGATTTATCAATCGAGCCTTTCCTTAAAAACTGGGCAGTGCTTGCAAAGGTCACCCTAGCACAGATGATCTTATTCAATCGAAGAAAGAAAGGGAAAGCTTCCAAGATGCTATTAACTACTTTTTATTCCAAAGATGATTCGGATCTACACAAAGATGTTGCCAGCGTGCTTTCTGACTTGTGAATAAGCTTTGTCATCACTTGACAAGGATTGAAATCCATGGAAAACAATGCACGAAAGTTCCAATCCTGCTAACACCAGCAATGCAAATTGCAAAGGAACTTTTTGCATAGACGCGTGAAGCAGGTGAAGTGACCACTGAAAATGTATACACATTTGCGAAACCCGCTGTTTTGTCACATTTTAGAGGTTTCTGATTGTATACGCCTTTTTTTCTCAAGAATGTGGAGCTAAAAATCCCCAAACACTGACTTCCACAAAGCTTCAAAAGCATGTTGCTACACTGTCAAGAGATCTTTACTTAACACAAAATTGGATCAATTGGCAAGCTTCCATGGGTACGACATCAGTCTGCACCTATAATATTTCCACCTCCCAGAATGTACCCTCTGTCACTCACCGGACTGATAGTGCCTCTAGTTTGGGACATGGGTCTCTTTCCCTCCTGCCGGCGCCTCTCCTGAGCCGCGGCCGTCCGCCATCTTGACTAAGATTGCGCATGTGCAGAAACCCTGAACTGTTAATACCTCGCCTCTAGTCTCATTGGTTAATTAATCACCTCTCAGTACTTAAGGCACCTGTTGCCCTATTACCTTTGCCTGTTCTTGGTTCTCATTCCCTTGAGACTCTGAGGTGTTTCCTGTTTCAGACTACTCTTGCTACTCCGTTACATGCCTGCACCTGGACAAGTCTCCTCTTCACATCAGTAGTAGAACTTACCCGCTGCAGACTACTCTCGCTACTCCGTTACATGCCTGCACCTGGACAAGTCTCCTCTTCACATCAGTAGTAGAACTTACCCGCTGCAGACTACTCTCGCTACTCCATTACATGCCTGCACCTGGACAAGTCTCCTCTTCACATCAGTAGTAGAACTTACCCGCTGCAGACTACTCTCGCTACTCTGTTACATGCCTGCACCTGGACAAGTTTCCTCTTCACATCAGTAGTAGAACTTACCCGCTGCAGACTACTCTCGCTACTCCGTTACATGCCTGCACCTGGACAAGTCCTCTCTTCACATCAGTGGTACAACTTGCCAATTGCAGACCACTCACATTATCCGGTTACATGCCTGCGCTAGGACAAGGCTTCTCTACACATCAGTGGTAAAACTTGCCAATCGCAGACCACTCACGCTACCCCGTTATATGCCTGCACCTTGACAAGTCTTCTCTTCTCATTAGTGATGTAAACTGCCAACTGCGGACCACTCACGCTATTCCGTTACATACCTGCGCTGGACAAGTCTTCTCTACACATCTGTGGTGAAACCTACCAGCCGTAGACCACTCATGTCTCCTTGTGATATAGCTACTACTCAGTATGGTACCTATGAGCTGGACTAAAGTCTACAAGTGCCTCTGTATTATAGCTGCAAGTCGCTGACTCTTCTACTGCATTGTTGCTTGGTCTTTGCCTAACGTTATCCAGTTATCAAGTACTGGCCTGCTATATGCTACCTGCGTGCTAAGGCACTTGGACTCTTTCCTCATTGTATCCTGCTTACTAATCTGCTGTACCATCACAGTTCCTCATGCCAAGACTCAGCATTTATACTATTGACATTCCTTTCCTCTATTCTATTGCATGGTTCCACTGATTCACCACACTACCCAGAGGTCCGCACCTCTGGTAAGTGTAGCTACACCTGGTGAATTCTGGGTAAAACTCCTAGTGCCTGTGACACCCTCCAGCTTCCCAAGATCAGCAAACTTTTAATGGTTCTGAGAAGGGGAACACTGGCTGAATTCAAAGGCAAGAGTTTGGAAGAGATTAACATTGATCCAAATGGTAGGTTTGAAATATTTTATCCAATCTTTGCATTTGTTTTTGACTATTTACAAAGTTCATTTATATATCTACATATATTTCTTTAGGCCCAGTTCAGCTACAGAGTGACGAGTCAGAGGATGAGCAGTGCACGGAACAAGCGGGCATGCATTCTGTCGACACTTCTCTTTCACATGGGGAACGGTGTAAGTATCCAGCAATACAGGACAAAAACACAACCAAGGTTTCCATCGGTTGTTTTAGCACAATACTTTGTTACCTAAAACACTTTATTGTCTGTGTTTCTCAGATCCATCTGTCCTTGGACAATTCTGCTTTCTTTAAGATTATAAAGAAGTGTAGAAAAAACATGGGACAGAGAGGAGATCAAAGCTGTGGAGAAGCTCCTGATGAAGTTTATTCAGATATGCAGGGTGCCCGGATAGTGTGATTATGTCACCTGCTTCATCGCTGAGCCATCCGCACTGAAAGGTCAGAACTGGTTAGCTGTGAAATTCTACGTAAACAACCAGAAAACAACCCCAAAGATATATAAAAATATTGGAATCAATACATGGTTGATGACTGTTCACCTTATAGCAGTGGGTGTAACCGGTTTGATGAGCCAAGGTGTCGGTGTGTGTTTATGGATATCCTCAGACATCCGGAATACATGAAACTGTCCCCACAATACTGTAACATGTCAGTCTTTTGTCCCAGGTCAGTTTTGAAATTCTCAAGTGTTCCTATACATACCTTGTTGATAGGTTATAAGGAAAGGGGTTGATAGGTTATAAGGAAAGGGGTTGATAGGTTATAAGGAAAGGGGTGTCCATATGAGACATGTTCCAGACATGGGGCCTCACTATGTAATAAAGACAAGTATGTGTGTGTGTTAATACATGAATTTATTAATTAAGTTGAAATAAATATCAGTTACAGGTGGATGATAGGGTTTTTGCTATCCTAATGTTGGCCATGGCCTTTACAGGTCACACCTTCACTGATGGCTTTAGCTTGTCTAGAATGGAAAGTGGGCATCAAAGTAATTTTAATTTCATCTGTTTAGCCTGTAAAAACTCTCTTGAATGAATCTGTTTCCTTCCCCCACACTTGACCTTGGATTTGCCTCCTTATATACATTCTGTCGAAGTCAAATAATTGGATGAAGTCGTTTCAAATTAATATCCATCAATTTGATTATCTTTGTCTGAAAATATGTGAATAGCACGTTATGGCGTGGAAGAGCGTATTTAACCACAACATGGGCGAACACTTCTACACACATTTACACTTACACATTCATCTTAAAAAAGTTCCAACACACAGTCATTTATAATCAAATGTAATAGAGTTAATAGTTAAATATAATAATGTTAAAATCACTTTATTGAGATCTAAGGTTCAGGATACATGAAACATATCATGTTTACTATCATTCTAATCCCCTATTTATCCTCAGACATCTGTTTCTATTAGCTAAGAGATCGCACCTTGTGTATGTTAGTTATGGATTATAGGGAATCAATGATTATAATGGTATTGTGTGTGTGTGTGTGTGTGTGTGTGTGTGTGTGTGTGTGTGTGTGTGTGTGTGTGTTTGTGTGTGTAATGCAAGTAGACCAGTTTGCAAATTCTCCTCCATGTTCCTTTCTGCAATTTAAATTGTCCATTGCCCTGTTCTGTAGACATCGAAGCATTCATGTATTCCGGACCCATGAAGAATTTCATAGATTTGGACTTCTCCCGCAAGATGGAACTACCCTTGGTTCTGAGACCAACGGTTATAGAAGCTGTGGATGAATGATCCATAACACCATTATCAGTAATACCCAGGACTATCTGGATGCTGATATGTGTCGATTCCAGTCACTGGGAGCTGATATCATTCAACAAATCTGGTGACCAACTGTCAGGAAGGATGTCTTTATGCCCATTCCACAGATGCCATAGAACTATGTCTCTATGGATCTCATCACTTCCTCCACAGCTCCCAAGGTAACGCCATCATCCTGCTGGTAGTAGATCATTTTTCCAAATAAGTCCAGTTCTTGGCATTAAAAAAACTTCCACCAGCACTCCATTACTCCCAAATCTTTACCAAAGTGGTATTTTAGCTGTGCAGAGTTCCCTTGGAGATTGTTTCCAACTTATTGGTCCATATGGTGAGAGCAAGCTGCCAAGCAGATCCGTTAAATAAAAGTTGTATATTCCTTTTCATATCCTCTAATAAATAGCTTATTTTTAAAATGTATCACCCTCTGTGTGCTTTATGTTACAATTACACTGTTCTT
This sequence comes from Mixophyes fleayi, assembly GCF_038048845.1. Lineage (NCBI taxonomy): Eukaryota > Metazoa > Chordata > Amphibia > Anura > Limnodynastidae > Mixophyes > Mixophyes fleayi. The sequence goes on along the minus strand of NC_134407.1, from coordinate 60,550,846 downwards.
AGATGTTGCCAGATGGGGTCCACATATATAATGAACAAGCAAGGAGCAGCAGTATAGGTGAGTCCATAGGTAAGCATACAAACGCTCAAGTTCTGTGTTTGTTTTAAAAAGCAACTCATTCAAAGATGAATCAGAACCGTATACTGTAGATCTTCTTAAAAAGAATGTATTAAAGCTAGTCGTCTCATAAGCATAGAGCAAATATATCATAAGAAAAGTGCTATCATAAATATTTTTAGCACACTACTGAGAAAGAAAATGGACTGTGATTACTAGCTGGCAGAAGCTATCGCTTAATCATTAAAAGTTATAAAAATCTTTCTCTTTAATCTGGAACAGCTACAGAGTAAGAACAGCCAGGGAGTAAGCTCCACAAGCAGGAGAGCAAGGCATAGCCACAGCAGGTGATATTATACAGCAGCAGCAGAAAACTATTTTGGTGAGTTTGATGTCCCAGGTGGATATTAACTAAGCTGCAGAAGAGATCACATCATCTTGAGAGGTACTGAGTTCCCTGTTAGTATTAGAGATGCTCAGGCTTGGTTTCTGAAAACCGAGCCCACCCGAACTTAGGGGATGTGAGTAGGCTTGCGAGCCAGCTCATTACTTTCGTGCAGCCTCGGATCTGATTCGAGGCAAAACGTCATTGTTGCACTGTAGAATCTCGCCAGTTTTGGATTCCATAAGTACCTCCCCAGCAGATACAGCACCATTGCTCACACAGAAACAGGGGTAGCAGTGTTCTTGTAGCTCTCCAGTCTCCAGTGACATTGCACAGTGCCATTGGTCATACAGAAACAGGGGTAGCCGTGTTCTTGTCACTCTACAGTCTCCAGTGCCATTGCTCAGTGCCATTGCTCACACAGAAACAGGGGTAGCAGTGTTCTTGTCACTTAACAAAAATTGACTGGAAATTAATGTTATTGAGGTTAACAATAATGTAGGGATAAAAAAAGAGCCAAATTATGTGATTTTAGCAACAAAAAAAAAGGGATTTTAGAAAAAAATCGGGATCCAAAACCAAAACCAAAACACGCGAGGGTGGTTTTGCCAAAACCAAAACACGAAGTTAATCCAGCTCCAAAACCAAACCCAAAATACGGGGGTCAGTGAACATCTCTAGTTAGTATACAGTAATTCTCCATAATACAGTCTTTCACTTTGTGGTCGAATTAAGATCTTTAAAGATCTTGCGACAGATTATGACCATCATTGTCTGTAATATTTTTTGCTATAGGATTAAAGAACTCAATGTGGCTGCAAAGGAGTGGGCCACACCCACCACATTGACATTGCTACAGGGGCCGGATTGTTGCACTGGAGACCACTTGAGTATCTGCTTCAGAATTCTTGTGCATCGGCTGTTACATGCACAGTGATTGTACTGGCTGGAGCCAGTGCAGCGCCTCCTGGTTGCTACTGCCTGCGCAAGAGTGAAGGGGGCGACGCCAGCACAGTGGCATTGCCGGCAAGAGCCTGCACAATATCAATGTTCATTATAGGTTTAAAGAACTCTTAAGTGCTTGTACAGAAGGAGGCTACACCTACCGCAGAACACTCCTCTCCCAATGACATGATGCATAGGCCTCGATGCCAGTGCATCTACTTGTGTGTGGTGATGGGAGTGCTAGACTGGGCTTTACAAGCCAGGACTAGCGCTCCATTCTCTATCTCTGTAACCATGGCACAGAAAAGAAAAGTAGTTATCTTCTGCCCACCCTCCTTCTCTCCCTCTTTGCTCAAACATGCTGTACAGAAAAGAGGGAGGATACAGGGAATGTTCAATGGAGACATGGAATTTTAGGAAAGCAGGAATTTGAGGAAAAGCAGAACTAAAATATTAGTAAAGGATATTAACACATTTACACACGGATCAGCAAACATATGTCTAAACTAGTATAGAAGTCAAAGTAATATGAAGACCGTGGAGAGTAATGTGAATGAAACAATGTGGCTTTATTTTAAACACAGGTCACACAGGTAAGAATAAGATGCAGTAAATGGTAAGGCAGCTAACACAAGCGCATAGAAACTGTTGAAACAGGATCCCAGGATTATGAGGAACAGGAGTACTGGATACCTGTCACAACAGGTTAACTACAAGTACAGTTTTGTCAGAGTAAGCAAGATTAGCTGAGGAGCTGGAGATCAGGAACAACAGGGTGATTGCAGGTAGAGGTTCTCAGGTTAACCAGGTTTAACTGAGGAGCTGGAGACAAGACACAACAAAATGATTACAGGTACAGATTGTCAGTATAAGCAGGGTACTTGTAAAGATATGGACACTTGGCAATGCATGGTATTTACAGAAATATATGCACTTTGGAAATACAGGATACTTGCAGAGCGATGATCGCTTGGCAATGCAGGGTATTTGCAGAAAGTGCAGGCACAAGGAGAATGGACTACCTGGTTTAGCCACTGGAGCAGTAAATACTGGTGTCCAGGTATAACAGATGAAGGGCAGGCACAAGGAGACTGGATTACCAGGTTTAGGCAGGAGGCACTGGATGATCCACAGGAGAATCAGTCAAAAGGAGGGTCAGGCAAGCCAGGAGTCAGAAGCTGAGAGATCCACAATAATACCAGAGAATAAGCAGGAGTAAGGTCAAACGAAACCATGTTCTGGATTACAAGAGGAGGTGCAAAACGTGGGAACAAGCAGGAGTCAAATACCAGGGAGCAAGTCATGATACGATAACAGAAGTTTTCACAGGGAGACCAGCAGCAGTGTGTTATGGCTACCAGTGCGTCTGTCACTCACCGGACTGTGAGTGCCATTTCCCGTGTGTTCAGGAACCGTGGCCGTCCGCCATCCTGAGGGTCTGCGCATGTGCAGCCCTTATCAAACCTTCAGTACCTGTTGCTTTTAAATGATTGGATGATCTGGCAACCCTCCCTATTTAAACCACCTGTGATCATTACCTAGGGGCCTGATCTTGGAGTCTCATTCCCCATGAGCCTCTGAAGGTGTTCCTGTGTTCCTCGTGTATTCAGCTTCTGCTGATTCCTGTTTACTGCTATTGTGGTTTCCAGACCACTTCAACTCTCCTGTGTTCATCGTGCCTGCACTCAGCTGATTCCTATCTGCTATTACTACCGGACTCCTGTTCATTTCAACTCTCCTGTGTTCATCATGCCTGCACTCAGCTGATTCCTATCTGCTGCCTCCATTACTACTACAGAGTTCCTGATCGCCTCAACTCTCCTGTGTTTATCGTGTCAGCTCTCCGCTGCCTCCGTTACTACTACAGAGTTCCAGACCGCCTCTACTCTCCCGTGTTCAGCGTGCCTTCTCTCCGCTGCCTCCACCTCTACTACTGGATACCAGACAGCCTCAACTCTCCCGTGTTCATCATGTTTCCAGTTTAACTTACTACTGCTTCCTGAGTATTGCTTCGTTGATTCTGGATTACCTGCCGTGCGCTGCACCAACCTGATTACCGCTTCCACCCTCCAGTGGTCTCTCCTCCTGCCTGCCTTCAGCTGTTCAGGTATCCCTGCATGTCTCTCTGACAGCCTGCTCTCCTGAACCGCGGTATGCATACTTTCCATTGACTTTGCTTTTGTATTGCATATCCATCTGGACTGAGTTGTGTTCTCCTCTGGAGCCTCCTATCCACTGAAGCTATTGTTACCATTGACTTTGTTTCCTATTGCCTGGATAGCTATTGTGACTTTGTATACTTCAAGCAGTGCTTGTCAGTTATCGTTGTATTGTGGATATCATCGTGGGATCAAGTTCTGTGTGCCCCGTGTATACTCTGCTTTACTTTCATCTCCTCGTGCCCCTCCTCACATATATATATCAGTGGTACAACTTGCTGACGCAGACCACTGACTCCTGTTCCCTGTGACACCAGTTTCAAGTATCCTCTCACATAAGCAGTTGTACAACTTGCTATACGCAGACCACTGACTCCCCTGTTACCTACTTTCACCTGGATTCCATTCCTTCACTATAGACAGCGGTACAACTTGCTATACGCAGACCGCTGACTCTCACTACCTCCTCGCTACTCCTGGACATTCCTCCTCACTATAGCAGTGGTACAACTTGCTATACGCAGACCACTGACTTTCCTCACGTTTCCTTGTCCATCTGGTTCCTCGTGTACATTCATCTACTCATTACCAGTTGCTGCTAGTCATAGACTTTCCTTGAGCATTCTCTCACCATCTGCTGTTTCTCCTGTTCCGTTGTCACCCTGCTACCAGAGAACCATAGTACCAGCTATATTACTCTGGTAAGAACATCATCTGGTGATATCCTGGGCAAAGACTCCTAGTGCCCGTGACAGCGTCATAAACTTGTAGAACTAGTGGAAGAGGTTTTCACCTATAGCAGTCGCCTTTCCCATAGAGACTGGTTACGCTCACAGGTACTCAGATGCCCCCAGGTTTTATACTCAGTGTAGTACAAGTTTATGGTCACACAGCAGCACACAGGAGTGGGTGATAATAACATGGAGTTAGGGACAGTCCAGAGGTCTGCAGTCCGGAACTGAGTAGATAATGTCTGGCCGGCCTAAAATGAGAACAGGCGGGAAGGTCAGATACAAGCAGGGTGACACAGTGACAATTGTGGTAGTTGAGTGGTAGAAGTACAATATGGTAATCACATCTTGTGTTGTCAATCCTGTTCTTGGGGCCCGTGTAATACTCTATGAACAGTCTTCAATAGTCCATAACTTTCAATATTCTGAGGAGTGGAAAGGTAAGATGGAGCTGAGTAACTATTAAATATTTGTTCCACATGATCGCTCAGGCTGTTCGTTTGAAAGTACAAATCTACACTTACTACAGGCTACGATTTTGGGGGGTGAACGGGGAGTGAACAGGACAGAGAAGGGGCATTTTGCCATAGTCAATTTACAGTAAGGGTGTGCCAAACTCAAGAACAGGCAGCCACGCCCGAATCAAGCTCTAGGCATGCAAAGTTACTTGTTTTTCTCCTCTATCTCTTGCTCCAGCTACATCGCTAGTCTACGTCCTGGGTACTAGTGATGACATTCTCGTATGCATGCTATAACTTGTCTTAGCAACCAGGAGTGACTGTAGAAATGTATTTTATGTTCAGTAGACATTAACAACATCCTAATAAATGTATTTAATTGGAAAAAAAAATAAATAAAAAAAGGTTTTTTTAACTGTTTTATCATTAATGTCTTTATTATTGACTAGTGGCATTTATTCTAAATATTTGATTTTTGTGTGCATTCTTAATAATCCACATAAGCTTTGGACGTATCGTGCAGTGTCTTGTATAGTAGAGCACAAAAGACCTACACTCAAATTCAACAGCGCATGTATCTTAAGATTTGTGCCTTGATGAATTCTGGAGTGCACAGAGCCTATTTACGTGCATTTTAAAACAAACACACGTTGCGCACATGAATCAGGCCCCTAGCGTTTATCTCTCCCTGACGTTCCATGTGAGTCTCTAGGTGCTGTAGGATTCTGCTGCCTGCTGATGAAATCCGTGGACTTCAGACTTGATACAACCTTTTTAAGATTAGAAGACATGCCTCTAAATATCTAGAGTAATATTAGATTAGGTGACAATAGATAATAAGTGTTTTTACAAACTATACTTGGGTTTGAGTGTGAGCCCCTCGCTCTAACTGCCTGCACCATTAGTTGCAAGGTCAGACACACCCCACTCTGGGTGGGAAGGGGGGCAACACTGTGGCTGAAAAAAAGCACAATAAAAATGTCTCAGGATGTGACATTATTTGTTAACTTAACACGGCCAAGAAGATAAAATAAGAGGAGAAGGTAAGTACATTAATACAGAGAGAACAGGGGGGGGAGAGAGGAGGCTACAGAAAACTGGAGACTGGAGGGGGGCTACGGAAAATGGAGGGGGTGAGGCTACTGAAAATGGAGAGGGGAGGGGAATCTACAGAAAACAGAGAGGGAGAAGAGCCTACAGAAAATGGGTAGGAGAGGTGGCTACAGAAAATGGGGGGGGGGAGAGGTGGCTACAGAAAATGGGGAGGGTGAGAAGAGGCTACAGAAAATGGGGAGGGTAAGAAGAGGCTACAGAAAGCAGTGGGGGTGGGGGTTTAGAGGAGGCAACCTAAAATGGGGGATGAGAGAGGAGGCTACAGAAAATGGGGGACGTGAGAGGAGGCTACAGAAAATGGGGGACGTGAGAGGAGGCTACATACAGAAAATCAGAAAATGGGGGGGGGGGGGGGTGCAGGAGAGGAGGATACAGAAAATAGGCAGGAGAGGAGGCTACAGAAAATGGGGGGGAGGAGGAAGCTCTAAAAAACTGGGGGGGAGCTAAAGAGAATGTGGAGGAGAGAAGGTTACAGAAAACTGGGGGAGAGGAGGCGGGAAAAGTTGGGAGAGATGTGGCTGGATAAAACGGGGGTGGGGGGCAATTTGAAGATGGCATTAGCTGTTATACCCTATAGAGAGAGCATTGCCATAGACAGATCTTCAGATCTCTCTGTACAGCCTTCCTGCTCTCCCCTCTGGTTACTATCGCAAAACAATTTTGCACATGTGCATACATCTACAGAATAAATTATGGATTAACTTTCTCTAGTTCCTTGTGTTAATGTATTCTGTTAATGTAAAATGAATGATACCAATAGACAGCAACAGAGAAGAACCAATTAGTGGGCAAATACTTAAAAAAAAAATTGTTGCTGATAATGTATTTTATATGAAATGTAGTGTACTTTTAAGAATGCTTCACATTTTAATATGCTCAGGGATATATTCTAGAATTTGTATTTTGCAGAGAAGTTTAGAAGCAGAAGTAAAAATGGCATCTGCAGAAGTAGCTGATTACAAATAATGTACTACCTTAGGCTTCTTGGAAAATTGCACCATAACGCTAGAACAAGTACAACCGCAGGCTTGTCAGGAAACTGATCTTGTGATTCATCAACTGTTTCTGCACATGAACAGGTTCCTCAAAATTGCTATAAATGTTTAACCTGGTATGCATTAAAGCAGAGGAGATTCTACACAGAAGAGATGTTGTGTATATTCTGTTCTCCGATCGATCATAATGTATGCATGCAGGAAGATTTCCTTTGATTGTGTATAAGCTCGGCATCAACCCACGGATAGCATACGTTGGATTTGACAGTTGCTTAAGTAATAAACTGTTTATTTTTTAAAAGCTTGTGGGCATGGGGCTAAGATAAAAGGTTGTTTGAGAAAAACAGCTGGGCAGGGGGGACATTTCTCTTGGGCAGAGGGGCATGTGTGAAAATAAAGCTGGCTAGGGTGCCTAGGGCAGGGTGTATGTGAGAGATAAGCTGGTGGGCAGGGGGGCATGTAAGTAAAGCTGGTGTTATGCGGGTAGTATATGTGATGAAAGCTGATGGGCAAAGGGTGGCATCTGTGAGAATAGCCTGTGGGCAGATAGGCATGTGTATGAAAAGTTGGTGGACAGCGGGGGGCATATTTGTGTGTAGCCAGAGCCGGATTTAGACCTCATAGGGACCTAGGCAGGATACTGTTTTTGGGCCCCCTCCCTGAAACAATCCATAGCACTATATTTTTGCAGCCTACCACATACCCCTATAGTTACGTAGAAGTGAAAGCATGTGCCGCCGCATGCCTACCATATACCCCTATAGTTAAGTAGATATGAAAGCATGCGCCACCAAAGGAGGTGAGGGCGTGGCTTGCATCTTTGGGGGCGTACCTATCATGTGAAAAGAGCAAGGCCACCCTGCTGCAGAAAAAGGCACCCCTAAATATTTACCAAGCAGTCCCGTTTTTTTAAGTAGTTGGGTCAAAACAACTTAATAAATATTGAAGTCAGGGCAGAAATACTTACTTAAGTTGTTTGCAAAAATAATACGCATAAATCCAAGTATGTGCTCTTGTCACTTTTGTCCCTCTATCATCACACTGTGCCCCTTCATTGTCACTTTTGCCCCTTCACAATATCACATGTGCCCTTTCACCACCACCTCTGTGCCCATCACCATCACCACCTCTGTGCCAATCACCATCACCACCTCTGTGCCAATCACCATCACCACCTCTGTGCCTCTTCACCATCACCACCTCTGAGCCCTTCACCATCACCACCTCTGTGCCAATCACTATCACCAATTCTGTGCCCCTTCACCATCACCACCTCTGTGCCCATCACCACCTCTGTGCCCATCACCATCACCACTTCTGTGCCCCTTCCCCATCACCACCTCTGTCCCTCCGTTGTTTACTTACCTTTATATTGCCTTCCTTCTCCGGCGCGCTGCTCCTCCTCGGTCAGTCCAAACAGATTTTTTTTTTTTTTAAAAAAAGAGTCATGTGATCGCTCGTCGGGTCCCGGCAGCGGCACCCGACCCCCCCTCCCCCGATTCGCGGCACCCCCCCATCCCCCCCCCACGACTCCTGTCCCCCCCAGCTGTGCCCCCTAGGCAGGTGCCTAGGTTGCCTAGCGGTAAATCCGGCCCTGTGTGTAGCAGGTGTGTGATGTCAAGTTTTTTGTTTGTTTTTTGTTCTGAAATCTAACATTTGGAGCCTTCCCTTTACATATCCTGCGATAGCAGTGAAGCCTGGACAGCATTCTGCAACAGACATCAGTATATCTGGACATCTGTGCATCTGGACTGCATCCTTACCAGCCAGCCAGGAGGAGGTAAGATTTATTATCTTTACAAATGTCAAGTATGTGAGAGGCTGGGAAGTGAGTATTGAGGGGGAGAAGGAGCGGTAGGCTGAAGCTTTATCTAGGGCGCCGAGCAACTTTGGACAGGCCCTCACCCAACCTCAGCAATTTTATGCAAACATGGGTCTGATGATGTGAACTTTGCACCACATTGTCCTCAGAATGTCAGTTTATTTCAAACTTTCAGACAAAAAAGATTATACACTGCAAACCCAATCAGCTGGAGTATAGTATCATAAACTACATTGCATTGGATGAGATCAGGTTAATTAGAGACCTAGGTGTTGATGTAATCACTAACAGTAGCAATAGCTTCCTAATGTATGTGCAAGATGTTTGCTTTGTCCATTAATTAATGTAAAGGTCATGGAATGTTCTTTGGTATCTCTGCGTACTTAAGGTTTCCAAAAATATACCTGAACTGAAAAGTTCTGTAAGGATGCAATGCTTTTATTGTGCAAGTTAAGGATGTGATGAGAAAATTTGAGTTTTTTGTTGCTGAAAACAGAGATGATTGTTCAAAGTCTATCATTAGTTGTTCGGTGCAATTAAATATTATTGCCTTCAAGCTACAGGGGAAAGTTCTCTTTTTGTTGGGGGAAAGATCAATGCTCAAGAAACATAATTTGGAAAGGAATTTCAAATTTAGATTTATTTCTATGATTGTGCTAATATTCTAGAAAACAAACTTTGCTACAAAGAGCAGGCTAGAGAGATTGTTTATGTTAACTGAGTAGCAAATTGACACCTTTTAAACAAAACCATGTTTACTTTGGGTGGGTGGATATATATGACAGCCATGCCACATCATATGCATGCAAACCTTTACTTTGACAATTTCTGATCCAAGACATTAAAAAAAGATCACTCGTGTCAACAATGTGTTCATGAATATTAAAATTTTCTTACCACATGTGACAGCAATCATATTTAGCATTGAAAATTACAAGTTTAGGATTGGTGATATATGTTGTATATGCCAGCATTGTTTTTAATATGTATTAACTCAATATTTTATAGCTCTGAGTAAATATCATTAAAGTTGATAAAATAGTTGTTTTCTCTTTAATGCGTTCGTCATTTGGCTGTTTTTTTTATTCAGATAGAACTTGTTACTTACTAATAATAGCATACTGTAACCATGAAGCAAGATCACAGGCTGCTTGCTGTCCCACCCTCTAACAAGCATAACTTCTTCTATGCAGAATGCAGGATTTGTTAGAGAGTGGTGAGAAACGATATGTCTACTGCCAGTAACAGGTTTATCATATAGCCCTCCATATGCCACATGTCGCACCTACAATTGGTGACCTAGTATACAAAAAGATAATAAAGCCAGAAAAATAAAATAACTGCTCCAGTTCACTATTCGTGTCATATGTATTTGCACAGGTTTGTTTGAGGTTCTGTTTTGCTTACATCAGTTGACAAAACCTATCCACACATGAATACATATCCCAGAAATTATGAGAGATAATGTGAGCTTTTATTTTCATGCTATTCCTTTTTTTATTTTAGTTTAACATTAATTGTAAAATACAATAAAAACTCAGCACTAATTTGGTGAAGAAAATTAAATAGCTTTTATAATGGATAATTAAACATCCCTTTTCTTACAGAGAAGGTTTTGTCTACTGTATTGCACTTCCTCTGGGCATATTCAAGGCAGTAGGTCCCAATCATTTTGTATTGTACATACACAGGGGCGCACGAAGAATTGTCGGGGGGGTTCCCCCCCGACCCCCCCAAAAAAAAAAAAAAACCCGCGCGAGAGCTACTGCGCATGTGCCCACGCAGCAGCTCCGTTTAGGCAGCGCTGTCCTATACAGCAGCCGCGGCGCTGTCAAAGAAGCGTCCGCGGCGGTGCTGTATACACTACAGCACCGCTGCGGATGCTTCTTTGACAGCGCCGCGGCTGCTGTATAAGACAGTGCCGCTATAGTGGCCATTTAGTTAGCGCAGTGGGTGTTTCTGGAGACTCAAACCCCCCCCCCCCTGCGTGCGCCACTGATACAGGTGATATTTATAGAGATAATTGCTTAGTAAGGAAGGAGTTGGCTCTTCTGTCATCTGATCTGGTCAGGTCTTCTAATCCTTGGGTCTTTTTGTCACAAGCCACCGCATTAGCCGTGATGGCTCGAATACCTGTCAGTTATCGTGTCCGGGCTGCTGTCCTGGAAGCCTTGACGTCCTTTCTGGGCCCAGCTGTTACCAGGGTAACTGGGACACCTTCCACATTTCCGCCTCTGCTGTTTGACAGGCAGCCGGGGCACACGGCTACAATCATCTAATTGCCCTCCTGTGAAGTCATGGTGGGTGTCCATTTTCCTCCACACCTAATTGTCTCTCATTAGTATTTAAGGCAGGGAGGGCTTAGCCTCCTTGCCTGTTATGGCGCTCATGGCCCGCATATTGCTAAACCTGCTCTTTGTTCTGTGAACCTCTGATTGATTACCTGTTTTGATCTTTGGCATGTTTCCTGGACCCTTTTTGTTTGTTGATTGCCCATGACCACTTGGCTTACTCTTTTGGTCTATCCCTGCCTGCTGCCAGCCCTGACCCATTGGCCTGATTTACGACTCTTCAAGCCTGCTTCTGACACACAACCTTTGGCTTGGACATGGTTATTCCTTGCTGGGAGTTGTCTTTCTCCGGATCCTATCTTTGCGCTGCCAGTCTCTAGTCATAAGCTTTTACTACTCTGAGATATGTCATGGGGCATACAAGTACCTGTGAGTGCATCTAACTCTACGGGAAAGGCAACTGCTTGTCATACTCAGAGATGCACTGTAGATTCTAGATGTACTAGAATCACTAACTGGTATTTACACCACTGGAGTGCGGAGTCTAACGTACCCCTGATGTTCATCAGGGACCCCCGAAAGGAGGTTTGGGCTTAGCTGTGTTACGATTCCCAGTAAACTCAGCAAGCAGTCACGGAAGTATAATACAAATGTCTTTATTCCAGCAAAATATATAAGCAAGGGTTCAGTTCAATGAACATGCAGGTTTTCATAAACAGGTATAACTCCTAACATAAACATGAACAGGCGTGGCAGGAAGGTACACAGAAATAACAGGTTCCACAGAATGCTAATGTAGTTTGAATGCAGGGATAAGAATGGTGAGTTACCCAGTTCCAGGATGCAAAAGTCTGTCCAGGAAGCAAACAGAGTCCAGGCAAAGTAACTGACACAAGCAAATAATCAAGGTCCAGAAGTCAGGCAAAAGGTCAGGGCAACAGGCAAAACAGCGTGGTCCAAGGTACAGGCAAATGATTTGGGGTCTCAGGCAAGCAGGCAAGGTCCAAGGTACAGGCAGGGGTCATACACAGAAGTTCAGTCCAGCAGGTATATATCAAATAACACAGGAGCAGTTTAGCAGCAGCCAGTAACAAACGGGATGAACCGCACAGAGCACAGCTTGAGGCAGGTATTTAAAGCAGTGTGACAGGTGCAGTTCTAATTAGGCCTCAGGCAAGAAGATTAACTCCTTCAGGCATGTTGAAGAGTTTAGGAACAGAACAGCAGCACCTCTGGTGGTATAAGGTACTGCTGCTAGATACAAAACACAGGAAGAGTTGTAACATAGCCCCCCCTTTAAGGAGCGGATTCCAGACGCTCCATACAAGCTCCCTTCAAGTCTTCCTCCTCTTCTTTTTTTTCTTTTTATGGGATCTTCCTGAAGATCCAATTGGGCTTTTCTCCAAAGGAGTACAGAGAAGACTCAATTCCTCAAAAGCAAAAGAATAATTGGCAAGTTCGTCCATTAAGTCTCTTGTATCTTCAACGATTTCACTTTCAGAGTCTGAGTCTCAGCCAAGGGTCGGGATAGGACCTTTTATTCTATTAGAAGATGGTGATATGCCCAAAAAGCCAGTCACCAAGGTTGATGCTTCTGGAGACTGAGGTGGCATAGAGAGACCCCGATCAGGTGACTTGACTGGAGATGAAAGATATTTCTGACAGACTGCATTTATAAAGTCCATGGTGTTGTGGGTAATGGGATCATTAGAATTAAGAAGGGAAAAAGCCCAAGTCTGCGGCTCCCCTCTGAAATTCATGATAATCGTACCAACTTGGTTAAATTGGTCAGAGAAATATTCTGGAAATTCTTCAAATTGCTTTATACAAACTTGAAGGACTAAAGCAAATTGTCTCAGGTCTCCGTCAAAGAAGACTTGAGGAGGGTCTGAAGATTCAGAAGAAGCCTTTGGGCGTTCAGGCTCAATAGCAGACTCTGAAGAGTTCCCAGCTTGTGCAGCAGTCTCTGGAGAGTCCCCGGATGGGACGGCAAGTTGGGCACACTTGACGGAAAGCCTGGACTGGGCACAGCACACCGACTGGATAGCACTGTGAGATGCCTCAGAGAAGACAGCACTGTGAGATGCCTCAGAGCAGTGAAAAAAGGGAATGGACCAATCCGCTCCAAGGTCCGGACAATCCTCTTGGATATGTTTATTTATAATATATAATCCGAGGGGGTGCTCTCATAACTAGAATTATCTAGGAAATAAAAAATACAGATGACAATAGATATCAACTGAACAAAGTAGTGTGTGAGGCACTCCTGTCCGAGAGAGTATATCAATATAAAATCAACTTTATGGATGGTTACTTAAAAATGCGACATAGACAGATAGCTAAATCCCACCTGGATCGGTGAATTTAAAATATACAAGTGAATAGAATTGAAATATAGTGTAAGGAGAATTAAAAATGACCCAAAAATGGGAGCCGGTCAAATGTTATCAAAATAGAAAACTCGTATAGTATCGTAGTTATTAGTGATAACTAGGGTCTGGTCCTCTAATTATGTAATTATAGTATGATAATTCATAGGACCATTAAGACCTGTTGTGAAGTGTCTCTCCAGAAAGAGCCTTTAGACATAGGCAATTCACTCTGTAGCTAATATAGAATAATATGAATCTCACACAGATTGAGATATGGGTGTATATTTATATATGAAACGCTTCCATATAGTATTTATGTGTCTCTTATCATGTGTAGAAAAAGGGGGAAATGCCAGATATATTATAAAAAATGTATGATATTACAAAAAGTTCTCCCGCGATTGTGTCTCGCTAATCCAGAGTAATTTTTCATTGCCAAATAATAGACAACTCCTCTATAGAAGACTAACTTTAGGTTTTATATTAGGGGTAATACCAGTTCTATCGAGCATCGCCGATAATTACAACTGGCAGCGCAGGCTGTCTCATTAGGAGGTACACATTACGATTGGGACCTTCAACAAGCAGCTCACACACATTCCTGTATACTTACACATGCCCAGAAAGTGCACTGTATTTTATTTCTTCTATACCATAAACCTTGTTGCTGTTGGTTTGTAGGGAAGTTATTACAACCCAGCCATATATTTGGTAATACTATTATATGAAGGGACATATCTGAGGATACATCGATAGCACTCAGGTTAAGAATCACCCTGTAATGCAATCTAGCAAGATCTATTTGGAATTTTCCAATTTTGGATACACACTTTGCAATACTAATGCATGAAGGGATATATTTGAGAGCCAATATATCGCTAATATTCTGGCAGATTATGACCCCACAATGCAATCCAACAATAATGGTATAATAGATTAGATTGAATTCATTTTCACAATAAAGGTGTATTATACTGTGGCATGTGTATTAACATAGGACATAAATCAAATTGTCCGGTTATTTACATCTAAACTGGGTATATATGTGAAGTAACCATCACACTTATAGGCATTCCATTATATGTAATGCCCCTTTTTGATGGTGTACTAAGCATATATGGAACTGCTTGCTACTAATATCATACATTTTTTATAATATATCTGGCATTTCCCCCTTTTTCTACACATGATAAGAGACACATAAATACTATATGGAAGCGTTTCATATATAAATATACGCCCATATCTCAATCTGTGTGAGATTCATATTATTCTATGTTAGCTACAGAGTGAATTGCCTATGTCTAAAGGCTCTTTCTGGAGAGACACTTCACAACAGGTCTTAATGGTCCTATGAATTATCATACTATAATTACATAATTAGAGGACCAGACCCTAGTTATCACTAATAACTACGATACTATACGAGTTTTCTATTTTGATAACATTTGACCGGCTCCCATTTTTGGGTCATTTTTAATTCTCCTTACACTATATTTCAATTCTATTCACTTGTATATTTTAAATTCACCGATCCAGGTGGGATTTAGCTATCTGTCTATGTCGCATTTTTAAGTAACCATCAATAAAGTTGATTTTATATTGATATACTCTCTCGGACAGGAGTGCCTCACACACTACTTTGTTCAGTTGATATCTATTGTCATCTGTATTTGTTATTTCCTAGATGCCTCAGAGCAGACAGCACTGTGAGATGCCTCAGAGCAGACAGCACTGTGAGATGCCTCAGAGCAGACAGCACTGTGAGATGCCCCAGAGCAGACAGCACCAAGTAGTAACTCGGGCTGAACCGTATGGACAGGCAACTCGGGCTGAACCGCATGGACAGGCAACTCGGGCTGAACCGCATGGACAGGCAACTCGGGCTGAACCGCATGGACAGGCAACTCGGGCTGAACCGCATGGACAGGCAACTCGGGCTGAACCGCATGGACAGGCAACTCGGGCTGAACCGCATGGACAGGCAACTCGGGCTGAACCGCATGGACAGGCAACTCTGGAGCGGACTGTAAGGGCAGCGCCCCCTCTGGAGCTGACTGTAAGGGCAGCGCCCCCTCTGGAGCGGACTTTAAGGGCAGCGCCCCCTCTGGAGCAGACTTTAAGGGCAGCGCCCCCTCTGGAGCAGACTTTAAGGGCAGCGCCCCCTCTGGAGCAGACTTTAAGGGCAGCGCCCCCTCTGGATCGGACTTTAAGGGCAGCGCCCCCTCTGGATCGGACTTTAAGGGCAGCGCCCCCTCTGGAGCGGACTTTAAGGGCAGAGCCCCCTCTGGAGCGGACTTTAAGGGCAGCGCCCCCTCTGGAGCGGACTTTAAGGACAGCGCCCCCTCTGGAGCAGACTTTAAGGGCAGCGCCCCCTCTGGAGCAGACTTTAAGGGCAGCGCCCCCTCTGGAGCAGACTTTAAGGGCAGCGCCCCCTCTGGAGCGGACTTTAAGGGCAGCGCCCCCTCTGGAGCGGACTTTAAGGGCAGCGCCCCCTCTGGAGCAGACTTTAAGGGTAGCGCCCCCTCTGGAGCTGAAGACTCAGGAGTAGTGGCAGCGGCTGAAGACTCGGGAGTAGAGGCAGCGGCTGAAGACTCGGGAGTAGAGGCAGCGGCTGAAGACTCGGGAGTAGAGGCAGCGGCTGAAGACTCGGGAGTAGAGGCAGCGGCTGAAGACTCGGGAGTAGAGGCAGCGGCTGAAGACTCGGGAGTAGAGGCAGCGGCTGAAGCCTCGGGATTAGAGGCAGCGGACTCGGGAGTAGAGGCAGCGGACTCGGGAGTAGAGGCAGCGGACTCGGGACCGGACGCAGCGGACTCGGGAGTAGAGGCAGCAGACTCGGGACCGGACGCAGCGGACTCGGGAGTAGAGGCAGCGGACTCGGGACCGGACGCAGCGGACTCGGGACCGGACGCAGTGGACTCGGGACCGGACGCAGCGGACTCGGGACCGGACGCAGCGGACTCGGGACCGGACGCAGCGGACTCGGGACCGGACACAGCGGACTCAGGACCGGACACAGTGGACTCAGGACCGGACACAGCGGCAGGAGACTCAGTGCTGGCGGTAGCTGGAACTGGCACAACAGGACAGGCAGCAACTGGAACTGGCACCGCAGGACAGGCGGCAGCTGGAACTGGCACCGCAGGACAGGCGGCAACTGGAACTGGCACCGCAGGACAGGCGGCAACTGGAACTGGCACCGCAGGACAGGCGGCAACTGGAACTGGCACCGCAGGACAGGCAGCAACTGGAACTGGCAGATTAGGCTGAAGTAAAGCAACAGGAGGTGACGTGCAGAACAATCCAGGGTCTGGAGAGGAGCACACTGAAGGCTGCTCCATAGGATGTTGTGGTCTTCGGAGCGGACAGCCTTGCAAGAAATGTTCGCCATTGGCACAGTAGAGGCATAGTTTACCAATCCTTCTGCGTCATCGTTCCTCCTCAGTGAGATGTGGACTCAGGTAGCTTGGTCATTTAGAATCCCTAATGGTAGGGACCGCAGGCAGCACCATAGATGCAGCACCACTGTCAGAAAAAGTTCTGGGAAGATTCTCTGCGGTCTGCATGCTTTCACTAGAGGAGTTTGTTGCTTTAAAATCAGAATTACTGTTGAAACTACTTAACACAGCAGCAGGAAGGGTTTTAAGCAGTTCTTGGAGTAGAGTGGATACCTGTATGATTTGATAGCGGAGCTGAATAATGTCCATCTGCAGTATTTGTAGTTGTGGATTAAGTGACATGGTCTCAATAGCCAAACACAGAGTTCAATACAAAAATACTAGGAATCCCGGGACTAAGCAAAGGGCGTGCAGTCAGCAGGCCAAGATTGTATGGCAGTTCATCATGTTACGAGTCCTTGTAAACTCAGCAAGCAGCCACGGAAGTATAATACAAATGTCTTTATTCCAGCAAAATATATAAGCAAGGGTTCAGTTCAATGAACATGCAGGTTTTCATAAACAGGTATAACTCCCAACATAAACATGAACAGGTGTGGCAGGAAGGTACACAGAAATAAAGGGTTCCACAGAATGCTAATGTAGTTTGAATGCAGGGATAAGAATGGTGAGTTACCCAATTCCAGAATGCAAAAGTCTGTCCAGGAAGCAAACAGAGTCCAGGCAAAGTAACTGACACAAGCAAATAATCAAGAAGTCAGAAGTCAGGAAAAAGGTCAGGGCAACAGGCAAAACAGCGTGGTCCAAGGTACAGGCAAATGATTTGGGGTCTCAGGCAAGCAGGCAAGGTCCAAGGTACAGGCAGAGGTCATACACAGAAGTTCAGTCCAGCAGGTATATATCAAATAACACAGGAGCAGGTTAGCAGCAGCCAGGAACAAACGGGATGAACTGCACAGAGCACAGCTTGAGGCAGGTATTTAAAGCAGTGTGACAGGTGCAGTTCTAATTAGGCCTCAGGCAAGATGATTAACTCCTTCAGGCATGCTGAAGAGTTTAGGAACAGAACAGCAGCACCTCTGGTGGTTTAAGGTACTGCTGCTAGATACAAAACACAGGAAGAGTTGTAACAAGCTGCAAAGGGTATGCAGGTCGTTGTGCTCCAAGACAGTTACCAGTGTAGAGATTGAAAATAGTCAGGACGGTCCGGGTCAAGCCAATCAGGAGGAGACTGCACTGAAGGGAGATCCACAGAGAGGTCAGACAGGCCGAGGTCACAATGATCAAACGAGAATAGCATTATCCAGGAGAATGGTTAGGAAGCCGAGGTCAGAACAATAGGTAATAATAGGCACAATCCAGAAGAATAGTCAAAGGAAGCATAAACATACAAATAATGCTGGAGACAGGAGACCTGATACTCTGACACCTTAATGGTGCCAGAGCAGAGTTTAAATAGAGGCAGAGGAAGTGTAATGTGAGGAAACAGTGGGCGGTCAGACACGCTGACCGCCAAACACAAGAGTGTCCCATTGCCTAGCAAAGGGGCGCACTACTGAGCATGTGACCGATGGCATGAGGTCGGTCGGAGACGCTGCACACCTGTTGCCTAGCAACAGGACGCCCGGACGGAACTACCAGGCGACCGTCCCTGCTCCACAGAAGAACATTGGAGACGGCTCCTGACACTGCTATAGGTGGACCTCTTCTGCTTTGTTCTAAATGCTTATGTAAGCACTGAGTAGCCGTAACACTTTGAAGGTCAACTGCTCTTCACAGGTCAGTGTCTTTTCCCATGGTAAGCTGCCCTTCTCATCTGGTGGCTATTCTTGTTGGTTCTAAAAATCTTATTGTTATTTAGATTTTAGCCATATTTGTCTAGAGAACAAATGATCAATTACAATATATCAATAAATAATAGAGCCATATATTGAGTCTTTTTATGGCATCGTCCTACACTTCTAGGACAAGTAAGTAAAATTGCGACTGTTGACATGAAGGTGTTGGTGTAGTCAGAGGGTGAAGAATTTTCTATTAAAATTGATGTGTCCATCTATAAGTAAGATACTGTGTAACAAAAAGCAACAGAACAGGCCTGGACAACCTGTGGCTCTCCAGCTGTTGTGAAACTACATATCCCAGCATACCCTGCCAAATGAGTCACTAGTTGTACAGACCTGCAACAGAGGATAGAATTCCAATTGCACACAGAGTCAATTTTAGCAGGCAGATATATATCCCACACACCTAATCCTTTTGTGCAGCGGAGGTGTTGTTCTATGAATGGATTAATAATAAGTGAAATATTATCTGTGAAGTATGTGTGCACCATACCAACATCTTTCCACAGTGATCAAAGATCTTTGGGTGAGTATATGTCTTTCCTCAGGTCATCTGTCAAAAACTATCATGGAAAAGGGCTTGCCAATACTGCAGTTCCGGCTCCATAGCTAATCACCCAAATAGTACTCCAGGAGCTATGTTATCCTATATAAACTATATTATTGGCAATAATACCATTCTGCATCATAGGAAATAAAGTATCTGAATGAATTTGATGATATGCTAGGGCTGCTAACATTTTAAGAAGGATAACAGAGGGCTGGAATTAGCCCAAAGTGACATAAATGCTGAGGGTGCATGTAAGTGAAAAGTATTGGGTATAGCAAGAGTTAATTTAGCTGGATGTAGTGGGATGTAGTGGGACGTGAGTCAGCCAATCAGGGGGTATTAAGGGGAAAGATTTATATCTGGGAAGGTTTATAAGTATAGGAAGAGCAGTTAACTTCCTCTTGCCATCTGGAGATAAATAAATCCATACCTTCTGTAACATTTTAATGGCTGGTAGAAGGGTTATTTACTGTTGATTAACTTGCAATGGCTGGGCCCCCTAGTAAACTTTGGGTGAATGGCTCAATGTTACATTTCCATTCCCCCAGAAGCCCTCGTTCTAGTCTTCTGAGCATGCGTGAGTGCTGGTGTACTTGCAGTGAAGCATAACCAGGGCTTACTGCACATACTTAACCCACACATGCATAGCAGATGAATGGCCATCGCCAGGCCCCCTCACCATGGGCCTGATTTCACAGCATACAAAATGTGATTTGCCACGTTGCGCATGCTTAAAAAAATATGTCTGTATTTAGTGTTTGGCCCTTGGAGAAGCGAATCAGGCTTGCAAGTTCAGTACAGTAGAGGGTGTGCACACATAAGCGTAGCCTCTTGGTGATGTAGCCTAGTTACACTTAGGAGACGTATGTCTTTTCAATACCTAAGGGTTGGCGTAAAGATACATACTATTTAAACCGACAGCATCAGCAAGTATGATATAAAAAACTAATTAAATTTAAAACCTGGTGGCTCCCACTAAATGAGTAAGCAGCACCAGTAACCTTTGTTGGTTAATACTATAGCATATAGACAGCAAGCATGGAGACTCCCTGCAAAAGCAACCACTCACCCTCTGTCCCCTTGTCATAATTTAAAACCAACCACATCCTTGCCAGTACGAGGCTGAAATCCCTATGGGGGAATCCCCTGAGGACAAAAATTGGTGGTGGGTGCCAGGGTAATACACGAAAGTGAAAGTTAGATTAAATACTATTGTGCAACTTGCAAGGGCCTGGCAGGCATTGACTTAAGCATGGTTGCACTTATGGAATTACAAGTTTCAACATGCCCATGGCTGCCACAGCATGCTGGAGTTTGTGAAAAAACAAGCCTAGCATGCCCAATATCATTGAGGGCCCACTGGAACATGCGGACACCTTATAAAAAGTACTTTAACTAAAATAAAAACATCCTCAAATCATACTTGCCAACTCTCCTGGAATGTTCGGGAGACTCCCGCATTTTGCGAGAGTCTCCCGGACTCCCGGGCGAGTGTGGCAATCTCCCGGAACTGCCCACTTCACTAGGAAGTGCCCCACTTCCTAGTGAAGTGGGCAGAATTAGCTCCCAAATGACGCTGTCAAATGAAGTGGTTTGCGTCATGCCGTCACGGGGGCGGGTCCAAAATGACAAGCATTTTGGAGCCCCGTCCCCGTTACGCCCACCTCCCATGACAAGCTCCCGGAAACCAACTACTCAAAGTTGGTAAGTATGCCTCATATCTCTTGTTTACCTTGTTAATATACTCCTAAAAGTAAGTATCTGAATGTAGAATAATTGTTTCATTTTGTTTTGCCAGCATAATTGTTGTCCTCTGAAACACTTTAATTCACAGATGTGATTTACCCTGGACCTGGTCACAGTTTTCCAGAGGTGTCTGACATCATAGTCATACTAAAGTTTGGAGGAAAACAAACTCCCCACACACAATATATATCTGCATGTGCCTCCAAAAACCCAGATTCCTCTGGCTACTACTGTGTTCAGCATAAAATGTACCTTTTGTTAGGAACCCCTCCAGCCGGCACAACACAACCCGGAGTCTACTCTGCCAGTCAGGTGTTCACTGGAGCCCCTGATGGTGGGGACAGACTGGGCTGCAGACTGACAGAGGGTCGTGAAGTGTGTACCGGCTGGGGAGAACCCAGGCAAGAAGAGTCAGGTCCACGCAGAGGTCAAAGGCTGGCAGCAGGTAACAGTAATGATGAACAAGCTGAGGTCAGAGGTCACAGGCAAAGTAGCAGAACGGGTAAACAAGCCAAGGATCAGGGTCACAGGAAACACAAGCGAAGTCCAATACGAAGCCAAGGGTCATACACGGGAAGTCAAACGTAGATACAGGATACAGGGACTGGAACAAGCAGGTCAGCAGACTGGAGCACAGAAGCTATAACCGGCAATGAGGCAGCAGACCTCATTGCCTTAAGTACAGACACAGACCAATCAGCAGTTGAACACACTCCTGCAGGCTAATTTACTAGTATCCAGCAGGGCCAATCAGGGCTTGCCCCTGACCTACACAGTTGCAGGCTAATGCCTGTTAATAAGCCTAATCAGCCCACAGGCTGCCTGCTATGCGCATGCGCCCGGCTACCAGCACCGCCGGGACGCAGCGCTAGTGTACTAGCGTCTGGCCGTTGCCCTGGTAATGGCCGGACAGGAAGAGGAAATGACGTCCCGGTCGTCAAGGTGACGGCCGGGACACTGGGGCGCATGAGAAGCGAGCCGCGGCGGCTGTGAGTACCGCCGCGGCTCGTGACAGTACCCCCCCCTTGAGGAGGGGTCAAGGGACCCCGACACCCAGGTTTTCTTGGAAATTTCCTGAAGAATTCCTTCAATTGTTTGGGAGCATGGAGTTGTCTCCGCGGAACCCAAGATCGTTCTTCTAACCCGCGGTTCCTCCACTGTACCAAAAAGTGCACCTGTCCTTGCACTTTTTTGGAATCCAAGATTTTCTGAACATTGTACCTCTGTGGCTTGCCTGAAGACTGGGCTTGAGCTGGATAAAGAACTGGTTTTAACAGAGAACAATGAAATGTGTTTGGAATTCTTAACGAGCCCGGAATTTTTAACCTAAATGCAACAGAGTTCACCTGCTTGATGATGGGAAACGGCCCGATGAATTTAGGGCCCAACTTCTTGCAAGGTTGCTTCAGCCTGATATTTTTTGTAGACAGCCAGACTTTCTGGCCAACCTTAAGAGAGCAGGGGGTACGGTGTCGGTCCGAAATTTTTTTTTCAACAAGTGAGGCTTGTTTTAAAGATGAATGTACTTTCTTCCAGACAACTCTGAGATCCCTGGCAGTGGAACGGATCTCCTGAATACCAACGGACTGGAGTGAATACAAAGAGTTAGATCTGGGGTGGAAACCATAATTGCAAAAGAACGGAGAGGTTTTCGTGGATGAGTGACAGGAGTTGTTACAGGCAAATTCTGCCCAGGGCAACAAGGAGGACCAGTTGTCATGGAACTCCGATATGTAGCATCGCAAGAACTTCTCCAAGGACTGGTTAACCCTTTCAGTCTGCCCATTTGACTGAGGGTGGTATGCAGATGATAAACTGACCTTGATTCCCAGGAGGGTACAGAATGATCTCCAGAACTGCGCTATGAACTGGGAACCCCGGTCGGAGACGATGTCTGTAGGGAGTCCATGGAGGCGGAAAATGTGTTGAATGAACAAGATTGCCAAATCTCGAGCAGTAGGAAGCCTAGTGAGTGGAATGAAATGCGCCATCTTGCTGAACCGGTCTACCACGACCCAAATGGTATTGTGTCCCGCAGAGGGTGGCAGATCGACTATAAAGTCCATGGACAGATGTGTCCAAGGTTTACCAGGAGCGGCCAACGGAACTAACTGACCTACCGGGCGAGTCCTGGGAACTTTGTTCCTGGCACAAACTTCACAGGACCGGACGTGACTCTTGACGTCAGCAGACAGAGACGGCCACCATACAGTACGGGAAAGTATCTCTAGTGTTTTGTAGATGCCAGGATGTCCAGCAGTCCGACTGTTGTGTGTTTCAGCAAGAACTGTCTTCCTTAAATGAACTGGGACAAACAACCGTCCTACCGGAGTGTTGTCAGGAGCCAACTTCTGAAACCTTTGTAAGGTACAGCTCAGATCTTGAGTTAATCCGGCATGAACCATGGATACAGGAACAATAGGCTCTGGGTTAGTGACTGGGGCATGATGTGCCAGAAAACTTCTAGACAGAGCGTCTGCTTGAATATTTTTAGAACCAGGACGATAAGTGATAATAAAGTTAAATCGGGTGAAGAACAGTGACCACCGAGCCTGACGGGGGTTTAGGCGTTTAGCTGACTGAATATACTGCAGGTTCTTATGATCCGTTATAACGGAGATCTGGTGTGCAGCGCCTTCCAACCAGTGTCGCCATTCCTCAAAGGCCCATTTAGTTGCTAGTAATTCTCGATTTCCCACGTCATAATTGGTCTCTGCTGAGGAGAATTGGCGGGAAAAAAAGGCACATGGATGCAAGCGGTGAGTCTGAGGATCCTTTTGTGACAAGATAGCTCCAGCACCGACGTCAGAAGCATCTACCTCGAGAATAAATGGTACCTTTGGGTCCGGGTGTCTAAGGACCTGAGCGGACACAAAAGCTTCCTTTAAGGTTTTAAATGCATTTATTGCTTGCCGTGACCAAACAGCCGGATCACCCCCTTTGCGGGTCAAGGAAACGATAGGAGCCACGATGTCAGCAAAACCGCCAATAAATCTCCTGTAATAATTGGCGAATCCTAGGAATCTCTGGACCGCCTTGAGGTTATTGGGTTGTACCCAATCCAGGATTGCCTGGACCTTGGTGGGGTCCATGGAGAAACCCTCTGAAGAGATTATATAGCCAAGAAAGGATACCTTCTTAACCTCAAACTCACATTTTTCGAGTTTCGCGTAGAGATGATGTTCCCGTAGTTTCTGTAGGACTTGTCTGACATGACTCCGATGTGTCGGCAATGAATTGGAATATATGAGAATGTCATCTAAGTAGACAACAACAAAGTGTCCCAGGAACTCACGTAACACCTCATTAATCAAATCCTGGAACACAGCAGGAGCGTTACTAAGGCCAAACGGCATGACCAAGTATTCGTAGTGGCCCGAGAGCGTGTTGAACGCCGTCTTCCACTCATCACCTGCTCTAATGCGTATGAGGTTATAAGCACCACGAAGGTCGATTTTTGTGAAGACCGTTGCTCCTCTTAATTGATCAAAGAGTACAGAGATGAGAGGAAGCGGATAGGTGTTTTTAACCGTAATCATATTCAGTCCCCGATAATCGATACATGGTCTGAGTCCACCGTCCTTCTTGGACACAAAGAAGCACCCAGCCCCTACTGGAGACTTAGATGGCCTGATGAAGCCTTTCTCCAGATTTTCATCAATGTACTCCTGCATGGATTTGGTCTCTGGACCGGAGAGAGAATACAAACGTCCCTTGGGTAGTTTAGTACCTGGAATTAACTCGATGGCACAGTCGAACTCCCGGTGCGGTGGTAGAATATCAGCAGCCTTTTTAGAGAAGACATCCCAGAAGTCATGATACTGGGAGGGAAGCTGCTCCGGAATGGACCGAACCACACGTAGAGGTACTGTCAAACAGGACTGTGAACAATGAGAGCTCCACTGGACAATCTCTCCTTTTGCCCAATCTATGACAGGGTTATGACAGGATAGCCAAGGATGACCTAGAATCAAAGGCACTGATGGGCATTCAATGAGACGAAAGACTATAGATTCGGAGTGGAGAGCCCCAATCCTCAATTGTAGTAGCGGGGTCTCCCAGGTAACCTTACCGCCTGGCAATGGAGCACCATCTAAGCCACATACCGTGATGGCGGATTTGAGTTTAACCCGCGGAATTCCAGCAGAGCGGGCAAACTCGAAGTCCAGGAAGTTACCTGCAGCTCCACTATCAATGAAGGCCGCCAGACCCACAGAACAAGCACTGAACATGAGCTGTGCAGGAACCAATACCGCATTTTTTTGGGAGACAATTTGTAGACCTAAGTGAACTCTCCCCTCGTTCCCTAGGCATGCTCGTTTCCCGACTTGTTTGGGCAAGAACGGGAGAAGTGGCCTCTTGAGCCACAATATAAACATAAGCCTTGTGACCGTCTCCTGTCTCTTTCCTCAGAGGAAAGACGGTATGCTCCCAATTGCATTGGTTCCTCACCATCCTGGGAGATAGGAACGAAGGCGGATGGAGGAGATGACGTTTCCTTTTCAGTTTTCCACTCTTTATATCTCCTGTCAATTTTAATGGAGAGGTGCATCAGATCCTCCAGAGAGCTAGGAGACGGGTATTGCACCAGCGAATCTTTAATCTGTTCAGATAGGCCGACACGGAACTGACTATGTAAGGCAGGGTCGTTCCATCCACTGTCAGGTGACCATCTACGGAATTCCGCGCAGTATTCTTCTGCTGACCGTCGGCCTTGTTTCAAGGACCGTAGATGAGCTTCTGCGGAGGCCACTCGATCCGGGTCATCATACAGTAAACCCAATGCCTCAAAGAAGGAGTCTACGGACTGCATGGCCGGACTGGTCTGTGGCAAAGAAAACGCCCAGGACTGGGGGTCACCCTGTAGAAGGGAAATAATAATCCCAACTCGTTGCTGCTCTGAACCGGAGGAGCGGGGTCTCATCCGAAAATAGAGCTTGCAGCTCTCCCTGAAGTTCCGAAACAAGGTTCTATCTCCGGAGAACCGATCCGGTAAATTCATTTTGGGCTCACAGATGGGACCTGGAGGAGGTTGTGAAGCTTTTGTGGCTTCTTCTTGAACAGACATACGCTCAGCCAATCCCTGCATCATCTGATACAAAGACTCAACATGGCCTGCTATGGTTTGTGCCGGAGACGGTGTGGATCCACTTGCATCCATCCTAATCTTGTCTCCGTGAGTGGGCCGGTTATAATGTTAGGAACCCCTCCAGCCGGCACAACACAACCCGGAGTCTACTCTGCCAGTCAGGTGTTCACTGGAGCCCCTGATGGTGGGGACAGACTGGGCTGCAGACTGACAGAGGGTCGTGAAGTGTGTACCGGCTGGGGAGAACCCAGGCAAGAAGAGTCAGGTCCACGCAGAGGTCAAAGGCCGGCAGCAGGTAACAGTAATGATGAACAAGCTGAGGTCAGAGGTCACAGGCAAAGTAGCAGAACGGGTAACAAGCCAAGGATCAGGGTCACAGGAAACACAAGCGAAGTCCAATACGAAGCCAAGGGTCATACACGGGAAGTCAAACGTAGATACAGGATACAGGAACTGGAACAAGCAGGTCAGCAGACTGGAGCACAGAAGCTATAACCGGCAATGAGGCAGCAGACCTCATTGCCTTAAGTACAGACACAGAACAATCAGCAGTTGAACACACTCCTGCAGGCTAATTTACTAGTATCCAGCAGGGCCAATCAGGGCTTGCCCCTGACCTACACAGTTGCAGGCTAATGCCTGTTAATAAGCCTAATGAGCCCACAGGCTGCCTGCTATGCGCATGCGCCCGGCTACCAGCACCGCCGGGACGCAGCGCTAGTGTACTAGCGTCTGGCCGTTGCCCTGGTAACGGCCGGACAGGAAGAGGAAATGACGTCCCGGTCGTCAAGGTGACGGCCGGGATGCTGGGGCGCATGAGAAGCGAGCCGCGGCGGCTGTGAGTACTGCCGCGGCTCGTGACACCTTTGCCAAAAGTTTTACTTATTTACCACTTTCGAACTCTACTGAGTTTGCAAAATATGTCAACAATGTTCACCCATAGAGCTGTTTGATCAATGTAGTGAGCTGTTTGATCAATGTAGTAAGGGTTTTTCATCAGCAATATATTTCGGGATTTTTTGAAAAACAAAACTTGGGTAGACGATGCTAAATCATTTCCTAAGAGCTCCACTGCACAGCAAAGTGAGCTCAAGCATTAATGGGCCTATTTATAACAGACTGGCAATTCAAATGCATAGTGTACTCAGACATGCGTCTGTGAAGTACCTGGTGGACCAAATACTTACACTTACATGCACAGTAGTACGCCACGCCAGCTTTTACGGCACTTAAATGTTGTTGCTACTGAATTCATCTAGCAACGTATCTTGTTGAGACCCATGCCTTAATGAATTTGTACATTTCTACTCGTATGTATGTGCGTTTAGTACCAAACTAAGGATGTGTTCAGTATGCATTCGTGTCTTGATGAATCAGGCCCAGAATGTGTGCCTTGATGATTCAGGCCCATTGAGTCACACTTCAGCTTTCTGGAGGCAACTCCCAAGCGCAGGGAAGTAGGTGTGCACCTAGATGTGGGCTGTGCAGACCTGAGGCTTACTGGTATAAAAGCAAGGTGTCTTGTGGTGCACATCAGATGGACTTTGTAAATGACCTCTAGTGTAACTCTAAGCCTACTTCAACAGTGTAAAGTAATTTATTAATGTACAAATACTTACTAGTGCTAATCAGGTTATCAACCTTGGACTGGAAATTAAAGCTACCAAAGAACCTTTTGGTTGGCCCGATACTAAATTTGATACAAAGAAAATGTGGGAATGTAGAGAATAAAGAATAATTATGTATAACATTTATGGTGGTATACAATACATATGGTGCACAAAAGCACATCATTGCTATTCTATGGACAGCCTTTGTAACTGGATATACTGGTACACATACCTAAATCTAGCACTGCATCTCATGCCTCTCATCTTTCTTCAGTAAAACTACCATGTCTCAGGTATGTGTCCCTGACCAAGAAATCCTGAGTATGGTTTATTCTCTTGGCTACATTAGTTAAAGTAAAAATAAAAACAATAGTAATTTGGAAGATCCAAAGTAGTTATCTGTTTCTATCTTGTTCAACACTACTAAAAGCTCTAATGTGTATTTCATCTACGGAAATTCCATTCCACATCCAGTACAGGGACACAGAAAACCAAAAAGGCCAATTGACAGCCTAAGTGTCCAGAGTCTGCTACTCAGGTCATTACTGTAATTGCTTACATTTATAAGCATAATATATACATTTGCTGTACATTTGACATATTGTTTTTTGTTTTGTTTTTTAAACGTTGCTTATTAACAGACATAACAAGTACAGTGTAATCAGAGATTACAACAAAAGTACTTAAGAAAAGATTTTGTGCATACATGAAAATATAAAAGATGCACATTGTTTGGACAAGCATATGTTTTCAGTAAGACCATCAGCAATATATTTCGGGATTTTTTGTGTTTATAAAGTAAAGATGATTTAGAGAGAGGAGAGAGAGTGTAAAGAAGAGAGGAGGAGCGAAGTCTAAGAGAAAGAGAGAGAAGCAGAGGGAGAAAGAGAAGAGATAAAGACAGAAGAAAAGGAAAGGAAGTGTGGCTAGAGCAGACTTGGAAGGGGGGGGGGGATCAGGGGCAAATGCAGGATTTGTAGTGGGGGGTTTCCATGCCATGCCACCAATGGGTGTGACCAACATGCATGGGGATGTGGCTACAATTTTAGACAGTAGTTGGCTGCTCTCCAACTCTTCCTATCCGCACCATATACACGGGAAATGCTGCGTGCACTACTGTTAGGGGCACGCAGCTCTCCCTTTTTGAGCAGAGCTGTGTGATATACCTCGCAACTGTCCCCAAGTCCTGACTGAGTGTGTCAGAACAGTTGGCAGACTGTCCTGCTCTCTCCTACCTGTTCTTTCTGCTTTCAATACTTGTTGCTAGTGCTCGTGTCCTAAGCTCAGTTGTGCTTCTCTGGATCCTGTAATGTGGGGTCCCTATTTGGAAAAAGGATAGGTACATGATATAGAAATCCCAGCAAGTAGGCCTCCCTCCCCCAAAGCAACTAGAGATTAAATCAAAAGCACCTACATTTAATAATTAGGCCTTCCAGCAACCAAACCGGACAGTAAATTAATGTCATTCACCTTTAATAAAAAGATCCATTTCCCCCCAAACAACCCCAACATTAAATTAATAGTATTTATATTTAATAAATAGACCTATTTTCTCCCAAACATTAAATAACTAGCATTCACCTTTAAGAAATAGCTCTTCTTCTCCCCAAACTCAGCCACACATTCAATTAATAGCACCCAAGCCAACCTAATATTAAATGAATAGTCTCATCATCCCACCATTAATAGGTCTGCCATAACCCCACTATTAAATTAAATATCCCCAACCGTCACCCCACCAATAAATTAAAAGCAGCCACTCTCAACCTACTATGAAATTAATATTTCACACCCCATCCACATCACAAAAAATGTCCCCCTACACTTACATTAACATCCTTTTTTTCCCCTCCCCCACACTTATATTAAAAGCCCCTCCAAGCTTATGTTTACAAAGGAACTTATACATTAAATCCTCCCACTTACATTAAAAGTACATTCACACACTCACCCTCTTCATCTAGTGCTGTGTCTTGTGTCCTCCTGCTGCACACATGAGACATGCAGGCAGTGGGAGAGAAAGAAAGAATCTGCACACAAGCTGCAAAGTGGCTGGTCTCGGGGGCAGGGTCCATCAAGCATACAGTGCCCCAGTCTGGGAGGCAGATTTCCAGGCACTAGGAATCCCCCCCTCGGTTTGCCTATGGAGAATGGGAGGTCGAGAGTAGTGCTCAGGCTATGTGAATGGGGAGCAAACTTGACAGTATGACAGCCATGTGTCCCAGACTTTATTGAAGGTTTTGGATGAATTATTAATGATACTGGTCATGAATTCCATGTAATGGACTTGCCAGGCTCTGATGATGATGGTAGAAATAGAGGGGGGAGCAATCACTTCCAGTCTGCTGCTATCTGACAGGTGGCTACCGAGATGATGTGGTGAGATAGTTTATTTTGGTGTCTTGTGGCAGAAGGGAAGCCCAAGGGCAGAAGAAAAAATTTGGGTTCTAATTGGAATTCTATCCGAAGTATGGACTCTATGAGGTATTTCACAGCCAACCAGAACCTGGTTAGTTTCGGGCAGTCCCACCATATGAGTAGAAATGTGCCTATGCCAGAGAATGCACACCAGCATCTGTCCGATGAGTCGGGTAGTATCTTATGGAGACGGGTGGGGACATAGTTGCAGCGAAACAGGAGTTTATAAACATTTTCCTTTATCCTAACACAAATGGACCTAGAGTCGTCATTGTTTCTATTTTCGGTCCAGTCATCATCATCAAGAGGGTCTCCCAAGTCCTGTTCCCAAGCTAGTTCATGAGGGTCACGGGAAGGAGTGGTCAAGAAAGTTAGTTCCGAGTAAATAGTTGAGGGCGGGCGTGAATGCTTGGTGCAGGCAGAGCATCTCAATGGTGGTAAGTGGCCGGGAGAAAAGACAGAATTTCACTGTATTGTAGAGGTTGAGTATTTGCAACCTATTTTTTTTTATATTTCTCCTAGTACCCATACTTCTTCTCTGAATCGATTTAACAAACTTGACAACATGAGAAATAGAGGTGATGAGACAGCTTCTCACTATATATAGATTACAGAACTTCTTAGTACTATACAAGTATATTAAGTAATATTAATCAGAAATCCAATAATATAATGTAACCCCCTGTCACTGTGTGTATTGTGGGGTGCAAAGGGTACACAGTGCACCTCCTTCTCAAACCCTGGCTAGCTGATGGGCATGGGTGTAGATGATCAGGGGGTCCCTGCACATGCAGGTGTTTCTCTGTAGTTAGTGAGACACAGGTAATGTCACTTTGTGATGCAGTGTAATAAAAGTCACAATCATTTGGGCACCAGTCCATCTCTATGATAAACTCAACTCTTTATTTACACTCCTCTTCCTCCAGCACGATAATCATAATGGTTGCAGCAATAAAGAAAAATATATGCAGCTCCTCACTCTCTCCAGCACAGTTCTTAATGTTATCCAGATGTTAAATAACATAATTTACATGTCTCTTGCACTCTATACTCACTGCAGATCACCCTCCTCTGCAAGGGCACTCACATGGATGCTAATAGGCAGGCAGCTTCTCCTCCATGCAGCTCGGACACACTCTGTGTACCTCTCAACTGCAGCTCATCCCTCCTCTGCGGGGATGATATCTCCTGTGCTCTGACACGTCACTCTGTGTACTCTCAGCCTCAGGATCTGACACTACAGCTACCTTGCCTCTTGTAGCAGCCCTCACTCCAGGGCCTCTTCCATGCCAAGTGTCCCCCTCTCTCATGGGTTATCTATAGTGGCATGGAGTTCTCCCCCTCATCCAGGGCACACATTCCTTGCCCTGGCTCAGTCACCACGCTCAGACAGCCAGGCAATGCTGGGGGAGCCTGGGAGGTTCCACCCCAGGTCCCCAGCTACATCTCTCCTCTCCTCTGTCTCTCTCTCTCTCTCTCTCTCCTGTGTCTCTCTTCTCTATCCCCCCTTAATGAAAGCCTTTCCTTCCTTTTACTCAGTCTCACAGGCTGGGCTGGGTTATCACCATGGTAACCAGTTTATGTAACTTTTTATAAACTTCTAGCTTACCCTCTAGATGACCCCTCCTGTATTAACTGAAGTGCAGGGTTTTACTAGAACACCACTAGGGGTGTTACAATAAGACTAACTTTGATATAATTTAAATGTTCATGTATTGAAGTGTTGAGTGACATTTAAGGGGTAGATGAATGACATCATTTTACCAGATTGGAGAGGCAACATTGAATATGCATAATGTTGTACCACACAGGTGTTTGGGCAAGCTGTACATCACAGCACATAAAGACACATTATTCTCATAGTTTACAACATTTCAGAATATTCTTCAGGGACACTTTTCTGCTGAGCTGGTGCATACTTGCAGGTTATGTGCAATATTGTCTCAGCAGATCTTGGAACACTACAATTCCTATCATGTCATCTATATTAAATATGATAATAGCAGTGGTCGAAGTGGAAATTTAGAAGTGGGGATATGGAAATGTAGTGGGAATGTAAGTGCATATAATATATAATGGACTAATGAACTGGATATTAGAGCAAATAAACTGAAAAAATTATACAATAATTACTGTCTCCCATTGTACTCCTTCACTATTTATAAGAGATTTTCTAATCTTGTTCTTTAAATTTCTGTCAATATCCTCCATTTGCTTCCTCTTCACCTAATCTGACACTTTTTTTTTTTTTTTTTAATATATATTTTATTGAGGATTTTCAAAAGTAGGAGGTACAGAGAATGAAACAGGACCAAATCCCATAATAATAGAAGAAAACATTAGATACATTTGTCGAAGTCAGCAAATTGGATAAAGTCATTTCAATTAAAGTCTAGCAAACTTGGTTGTCTTTGTTTGAAAAGATGCGTACGGTACGCTATGACGTAAAAGGGCACGCTACGGCGTGAAAGGGCGTACGCATCCACTGCACGTGGCAGCAACAGTAATTGGTCTTTTACCATACATTCGCACAAACACGCATACTTATAAAATAGTACACATTAATGGTAGTTGCAACACATAGTCAGTTATGTCGAAATATAGTAGTATTTATATGTTATATCAGAGTTACATGCCTATTAGTGAAATACACGGAACGGGTTAAAGGAATAACCTCATGAGTGGTATCATAATGAACCTTGTTACATATCCTACTGTTTGGTTCACTCTGCGAGAGAATCGCAGAGTGCATACGCAAGTTATGAATGATAGGGAATTATGAACTATTTAAGACTAAGGAATCCTGGCGGGAAGAGCAGAGCATACCCCCTGCAGAGATGACCCCCTCCTTTGGATTCCTTAGGATGAACCAGCCAATGATTGACGACCCCTTGGACATTCCTGAGACCCGGACCAATAGATGCAAGCTATACCATCTCCATTGTATTACTGTATTTGATTGTGTATATAAGCAGCAGCTTGTGATCCAGAGTGCAGACATCTTGTCCCCAGACTTCAGGATTGAATGACTGCACTGGATCCAGAGCGCCTGCGATAAGTAACGGCTGTATTTACTATTACTTCGCTTGAGCATATTATTCCACTTATTGCGAATAAATCTTTGTGCTTTGGAAACACAAATCGAGGTTCGACAATCGTTATTGGTTAGCGACAATACGCACATAACACATTTTAGACAAGTTTAGAATAACAGCACAAACATTTTTCTTTTATCAGTCTAAGGGAAATTTTCAATTCTTGGCGTTATAGCCAAAAATCTCGTGGTGCGTGCACTATTACCGGTAATTACGGAAATAGCGCATGTAAATACCGTTATTACTGTAGTTTTCTCGCTGGATTTCTGCTCGCGGCTCAGGGAGCTGCGAGCTGAAATCCAGCTTACTATTTCCGTAATAACGGTAATAGTTTTAACGCCACGGGGAATTCAAAGAATTGAATATGCCCCTAAGGGGCTTATTCAATTAGCCACGTTACTCGCAAAAGTAATGCAGCGTTAAAAGTATTACCGGTATTACGGTAATTCTAACCCGGATTTCAGCTCCCAGCTCCATGAGCTGCGAGCAGAAAGCCGGCGTTAAAGGTACAGTATTAACGGTAATTACGCGCACTATTACCGTAGTAACGGTAATAGTGCGCAAGCCGTGTTACTTTTAACAGTAACTGTAAATTTTGGGAAATTCCACCAGATGTGGGACAGGGTTCCCTCATTGACCACAATTACGCCAGAAAAAATCAGAAGCTGTCGGATAAATAGATTTCAGTCTGGAAGGGACTAAATACCAATGAAATAAAAGCTTGTAAGAATTTTCCTTTTTCTGAGTACAAATTGAAAATATTAATTTAGAAAACCTATAAAGTATGAAACAGTGGTAAGTTTTGCACCTAACATACAGAGAAGTGGAATCTCCAGGAACAAAATTCTTCAAAGACAAATATTTAAAACCTGGGGCTGTCCCAGGAAATTAGGGACAATGGCAACTATCGGGTCAATGTGTTAAGGCAAATATGGAAAAAAGAGCGCCATATTTCCACGCATTTGTCTTGCACTTCCATCTGCCTGGAGGCGTGTTCCGATGAGGAGTTGGGCAGAGAGAGGTCGCTCAAGTATGGTAATGAAATCATTGCCATGCAGCATGTTGTGATGCTTCCTTCCCTCCTACTTGTGCTTTAATCCTTCATCACCTCTGATATGGCACAGGTCAGCTCTGTTCTGTTTTTTAGTAAAGCTGCATTATATGTAATAGCTAAATGACGCCGCTCTTTCAAAAATGGAGCATCGGTGCTCCTAAGTTTCTTTAGCAAAGAAACTTAGGAGTCTTGAAGAACGGCTACATCAACAGTTATATGTTCAGTACCTGAATCTCAGTAATTATCTGGTGAAAGGAACTACTGTGGTCTACTGTCACTGATGTTCTTGATCCTTTGCAACAGTAATGTTTTCAAATGTCCCTTCCATTACTTTTAATGTGTACACTGGTATTTGTGGGAAACTTGCCAAAATATTCAACAGCTATCACATAACGGCAAAGAGAATAAATAGCCAGAACTAGCATTTTGTACATCTCTTGTAGCTTGAGAAGTCTTCATTCCCAAACACTGAACTCCCATCCTAAACGACTCAATTACTTTACAAACTAATGGAGAAAATTATTTATTATGTTCATGGTAAACTTAAAGTGGATTAATATAAGAATCTATGTTGCAAAAATAATAGGGTGATGACAATAAAAATAATAAATTTATAGAAAAGTATAATCAAATCCCCATTTTTCAAGGGTCTAGGAAAAATTGGTAGAAAATTAAGGAAATTGATATGAGCCACGACGGCTCAGGCACTACCACGACTCGCTCTGGCCCCACAGACGCGTTCCAGCCATCATCATGATGACCGGGGCATCACTTCCGGTTTTCGCCCCGGCCGTCGCCATGACGACAATCGGGACGCTCCTCTCATCACCGCCACGACCCATCCAGTTGGCCAGCTGGGCGCGCGTGTCAGGCAATTAGTCATTCATTCCCAAGTAGGGAATTATTATTATCCTTGCCCCTGCAATTTCATTGTTCCTTCCTGGTATATTAGGCAAGGAGGGTTTAACCTTCCTGACGGTTATAGTTCTCTGCTTCAGTGTACTACCTGCTCCTTTTTTCTGTTCCTAAGCTATTTAGATTGATTCTTCTAGGTATGACCCTTGGCTTGTTTACTGGACCTTGTTGGATTGCTTCTGACCCTGACCTCTGCCTATTACCTGGATACGCTGTTTTGCTGTCAGCCCGGACCTTTACCTGGACCTCACTACCGCTGCCTGCTAAAATCCTTTTGACCTTGGCCTGTTTTCAGACTTTGCTGCTGCTGCTACCACCTGGCCCTCGCCTGCGCTATGATAATATTATAAACTTGCACTACTCTGAGTTTAAGTCCTGGGGGCATCCGAGTACCTGTGAGCACGCTCAGCTCTACGGGAAAAGCAGCAGTGAAGACCTCTACTGCCTGTTTTACAAGTTTATGATATTTGCCATCATCCCTAACAGAAATGTCTTAAACACTTAAAATATTAAGGAAAATAAGGGAAAAAGAACACATGGCAATATGTAGTGGACCACAGTGGATGACAGTGACAAACAGATTGTTCTAGCAGGTAATATGTATATAAATTTGGTAGGGCAATATTGGTCTAAATAATAAAGCCTCTAGAACTTCTTCACAAGGTTCTTTTAGTGAAAGTAATCTTGTTAGGAAAAAACTGGATGTTTGCGTGTGAGATTCAGCAGCAGTTGCACCCCCCCCCCAAAAAGGCTATATATATATATATATATATATATATATATATATATTATTATATTCTAATCTTTTCTGTTTTTAATACGTGTTCATTTGAAAGGGCCATTCAGTGAAATATATCGTTAAAAAAGTGTGTTTGCGTGAGAGGGTTTTTTTCTGGGCATTTTCGACAGGTGCAAGAGATAAAAATATTGAAACGCTACGCACATGCTAAATATGAAAT
The DNA here is from genome assembly GCF_038048845.1 of Mixophyes fleayi. Taxonomy (NCBI): domain Eukaryota; kingdom Metazoa; phylum Chordata; class Amphibia; order Anura; family Limnodynastidae; genus Mixophyes; species Mixophyes fleayi. The sequence goes on along the minus strand of NC_134407.1, from coordinate 60,514,843 downwards.
ATTGGACAACATGCATTATGTAGTGAAGAAGAGGCAGTAACAATCAGGTCATTAAATGGACAGAAGTATCAGTAGATATTTAGGAAGTAGATACCCAATTGTAAACAGCTACCTAATTTGCTGTTACTATATAAATAAATGAGGATGCTGAGAGATGAAGGTGGCCTGGAGCCATGCTAAAAGCCTTCAAAGACTATGCACACAATGCAATACATTGCCAGAGTATTAATAGGTTGCCAAGAGCAGAGTTTTCCTTACCTCGCCCTTATAAATAATTGAGGATGCTGTGAGATGAAGGTGACCTGCAGCCATACTAAAAGCCTTTAAAGACTGCGCACACAATGCATCTTTGATGGACAGAGCATTCATCGGTAGCCAAGAGCAGGGCGTTCCTTACTTTGTTTCACTTATATGCTCTGTGCCGTAATGCTGCCCTTCTGTATCAAACCAGGGGACTCGTATATATTTATGGGGGGAGGGAGGGCTGAAAATCTTTTTCCCTTGGGTGAACTTCATCCAACCTTAGGGTAAAGGAGACTTCCCAAGACTTGCTGCGGAGGTGGTCCCCAAGACCCTTGTATATAAATATGGAAGGTATATAAATAATATTTATATGTTCTATTAGTTAAGTGTAAGAAATATGCAAAGGAGACAGTTCAGATAGGCCAATAGTTGCCCTTCCCACACACGTAAGTATGTATAATACCTTGATGCAGATTTGGCTGCCCAAAACATGTCTGGACAATGCAATTAAAAGTCTACATTCCGAGAAATTAAGAGGACAGATTTTGGGCCTGACAAAGAATATACGTATAGATGGAGATATGATGACTGATGACTTATGCTATGTGTGGAGTTAGAGAACCTTAAAATATGGTTAATTATTTTTTTAATTGAATCGGAGAAAGCAAATGCACCAATGGCAGATTTACAAAATCAATTTAAAAACAGTGGACAACTACGGACAGCGGCATTAGTAGACATTTAAAAGATGATGAGAGAGCACAATGTTAAATTGTGTAATTCAAGATGACATTGTCCATGGAGTGAGGTAGATCTGTACCATAATGCTGCCTTTCTGAATGAAACCAGGGGACTCAAATAAATTTATGGGGAGGGAGGGCTGAAAATATGTGTGGTTATTTATTTGTTCAATGACAGTAATAGTAAGTCTGACCATGAGAAGGAGGTTTGAGTGCAATGAAAGGGAAATATCAACACTATGCAGTTTATTATTATTTATTTTTTTAATTGAATCGAGAGAAAGCAAATGCAATGATGGCAAAGTTATAAAATCTTTCATTAAGGCAGCTCGCTGCAGACTTTGGCCAAAATTGGTGAATAAAGGGACAGTTGTGAGGGGATCATTAGAAAATAGACTGGAAACAATTATAAATGAATAATAATGCTATAAATAGTAATATAGGAGCAAAAACAGCTGAAAATGACATTATTCTACCTATTTTTCACACTTTTTAATTAAATATAGATATACCTTTCCTGATTTTTTGGCAAAACCAGTAGTCGAAAAACGAATGCAGTTTAAAACCGACACAAGTTCTGAAACTGAAACTCGAGGGTCAGGGCACATCTATAGTTATAATAATAAGACGGGACATCACAATACAAACATAGTGCCTGATTCAAGTTCGAACGTACTGTACATCAGGTTGCGTAGCTTATACCTTGCGTGATTCTGCAGTTTGCATACCCAGGAAGGGAGGTTATGCCAATTACCCAATTGCAAGCAATTAATGTCTGGATGCAAATCACACAATTACAGCTGCCTAAAACTTCAGAGGCAGAATGGGGGAGGGAAGGGGACGACTAACTTAGTCCAGGTATAGTATAGTCGTTCCCACGCAGTAGCAGTCAATTCAAATCCTTGTTTTGTTATAAGTACACCTCTTTTCAGACATATGGTTTGCATCCACTCCAGGGCATGCGTAACTGATGGATGATAGTGATGACCAAGCACGGCATTGCCTCTCACAATCTATGGGTGATTGCCAATTCACCTGCAAACCTGACACCACTCATCTCATCAATCAACACTATAAATATTATTGGAGGAATGCCTATTGTGCCATTCTGTTTCCAATGATTGAATTTCGTGTTTAGTGACACACATGCATCTCTGTAGCAACAAACAGAAATAATCATCATTTTTTTTTTTCGTTTTAAGTATTTATATACAGACCTACCCTGAAAAAGTTTTGTCGAAGAGCATTGGGATGTGAGCTGATTGTGACAGAAGAACCTACCTTCAGTGTAACATCTTGATGTGAAGCGTTGTCTGGCAACATCCCGTGATACTTCATCATCAACACCATTTATTTGATTGTTATTGCAAGATTTCAAAGAATACGTCTCATAAGTTCAATATCCACTGGGAACACTTGTTTCACATGATGGTTAACACAAATTGTTGTTATTATGAAATATTACAAGTAATTTCCTTTTATGTTTAATCACAAGAGGAGGACTACACTCCTCATGAATATTCCAACTCATGTATATTTTGCTATTTACAGTATTGCACTATTATTGTGTTTTATCTTTTTTACAGTTGAACACACTGCTGACACTTTAGTAGGATTACCCCACACGTCAGTTTAACTATAAGTACCATTTATGATATTCATCACTTTATTCAACTTTTGGTTTGTGAGGGATATATAGTGCTTGAATATTTATTCAATTTCTGCTAAAGATAACGTATTTACATACGTTATCTTAAGCAATTTTTTTTAAAAATGTTTTCTGATTCTGTTTAAGCATTTGCATATGTTAGCATTGCTGTTACTTTTTTGTTAAATGTTTCATGATCCTTTATAAGCAGTTGCATACATTAGCATACCTGCTCAGTATGTTTGGTTTTTATTACCCTTTATAAGCAATTTCATACATTAGCATAGCGTTTTTCATATTTTGCAATTTTTTTTTTAAATATGTTATTATATCAAACATAATCTGTAACATGTTTCCCCCCACACAGAACCTGAAGAAAAATATTTGCAACTATAGAAGTTGTGCTAGCTGTATTCTCTGTATATAATGTGAAATTTCCAAGAGGCCACAAAAACCTTTAATGTATAAGATAACTATCTACGCCCCCCCCCTTCCCCCCTCATCTTTATCACATGTAGCCATGCGTTGCACAAAAGGTGATTCTGGAGGATGACAGACATGTCAGATGCTGAGGTGATACATCGCTATTGGCTTCCGACGCACGTCACCATCAATACACTGTAAGTTGTGTGACCTAGAACCTCAGCACTACATCCCAACAGTAATACCACTGCTGCTTAACTTCTTGGCGGTGTTACTTTTCTATGCATCTGGGTCATTCCAGACCACAGTGGTTGTTACAGTAGGATTGTCCCAGCCTACCGTTAGTCATGTGTTCAGGCTATATGTGGTGTATCTTTACAGATTTTATGGCAAGTTGCTAAATGGCCTGGATACAGCCTTTAGGCAATCAGTCATGGAGCGCAGATAAGTCCAGAGACAAGGAGGTGCAAGGCCACATTGAGATGCGTGGCTACTAGGTACTTTTTTATTTCAAATAGATGTTTATTTTTTATTTAAAAATGTGTTGAATAATGTTTGATGTTAATAGCTCCATGTAATGGCAAAGTTTCGCATTTATATGTACACAATTGTGTCCTAATACATACATGTTAATTTTATTTTTTTATTTTCTTTCAAAGGACATAATGCTTACCCTGGCCACTCTTGGTTACTCACTCCTATTTTATATCCACACACAGAACAAGAGCTGGCATACAATTACAAACATGCATCAACCAGATTGATTATAGAACAGACTTTTATGTTTTTAATAGCCTAATTCTGTTGTCTGGACAGGTCTGGGGAGCATTAATGTATGTGTCAGATGCTGTGTGCAACATCAGCGCTCTGTGTGTGATATTTCATAATATTGCCATCCAGAGTGGGGTTCAATGGGTGGAAGAGGGTGAGGTTGCAGGCCAGGAGGAAGAGGCCGTTGATGATGGTCCTCCAGAAACACAAGGCTATGCCGTCTTCAAGGTAAATGTGCTCTATAGTTACTTTTCACGTAAGTACTTTTTGGATTTAGTTACAATTTAATGGTTACAATAAATGAAAAAATAACTAGTGAAAACCCATTTTTTTTTACCCAAAACAGTGTATTTAGTGAAATAAATCAAAAAATTGACACACACAAACAAAAGTGAAGCACTTAAATCATTTTCATTTGCACAATCTTTTCCCCCTGGTCCAATATTCGCAGTGTTGGAGTGCACCTGTCTCAGAGTCAGGGGATGGAACAGGCACAGAAGCAGATGGTACAGCCCGTGGCTCTGCCTGCTCAAGCTCCCCAGAAGCACCAGGTGCAACAGGAGACAGGTGTGACCACAATCTGTTTAGTAAAGTGACTGATCATTGTCTCACAAAAATGCTCAAAAGTTTTTTGGCATTTTAATCTTTCATCTTCTTTAACTGTTGACATATGTCTGTCAAAGTAGTTTGGATTTGGCTGCCGGTTGCCCGCATAGCCATCAACATGTGTTGTGTCTTGGTGTCATTTGGCCATTCAGAAGATGAAGATAGTGGCCTTTCTGGAAGCTCTTCATCGCCCTCACTGTCACAGGGTTCATCGCCACCATTACCAGGTTCCTCGCCACCGGGTTCCTCGCCATGTACATCTCACATAATGGAAAAAAGAGAATATTATTAAAGTCATGTATGTTTTAGTCCATTACATTGCTTTTACATTGGGCATAAACATTATAATCTACTTTATCCTACGTTTGTCATCCTATATGTAGATTTGTTTACTAAAGTTTATTACACACATTACTAATTTAACATGTCAAATGCATTGACATATTTGTATATTTAGGGTAATTTGGCAAACACAAAAAAGCAAAACAGATTGACAATATGCATAAAGTGCAAACTACATTTTTTGGGCTTGCTGCCAACGTTACATATGCATCTATTTTAATTATTTATTCTCCAAGGGATAATCACAGAAAATATATAGTAAACTTGACCATGTTTTATGTCTAATACATAATCACTACATGACTGTATGTTGTGTTTATAAAATTCTAAGATTGAAACGTCATTTTATGTATGATTATTTTTAAATCATGACTTGCCAATGTATGATCACTTGTTTACATCAAAGAGTGGTACATAGTTAAGCAAGTGTTTACTAGTGTAGCAACACTCATTTAGTCATATCATTAAAATCTTTGGAATAGTTAATGCATGTATTATGACATTTTCTTGATGGCGATTGTTAACATGCTTTTCGGAGGACTTTCACCGGTGTCAATACGTTTCTGCATCAGTTGTTCATTGATACAGGTCAATGCTGTGCGCTCCAGAGGTGTCAGGTCCAAAGATGCCATGGGTCCACCATCTGCATGTTTCCGGTTCTTAAAGATTCTATCTTTAAGGCATTGTTTATAATTCTGCATTAAATATGTGAAATGTGCAAATTTTGGAATGTTGCTATTGATAGTGGCACACATATGAAAACTTCTGGTGCATATAGATATCTATTGTTATTTATTGGCACCCAATAATTTCAGACAGCTGCGCAGCCATAAACATATTTTAACAAACAATTGAGGTCACAAATTAAAATGAAAAAATGTTAACTTTTGTACTTGTTTTGTTATTGAATTTCATTACTCAGGAAGAGATCCTATGACAATATAAAATCACATGCCTTAGCCAACATTTGTGTTGAACAATATTGAAGGAAGTTGGGCATTTTCCTAATGTATTATGAGAATATTTTTTTACAAACATTTTAGCTGACTCCTCTCTTTTTGATTTCACTCACCGATCCACGTATGGGAGCAACAGCATTGACCTGCGCGCTTATCTTTTCCCGAATGCATAGCTTTGCCTCTGTGGATAGCTGCCGAGTAGTGTGGTGCAGCCTATCCACCGCGAGCTGCAGTAGCAGCTCCACTTCTTGATAGCCGATGTTGGGCTGTCAACGCTTCGAAAATTCTTAGCTAGGCCCAAGCGTCTCATCCTTAGGATGCGGCATGTTTTCACACAAAAAAACAAAAACATTGAAAATCAGCAAAATACCAAATTGGATATGATCTCTAAAAAAATGGCAATGCAAAATCCATCTATTCAGCTTAATATAGTGTCTGCGGAGCCATATTCTGCCACCATTTTTTGCATGGGAATGCCCCTAATTGTGTTGGTACGCCCAGTATTATAACTGAAAGGGGTATTGTAATGAAAGAAAAGTATATCCACCATTTTAGATATGGTCTTTTAGGGAACCGCGACTTACGTACCTATGCCCACATGAGTCCTATGAGCCAATCGGTGAGGAGAAGGTTGAAAACCCTCATTCACTTCCAGATATGTTTTTCGACTGCTTTTTCACGAATGGAGGACCCTAACAAAAGTAATGGATCATTTGTTGGGTCCAGCACCTCAGTATTTCCAGAATGTGGGCAAATATGCAGCATGTAGGGCTGCAAAATATTATTTACGATAAAGTGTGGGCAGGAGGTGGACAATTACGCAGCTGCAACGCTGCTGGAGTGACCTCCGAAGAAGAAAACCACAGCTCCTTGCAGAAATCATGGGGGAGATAGCAAGGCGTAAGTTCACTATTACAAATAACAAAATATGAATTAAGAGTTTTTTGCAACTAATCTATATTTATGAGAGAGAGAAAATACTTATTAAAATAATAATTAGTAAAAATAATTCATTTTAGAATGCCAACATTGCCGCAGAAGTGAGTAGCTGAGGTTGCAAATCAGTACTTGTCACAATCGCGAACAATGCAGAAGCCGGCAGACAGAAAGTCATGTGACTTTCTTGGAGTATACTATTATTAGGGGTGTTAAATGAGTAAAGCAGGGAGCCGCAGAATGGACAAAGTGGAAGGGTTGGTGTTAAATTTTGAAACAATAAAGGATCTTCACGGTTTTTCACACTGACTCTGGACCACACTGGTCCTTCTGCAATGAAGTATGAGGACACAACAGTCAGTGACTTCTTTCATCAAAAATAATGGGGCAGAGCTTCTCATCATGAAGATAAACTCGCAACTGAATTTTACCACTGACATGTGGCACAATGGTTAGCATTGCTGTCTTACAGTGCTGGGGTCATGATTTAGATTCCAACTAGGACCCTATCTGTCCAAAATATAACGATAGGTAAATGTGCACTAGGGTAGAGAGTGGTACCCTCATGCAGTAAGGCACACCCTCAGATTTAAAAAGTAGGCAAGTATGAGTATTAGTACACCCCTGCTGTCACGAGCTGTAGGATAGCTACTAGCTGGTATCTGCACTGTTGAGCAAGGAAGCGCAGAGTCTAACGCACTCCAAGTGTTCACCAGGCACCCCCGCAAGGGAGTTTGGACTTCGCTGCAAGAGGGTGCGCAGGTCGCGGCTCTCCAGGTCAGGCACCAGCATAGTAACGGTGTGGACGGAGCGCAGTCAATCAAGCCGGGTCGGAACCAAACGGGCAGCGAACTACAAGGGAAGATCCGCAGAATTGTCATTATTATATCTGTAAAAGTGACTTCCACTGGTGACAGGTTGCCAACTCCTTCTCTGGGCAGACAGTCGTGAGTGCATTCACACTGCAGAACCAGAAGGTGATTGGAACACGATTACTAAACAGTACAACCAACCAAATGAAAGGACGATCAGTACTTGGAACGACTGTCGTTCATCGTGTCAGTATACACACTAATGCGATATCTGGCCAAACTGTCGTTTACCGGGTGATTGGCCCGATGATTGCCTGAAAAACCTTCAGTGTGTACCCAGCCTTAATTAGAAGTTTATATTTTAAACAATGTTATCATAACTTTTAAAAATTATTACAATCCTATTTTCTAAAAGTGGAGGAAATTGAAATATGAGCTAATTTGTCTTTAAAATTGTTGTAACTATACTCCTCATTCTATTAAGAAAACATCAACATAACAGTTCTACGCACACAGTGGTTGTAAGATGTAGCTAAATGTGGTAGTGTTTTTTTAAGTATGTTGAGTACAGTTACCACTGTTTTAAGGAAAATTACCACCACTTCCTGCTTCCTTTGCGTTTAGATAATAACCAAGAATATATCAAAAACACTTATATTCCTACAATCTCATTATGCACATTTTAAAACATTTTTTTTTTCAATTAAGGACTAATTTAACATTTTAGCAATCGTCATGTTTTCACTACAAATGGGCATGTTATTTGTACGCACATAAAATGCTTACACCTGTGATGGGAAACAGGCCACCCGAGGGCCGCATGTGGCCCCCCGAGCCTTCACCTGTTGTCCCCAGCTCTTTCCTGCAAGACTTGTTTGTAGCTTGTAACACTTGTTTAAACCACCTGTCTCTTTCTTTGATTAAATGTATTGTTTTAAATTATTACTGAGATTAAGGATAATGTGCGGCCCTATGAGGGTTAGAGGGCTGCACTATGCAGCCCCAGTAGTGTATTAGGTTGCCCATCACTAGTTTACACCTTTTCTGCACCTTTTTGCTCTGTACTTCATTTTTATAGAATACCAGTTGCTCGTTTTACAGTTAGATCAGTTTTCAGCTTCAGTCAGCACCCATGTCAATTTAACATGTAGTTTTCTAGTGTCATCTAGTGTTCATGTTGTAATATTACACCTATGTTTATAAATAAAAGTAAAAACTTAAAGTCTCATAACCATCACAATGATTAAATGGGGCTGAAGTACTCAACTTGCACACCCTACCCTAGCATACCCTGTCAGTTTCTGGAACAGAAGCTCTAACTAATATCTTATTCTGTGGCAATCATTGAGCATGACATTTGTATTACATTATTTTATGATTCATAGATAAAGAGAAATAAAAGTTTATGCCTACAAACATTAACATGAAAAAAATCAGGACAAAAAATAATCCCTGCCACTAAGAAACTATACCCCCCATAAACCGCTCTCCATTTGGGGTGTGAAAATCAAGACTGTCCCATCAAAAACTAGACTATTGGGAGGTGAGCAAGTTGAGATTTAGGGCTTGATTCATCTTTGAACGCAATGTGAAAGCAACCTGTGTTTTAAAATAAACGGACCTAATTTGCACGTACATATGCCCATATTCAAATATAATCGTATCTCAAGAAATGTTTCCATTTGAATACAACAACACTCTGGCTAAATGTTACTTGCAGTATGCAGAACGATAGAAGACAACAGGATATGCACATGCATATGTGTAATATCAAGTACCATGCAACATTTATTTGCAACTATTAATCCTATAATCATTGATAAAAATATATGTAAAAAATTATATATATTATTTTACATGAAATACATAAATCAGGATACGGCTAAAAAACACGTACCTGGGAGATGCCCAGAGCTTGAATCGGACGATTGTGCGTCCACCCCTTCCCGCTTCTGTTCTGCCCTTCAAGTTGTAGGCAGTCGAAAGTGTCATTTGTGTTTGGGCTTGAATTGGAGGCAATTGCATCCACTGGTGTAAAGTCCGTTTCTGAGCATGCGCAGAGCAATTTCACACAAGATACTGCACAAAACAATACTTATGTCCAAAGATGAATCAGACCCTCAGTTTTGTTTTTATTTAATTTTGCCTGTATGTAAAGTAAACAAATAAAAAGACTGTACATATAACAAAACTAGAATGAATACACTAGATTAGTGCACAGCAAAAAAAAACATACAAACAAACCCATGTGGAATACCCTGTTGGCATTAGTCATTTCAACCCATTCAATGTTTATAGAATTTGCTGGATGAATAGTAAGTAGTTCATGCATCACAGCATACTCTATGACCATCATCATGACTTTATTTTATTTATATGACACCACAGAAACCACAGCGCCGCAATATATTTATATATGTATATAATTTCCTCCAACATATGACTACTGCATCAGAAATCAATACATTTACAATACAAATATCAGTACATTTGCAATGATATACATTGGTGCTCTGCGCCACTAATTGAAATACATTTATACAATAAATTATTTTTAAGTGATCCAGCCACAGTCTTGATTACCGAAATAGATGGGGGGGAGCAGATTTTCAAAAATGAGCAACTGAGGCATATAATTAACCCACATTAAAATGGTTTAAAAGGGATGAGTAATTACATATAATGGAATCAGAATGATTTTCGCAAATGTGAATACCTAAATACGCCAAAAAAGATATTTGCCAATTGTATCCAAATTTCACCTAAAACGCAATAGCAAAAACATCAGATTTAAATTTATTAAGCTTATAGAAGATCACCTAAGAGTCCTTCCAGGGAGAAAAAAGGGAAAGCAAAACAAGCTGAGGAAATAGAAATAGGTTCCATTACCGGAAACTAGATATTTTGCTACAAGTACAGTGTAGCAAAAAAATGGTTAGTATGAGGGGGCCCACCTGACAATCTGCATAAAAACACATAGAGAAACATAGAGAAACTAGGGTCGTTGAATACCAAAAACATTAACAATAACCAACAGTATAAAAAACATGCGTAAGATGACCACCACTGATGACAATGAAATCAGAGCCAATCAGTGATAACCAACATTTTCAGTAACAGTGAAACTAACAGATATGGATGTGCTACAAGTATAACAGAATATCAAAGCAATACAATGCTGAAGGTATTGTACAGAAGCGCAAAGAGCAGACTATTTGCAAAGAAGGTATATAACAACAAAACACTTGAAATGTTAAGGTTAATTTGTGCAAAAAATCCAACTTACACAACTTGACCAGGGTAGATCCAAATAGCACAGAGCCAGTTGATCCTACAGGATGCTGGAGAAGGAAAGGTTAGTGGCAGAGAGAGACACAACATCAGTTGTGGGTCCATAAGTGGGACAATAGTCGAACAGTCAGGAATCAACTGAAGTCTATTCTTGTTTTGCGGACAGCAGGGCCATGAGTGTCTATGAAGATATTCCAGTCTTTTAACAAGGTGAGAACAAAATCTGGGGAGGATATAAACGTGTGATCCCTATTTTGAAGTGTATAATAAGGCCTGTTAGAAAGCCCCATTTATATGAAATATTGGCATCTTGCAGAGCTGAAGTAATTGAATGAAACAGTCTACCCTCCGCAAGAGGGGCAGGTGAGATACCCGAAAAAGTTGGACACCGTTCCATAGATAATGAGTTGAAGCTGATGGCAGAGCCACTCTTAAAATCTGCTGATTGGGGAAGGGGTGCTGCTTGAATATACAATTGTTATGATGTCATTAAGCGTTGCCTCCTCATCCACTGCCTACAGAAATATAATGCAGAGCCAGGGAAAGGGGAGTTCCCCTTTTGAAATGAGGTGCTCATTTAATGGTTATTATCTGGTGTTTGCCAAACGATAATACACTACACTGCAGAAATAATTAGAAGTCCAGTGATGAAGAAGGAGAGCACAGATGTCCCCCACTATGGCTTCAAAAAAAATTGGGTGCACTCGTATTTGCTTTTAGTTCACTTTCTTGTAATTTCAAATAAAGAAACTTTTTTGCCCATTTTAGGTAAGTTTTTTGACAGTGACAGGAGGTATAAGAAAACTAATAGTATTTTCTGAGAATTTAGACTTCTGAAAAAAACATGATATAATTTGTTTGGCTATCATACAATTTACTGACATTGATGTTAGAATGCGAGCAACCCAAAAAGTGCCAAAATAGGCTCAGCCACCACTAATTCATGCCATCCTACCCAAAAAGTCCTCCTACCTTGGGTCAGAAAACAGGAATGATCCATGGATGAAGGAAGGAGATCACATGGTACTCACTGCATTGCACTCCATCCTCCTTCTCCTCTGATTTGCAATCACTATTGCTTTTACTGCAGTGTGCAGTCACGCGATGCAGGAGCAAATGCTCGAATTATGTGACACTGATCTTAACCCCCGTCCTAAGTTCTGACTTATTCTATAGCAGTCAGAGTGGGGGCATTAACGGTTTTTCCTGCTTGCAAAATAAACAGATGTATAAGCTGTGCGCCACAAACATACATTGCAGGACAAGGCAAAGTTGGCAATATGTATTTTCTATGCCAACCCTGTACTATTGTGGAAACCAGTCCTGTGCCGCCATTGATTATATCAGACTTGTGCTCTCTTGTGCCCCCTCCCTAATTAAAGAAAGGAAAAGGCAGAGAAAAAGAAAAGAGGTAAGAAAACAATAGAAAAAATTAAGATAAAAATGAAAAATCGAATGACATAAATAAAAAAGAATAAATAAGGAAAAACAGAAATTGAACCAACACTTTATGCAGCGAACGCTTCTCAGAAGCCACTTCCTACTGTCATTTCAGCATACCTCCCTACTGTCCTGATTTAGGTGGGACTGACTCAATTCTAGGGGACTATCCCGCTGGTTTGGGAAATAAGACATGTGTCCCATCTTGCTAGGAATGTTGGGAGGTACTGTATGTCCAGGGCCCTAAATGAATTACTGAATTACTTTTTGTTTAACCTCACAATACAGCTGAGACTTTGCTGTTCAGGAGAAATGGAATTGACACATGACCTCAACTACGGACAGCGACATCAGTAGACATTTAATAGATAATGATAGACAAAGCCCATAATGTAAAAAAGTGCAAGATGGAATTATCCTTGGGCCCATTCATCAAGCCATATTTTAAATAAAACATGCACTTCAGCAACAAGGACTGTATTACGATCTGCCTGCAACTTCTGCATATGCATGCTGCTTTCTATTGGCAGCTCCTGCCTCTAGGACTTTTAGACTTGTTAAATTAAATGTATTATCTGGCAGTACCTCTATTTTTTTTTTGGCATTACTAGGGGTTAACCTGTGTCACCAATTATCTCCTGCACCTGGTGATACCCTATTTATACCTGCCTCTTTCTATTGCCTGTGCTGGTCATTGTTGTCTTGTTGCTACTCCTTATGGTTGTGCTCCTGTTTCTCTTGTGCTCTGGGACTTTCTCATACTGCTGCTGACATCACTACTCCGGATTTTTCTCCACTCAACTATTCTACCTGCATCTGCTGCTTTCCTTTGCTACCAGTATTCAGCTTTACCCTGAAATCCCCGTGCAGTATCAGCAATATTTTGTTTGTACTATTTTCTGTGTTTTCTGATTAACCTGCTCATTAAACACCTTTATGCTTTCATCACATCCCGGGCTCCATAGCTGTGATTTACATTGAAGCGTGATAGACTGCCACTTTTGTGGCTGAAGTGCTTGATTTGTTTGGGCCTCCACAATAGTGAACATTTGGGTTGTTGGTTGTTGAACTGGAGAATAGATAGGGATATTAATAATGGTTTACTAATGGGCATTTGGCTAACAGTAGTCATCTCCCTCAATGGCGACAATGTCATCACCCTCATTAACATCCTCATCACAGATGACTAGATTACATTGAAATTTTTAAAAAGAAGATACACCAAGTAGCTAACCATTAGGAGGCATATATGACACTTTGGAGAGGGACAACCAGGAATAGCCAGTGAACGAAACACAATGCTTTGTCAGTCCCACCACTCGATCCGAAAATCTTCATCACCAAAAAGAGCACAGGTTCAGAAACTTGGTTTGTTAAACTGGATGACCCAGTTTCATTGTGTCCCAGAAGTGCTGAAGAGTTGGCCGCTCAGATAAACGTAAGTTGCTTGGTGTCACTGCTTCACATTTGAGGCAAAGATGACTGGGGGGAGGTGTGGAAGTGTTCCAGACTACTTATTGTTTCATCGTGGGCTGCGTCCCTTCCACTCCACACTTTAGCGCAGCTGGATTCCTTTTCAGAAGAATTTTTTTGGTCCCCCTGCCCAGCCAGCCCCTGTTCAGTCAAGATGAACCCATATTCCTTCAACAGTCACAAGACCACCATTTCTTTGGATTGGGCCAGTGGATAGGAAGTTGTCCCTAAGCAACCAGGTAGCCAAGGAATGGAAAATAGTCATCATTCTCACAACCATTTATTTATAATGCGCCACCAATTCTGCAGCACTGTACCAAGAATATTTTTTTTGTCAATCACATCAGTCTATGCCCATTGGAGCTTACAGTCCCTAACCCACACAGACTAGAGTTAAATTTGTCAGCAGCCAATCAACCTACTGGTATGTTTTTGGAGTGTGGGAGAAACATAAAACTAAGGCACAAGGAGGAAACCTATGCAAACACGGGGAGAACATGCAAACTCCACAGGACAGAGATAAGCCCTTGGTCAGAAACCAAACAATGCTTTGGTATCCCCACCAGGAACTTGATTTTCTAAACTGGCTGGCCCAGTTTCATTCAGTTACAGAGGAACTGAAGGCACTGAAAGCCACTCAGGGATAACTTAAGCTGCTTGGTCTCACTACTCCACATTTGAGACAAGAATGAATGGTTCTGCGGAAGTGTTACAGACGGCTCTTTCTGTTTCATCGTGGGCCACAGACACTCCATTCCACACTAACATTTTTCATATCTGATGTAGTGCTGGCATACTATATTAATTACATTTTCATTTTACCAATGAAGATAGACAATATGTACATAGTGTTTTGTGTGACCAGTACCGCTTGTCCTCATTGTTGAATTTGGTAGTGTGGACACATGACCTCAAACTAATTGTTAAAACCTGGTGCATTGATGGCGGATATGGGATGCACATACAATGGTTGCCTAGCTGTCATGGTTTTAGTGATTTCCTGTGCAATAGGATGCTGAATATCATAGCTTATTCCTCTTTCAAACACTTGCTCACAAACAATTGTGTAAAATGCCTATTCATTTTGGTCCCCTTCTTCTGTATAGATATATTACCCCCAGCAGCAGAGCCATAGCATGCAAGGATGTACCTTAGAAATCATGAATTGCATTAGGGAAGTCAGTTGTAATTGGAAAATTGGATGCTGGACTACGTACTAATAATCAGGAGGTTGATGAATAAGGTGTTGACGCCGGTTATGATTGCGTGAGGTATCTATCAGCTCAGTTGCTAACTGATGCTGGACTGTATGCTACTATACACAATTTGCCACATTTTAACAAACGACTTGAATACACTTACTGCAAATGATGTAACAAGGAGGAGGTGCCTAAATGATCAATGTTCCTGCCTCCAATTATTTTGGAATTTGGCCTTTTGACAGAAGAGGTGCTTTTTATCTGGCATAATAATGCACTTATCATCGGCATGAGGTGGTACCACTGGTAGCATGGTGGCTCAGTGGTTAGCACTTCTGCCTCACAGCGCTGGGGTCATGAGTTCAATTCCCAACCATGGCCTTATCTTTGTGGAGTTTGTATGTTCTTCCCGTGTTTGTGTGGGTTTCCTCCGGGTGCTCCGGTTTCCTCCCGCACTCCAAAAACTTACTGGTAGGTTAATTGGCTGCTATCAAAAATTGTCCCGTGTCTGTCTGTGTGTGTGTGTGTATGTTAGGGAATTTAGACTGTAAGCTCCAATTGAGCAGGGACTGATGTGAATGAGTTCTCTGTACAGCGCTGCGGAATCAGTGGCGCTATATAAATAAATGGTGATGATGATGATGTGTCTGTCTTAGTACAGCACAATCATTATCATCCTCATTATCTCATTCAAGTACAAATCATTCATTTTCAGAACCACAATTATCCCCCCCATCCTCTTGCACATTTGCAAGTTCCAAAGTAGCTGTCACGAGCCGTGGCTTTACTACGAGCCGCTACGGCTTGCTTGTACTCACTGCTCTTCATCCCGGCCGTCGTCACGACGACCAGGATGTCACTTCCACCTCTACCCAGCCTTTGCCAGGGCAGTGTCGAAATCGTATAATTGGATGAACGAAAGTATATTGGTTAATATTGTTTTAAAGTGCGATTGCGCTCAGTATGCCACGTAACACGTGGCATGGCGCGATCACATGGTAAAATACGCACGCACACACTCGCACTCTCACATTTAGTTATTTATATATTTCATATTTATATTGGTTCCATTCCACAGCTATTTATGAGCAGATGGTATTTAGGTTATAGTTATATATATATATATATATATTTTATGATTATATGTACACTTTAGTGATATTTGAGGTTCAGGTTGCAGGAACTATGCCATGTTAGTATCATTTTAATCCCGTATTCATCAGCAGTTGTCCGGTTCATTCGCCGAAGAGATCGCACATTGCATACTCTAGTTAGGGATGTTAGGGAATAAATGTTTAAAGTGATACAGACTGTAAAATGCTAACAGACTAGTTGAAACTGGATTCTTTGCGAGAAAGTCGGAGCACATCCCCTGGAGAGATGACCCCCACCTTTGGATATTTTGGTTTGAACTGGCCTATGACCTGCAGCACACTGGACCTTCCTGAAACCTGGACCAATAGAAGCAAGCCACATCATCTGCATTGTTTTCTCTGTAACACTGAGTGTATATAATACAGCTTTGTTGGCACTGGCTTCAGTCATTCTCTGACCACAATATTCTGGAGTGAAGTATTGTAGCTGGTACCAGTGGAGCGCAGCGAGCGCATGCGGGCGCAGTATGTATATATCTTTGGTATTGGCTGTACTGTATTATAATTATGTATTGAACTGCTAAATTTTGCATCTGCTAAAATAAATTGTTTGTGCGTCAGAAACACAAGAAATTACTTAGACAATGCTTATTTGAAAACGATAAAATTACTTTAATAGCAGCGATCAGGGTACTTTTCCAGCCTCTGACGCGTTCCAGCAGGTAACAACACAACCAGGCGCGTGTATATGTAATTAATGTTATTTAGTACTGCGACCCAGCAAGTTGCTACTCGGGCGCATGTGCAGTTTACACCTGTCACAGCTGGGACTCATTGTTTGTTTACGGAGCTTGCTCCTGATTGGCCACTATTAGTATTTAAGGCAGGGAGGACTTAGCCTCCCTGCCGGTTATAGCGTTCAGTTCCCTGACTTCTGACCTGCTGTTGTATTGAGTTCCTGTACTCTTGGATTGCCCTTTCAGTGTATGACCCTTGGCTCGTTAATTGGATTCTGATTCTCTGCTGGCGACCCTGACTTCTGCCTGTGACTTGGATATCCTGTCTTTCTGATGGACCTGACCCTTTTGCCTGGCCCTCACTTCGCTGCCTGCTTGTGCCCTTTGACCTTGGCTTGTTCCTGACTATGTTTATCTCCTTGTGCCATTCCTTTATCGTGCTATGGTTTAAACCATAAGCTTGTGCTACGCAGAGCATAAGACCTGGGGGCATCTGAGTACCTGTGAGCACATCGAGCTCTACGGGAAAGGCAGCTGCTAAAGGCAAAGATCTCTACCGCCTGTTCTACAAGCTTATGACTATAACCGGTAGTCGTGACAGTAGCATCCTCATTATCTCATTCAAATACAAATCATTCATTTTCAGAACCACAGTTATCTCCCCCATCCTCTTGCACATTTGCAAGTTGAAAAGTAGCTGTCACTGGCCGCGGCTTTACTACGAGCCGCTGCGGCTTTACTATGAGCCGCAGCGGCTCGCAGTAAATCATCATTAGTATTACTACTAATGATCCGCATACAGCACTCATGGATTCCCTTCTTAGATTCTCCTCAGAATTCTGTGAGTGCTCAAATTGGTCTTCAGACTCAGTGTTCTTTTCAGGCACAAATTTGGCTTTCATTCTGAGCAAGAAGGTGGTCCATGCAAAGTTAAGTAAGACGCAAGACTGTGTTGGTCACTCTCTTTTGCAATAGGCATTCTAGTACATGTACCACGTACCAGCTTTAGCAGGACACCTACTAGCAAAATGTGGGCATGGTCTTAGCCTTGTCTTGCCACTGCGAGTGGAGTCTGGAATTTTAGCTATTTTCCTTTATCACTACATTCATCATCACTTAATATCACTTAATCCTCCTTATATCAAGAGCTGGTATTCTCTTTGAGATTTAAAACCGTGTTTGGATTTTTAGGACGCTTTCTTACACCTTGTTCCCACATGACCTTTTTACTAGTACAGATCGAAAACATACTGCTCATGTCAGTGATGAACCTGGGAAGCTCCTGATCTTTAGAATGATCCATTGACATTGACAAAAGGAGTATTGCTACTTGAATTTGGAGTTACTTGTAGCTGCCACCATAACAGGTGAACACCCAAAGAGATAGGAAAAGGAGGGAATTACCTTACAATTCATTTGACACTGTTCCACAATAACATAATTTAAATTTAGACAATTGTTTCTTCTAACTAATTTTTTAACAAAATTTTTGGGGGGTGCTGCTGCTCACACACTACGAACACCCTGGTTTTTGCATGCTTAATAAAGAAGATGTCACCGACTGACTAGTAGAAAAACAATTAGAAGTTTAAAGAAAGAAATTAAGA
The DNA here is from genome assembly GCF_038048845.1 of Mixophyes fleayi. NCBI lineage: Eukaryota > Metazoa > Chordata > Amphibia > Anura > Limnodynastidae > Mixophyes > Mixophyes fleayi. Next base: position 60,496,522 of record NC_134407.1, on the reverse strand, counting down.
ACTATGGGCCTGATTCATTAAGGATCTTAACTTAAGAAACTTCTTATTTCAGTCTCCTGGACAAAACCATGTTACAATACAAGGGGTGCAAATTAGTATTCTGTTTTGCACATAAGTTAAATACTGACTGTTTTTTTCATTTAGCACACAAATACTTGATAGCTTATTTGTACACTAAAATTTATGAGTTGATATTTGTGTGCTACATGAAAAAACAGTCAGTATTTAACTTATGTGCAAAACAGAATACTAATCTAGCTTCAAACACTTTGTATTTTAAAAGCAAGACATCTATTTAGTATTTGTTTTTTGGTGTGTGCTGCTCAAAGTCATACTACAACAGCACCCTCTTTTTATCAACTACATACTAGTTAAAATGTCTATACCAGTATATATAATAGTTTACCATAATTTTATTATTAACAACCAGTAGCCACTACTCAATCTAAACTCTCTGACACCGTATCGATTAGCAGCAAACTATTTTAGCTGACTGATCTCTACATTGTGGAAGTCAAATAATTGGATGAAGTAATCTAAATTGATTAATATTGTTTTACCGTGCGATTAGTACGCTACGTGTAATGACGCAATCGCACAGATTAATAACGCACACGTTTACATTCGCTCTTACACTTGTAAATAGTACACATTTATTAAAGTTCCAATCCACATTTATTTATTAGTAAAATGTATTAGAGATTAATTATACATAGATAATATTAAAGTTAAGGTATCTATGGTTCAGGTCCTCTAAAATGTAAAGAGTTTGATCTCATTTTAAAGCTTATTTCACCAGCATTAACCCGGTTTCGTCACAGTAGCGATCGCATCTAGCTGGCATGTGTAAACTTTCTGTGTGGATAAGGTGTTCTTGTTCACGTAACATATATTTATGGTGGCTTATGATATATGGAATTATGCATACCGTTTCCCTCCATTTTGTTTATTTGCCTTTTCTGAAAAAATTTCAAAAAATATATATAAAAAAGTCAATGACACAAAATGTATCTTTTCCTTGGACAAAAAAGAGTTTATTGAACACTTTAGAAATCTATACTCAGCAGTGCAAGACAGCAAGTAAACATTCTACTGACACCTTTTGATGCTCAGTTCTCCAGTCCCAGTATTACACAGTGCCATTATCTTCAAATTAGTTTCTGGAAACTAGTTAAAAAAATGCTGGAGTCAATTCAGATGGAAAGGAAGTCACATTCTAGTCTTGCAATTTTCTAATAAGTTACTGTATTTAGTAGAAAAAAAAAAAAAAGCTAAGCAGTTGTATTTTCAAGATCAAAAAGCTTTTTGTTGGACTTTTTGAATGTTTTACATTTGCGTTCAAATCATCCTTGTACATTACTCCCCATCTCACACCAAAACAACACCACCTTCACTTGCTTTAGTTTAACTTATACAGTCACAATATTAATCCAATGCTGGATTTACAATGTCTGTTCTTAAACAACAGTTTGAAGGCTTATTTCATTTATAATCATCTACAGGTGTCAAATCAATCTTGCCTCTGAATCCCGATCATGTGCATAGCTCAGATAGAGTTTGGACTTCAAAGATTTCTCAAGAACACTTTGTATTGATCTTCATAAGCAAACTTAGCAAAAGCATTTTGTGAAATCTTTTCAAGCTATTCAAGCAGGTAGGTATTATGAATGTCTAATGGTGTTTTATGCAATACCACCACTTAGATTTTGTAATGTTATGCCTCAAATGGTGCAGAACAAAATGAATGTTGTTGACTTCCAATGGTTTTTATGCTCTGATGTTGTCCTTGCTCTAAACCAACTTCATTACATCACACACACACACGCACACACGCGTACTTGTCACATAGCGGAGGAAGCCATTTTGTGAGCCAGGCAATATTCATTAAAACGCAGCCCATAAATTTATTTGGAACTAGAGACGTCACTGAGGCATTTTATGGTGAATATTCAGAAGTCATGTCAAATGTTTATTAAGACGCCAATTCCTAGTCAATTGATTGGTCTGTGGATTGGTTCATCCACAAAATGGCTGTCTTCAGAGGTGCACTTTAAGATCAAAATTCCTGTATTTTACCACAATGTAGAATGTATTATTTACAACTTATGATTGGGTTCAAATTGTGTATTTGGTGAATGTAACAAGTTATATCTGTGTTCTAAGCTGCTGTATTATTATCAGATATCAACTATTAAAATAATATAACAAAATGAGAATCTCTTACAAAGGGTATATGCTGCCTGTTATTCCAATAAACATCACTGCATTCATATGACATCAGCATATAATGCTTGGTGATTAATATACAGATATGGGACGTCTTATTCAGAAGGCTTGGGATTTAAGCTTTTCCAGATAAGGACTTTTTCCAGAATTTGGAACACCAAAGTCTACTAAAACATATTTAAATATTCCCTTTCTTTCCACGCACAGCACTAGCATTCCTTTCCTTAAATTATTCTAAAGAGCTCCTCATGGTATCTACAGGATTAAACACCTGGGGCCTGATTCCTCTTTGAACACAAGTCCATTTGGATGACGCATCTTGCGTGAAATTGCTCTGTGTCTGCCCCAGACCAGGACCAGAACACCAGAGAATGCAATTGCATGCAGTTCATGTCCACATGCAAATGACACTTCCACTGCCTACGATGTGAAGGGCAGAACAGAGGTGGGAAGGGTCTGGGGTGGTAAAATGTATAGTCAGGGTGACAAATGTATAGTAAGGGTGTGCAGAGGTAGAGCGTATGCACATGCAGTCAACTCAAGTTAAGGGCATCTGTTAGGTATGTGTTTTTTAGCCATATCATTTTGCATCAGCTACAGGACAGGTGTAAGTGCCGACTGACTACACATATGATTGCCAAAAGAACATCCTGATTTATGTATTTCATGTAAAAAAAAATAACAACATAATAATTTAATATTATTTTTTATAATTAATTAATTTAAAAAATTTTTTATCAATGATTATAGTTTTAAGAGTTGTAAATTATTTTTCTGAATTTTTTTTTGCATGCGTTCTAATGGGACTTTATATTGCACATATGCATACCGTGTTCTGTCTGTCTACATACAGCAAGTAACGTTTAAACAGAGTCTATTCCCATTCAAAAGGAAACTTTTGTAGAGATCCACTTGTATTTGAATACATGCGTATGTGCATACAAGTTACGTGCAATTTATTTGCGTTCACATAGCGTTTGAAGATGAATCAGGCCCTTGGTGATCAAGTCTGTGCATATAATACATAATCACAGAAATACAGAAATAATTAACTTTATTTCTTTCAATATTTTGGAACTATTTTGATAATGGGTTTTTGGATATATTTCTCAACTGTCTCACATACAAAATTTGTTAGGAAACAATGAGAACTGTACATTTTAAGAACTACACATTTCCCAGATAAGTCACAACTGTGACTCGTTTTTAATCATCTGTGTATTACTTGCTCCATTTTTTTAAAAAAAACTGGATAAAGAGAATTTGATCTACAAATAAACATAAATTCTCAGAAAATCTAAAAAAATTGTACTAAAACCCTAAAATAAGACACAGCAGTTTGCTTTTAAATAAAAAAAAAACTACAATATCACATAAAAAGCAACTGTAATAGTTCTAAAACACTGGGTTATCCTGCAAAATCAGAATTGAAGAATTGAAACGATCTCAATGCACTAGGAAAATGGCATAAATACATAGATTCAGTTCTGTCAGTCTATCAAATTACACATATAGAATTCAGCCTTTCGACCAAATGTTTGCGTTGTTAGAAAGGGAATGTTTCCTAAACCATCTCTGTGGCGAGAAAAAATGGTGAACTGCACATTATCACTGACATTGTATGGGAAGATTAATTGTTACATATGTTTACTTCCTCGGTGTAGGCAACGGTCATATGACACAATCCATGGTTAACATGCATAGAAAACAATCTGATTATCGTGACATGGCAACTAATATTTTATTTTATAAGTACTGGCTCGGATTGCAATGGGGTGTATATGACTAATATTTACTTTTAGATGCTAAAGGTTTCTAGAAGCATGTTAAATACAGATACACATTTAAGGAATCTTGTGGGAAACCTAAAGGACTATTTAGACAACAAAAAAATCTTTGAACATGCATTGCTTCTTTATGTGTGCAGGTGTGCCTTTGTATTTCAAAGTGTATGCTCTTTTCATGGTTTTTGGAACACCCATGTAAATTAAGTCAGCTCCTAGAAAATATGATGCGCTATAAAACGTGCATGGTGGACACACTAAAAGCGTCACAACAAGTCCAACTTATTACCATTATAGGGCCATCCTCTTGATTAATTTAAACATTATGGTAAAATACTGCTTAACTGGTTTAACTTTACATTAATCATGAAAGTAAGGGGACATCGGGGCTGTTTTTATTACATATGTTTGAAGTTTTTATTATATTGGTCAAAGTGTGCATATAAGTTTGCTTTCCAAAAAAACTGTAGCTATAAGGTACAAAATCTATCAATTATATAGTATAGGAAAAAGACCTAGGGGTATATTTACTAAACTGCAGGTTTGAAAAACTGGAGATATTGCCTATAGCAACCAATCTAGTTATTCATTCTAGTTATCATTTATTTTGTACATTCTACAAGATAACAGCTAGAATCTGATTGATTTGCTATAGGCAACATCTCCACTTTTAAAACCCGCAGTTTAGTAAATATACCCCCTAATCTTTGGGACCGCAGAGATGGCAGGTAATTCAAGCCTTTTTGTGTGGAGGAAAAAGCTGTGCACACCGGTAAATACACCTTCTCTACCTCTTTATCTTATTTAAATAATCAAAAAGCATAAAATGACATTTCATTTCTATACCTCACTGTAAAACTGCCCAGCTACTCCCATCAGCCAGCGGAAACTTTTGCACCACCATAGGCCCACAAACCTTTGCTCTGGCCGTAAAACTGGGTGCAATTGTTCAAAATTAGGAGCGTTCAAAAAATAACATTTGCCCGTTTTATACTTGTGTGGTTCCTGAATGACCATTTTAGACTTCAATTTTACTAGGATTGTGCATTTACAAGCAGCATTAAGCTAGGAATGAAAACTTGCAACAGGGAACATATGCTTTATTTAACAGTACAGTAATGAACTTATACACTGGACTCCAGTGTCTAGGAAAGCATGGTCGTGCTGTACTACATATTGTTAATAGACATGAAAGATATATCAGCTATGATTTTACATCAATTTTGCAAATGAAGCTTTGTTATTTGTGTTTGTTTTTTGTTGCTATTGTTTTATCTATCATGTTTTGTTTTTTTAACTAAGAAATAATAACAAATAAATCACTGCAAACATATGTCAGTTTAGAACTGTGTTATAAAAAAGTCAGAGTAACTAATATTTTCCCACAATGTTACCCTGTACTTGTAGAATGGGAAGTATCACCATATGTTAGTAAATAAATGCAGCCCCAAACTACAATATAATATAATGTGCATAAATCCACGTGACAATTGTCTTCAGATAAAAGAGACATCACACTTTGTAAACAAAGGCATCATATACATTTTGAGCACGGAACACAAAATGATTATGATGTAGAAACTGTGTCAAACTGGCATGCACACACCAAGGAAACAACATTAACATGCAGTTATTTCTCAAACTGCTTAAAAAACGCTGGGGAAATCATTGCAGAGTGACTATGATTTGCCTATTTTATAATCCAGTCCAACAAATGTACTGAGACGTTCCAACATTTTCAATCTGGCTCAAGAAAAGAAACTTCATGCAAACTAATGTCTCTAAATACATTTTAGATAAGCACTAGTTCTTAAGAAAACAATTCTTATCTTGGCAGATATGTGTGTAACTTGTGTCACCTCAAGTTGGATGGTGGTATGACATAAAACAGATTCTGCATTCAAGCCCCTTAGTTCTTGTAACCGCATCAACCTTTAATCACCATTGACACAATGTCCATGTTCTATATCAACCCATCTCTGTGCATGCTCTTTCTTTAAAGAGCTTTACATTACTTCCCTGTTACATTCTGTACAATTCAAAAGTTTTATTGCCTCCAAAGTGTCTGAGTCTTTATTTTGCAATGGCATTCATTTAATAGTTCATCTTATGCTTTCCTTCTATAATCCATCAACAGGCCTCTCATGCTCTTCTTTCATACTTCCTTATGTTTACTTTGGTACGTTATAACAGTCTTTGCTTAATACACAGGTGTCCAGACTAGACTACAAGGATGATAAGGATGTTATTTTGTGCACACATATTACAAAACAGCTAAGCAAAAAGTTCTTCTAAAAGCGTTTTCACTAGAGGGTCATGAACATCAATGAGATGTAATCTGCAAGATTAGAAGTGAACTTTAGCTGGTCTCCATACATTCGCCTGCATCCCTGTTTTTGCTGCAGAGAACCTAGGTTTTGCTACCTGGATTCTTGAAAGTGATGATCTAGGGGAGTTGAATGAGTTAATAGGGCTAAGTACTGAAGCAGCTCTAGTATTCTGTTGAGCCTCCTGGACAGGAGCATGATAAGGCACCGGCAATGTAACATTGGTTGGCATAGGTTGGCAAGCTACATCGGTTCTCCAAACTGGTTCTGCAAGAGTTGTTGCAGATCTGGGTGCTAACACTGTAGGGGTCATATTGACTGATGACGACATTGGTGTTGGAGTTGAGAAGCGCTTAATCTCGTGAGCTCTAGCGGTTTTCACGGGTACTTGCCTAGCTGGGGTAACATTACATTTTTGTGTATCCTGACTGTTAGAAGAATCACCAAAACAGAACATGGCTGAATTTAGCTGGTAAGGCTGATGACGCATAAAATCAATGGCTTGCATTCTTGGTTTGCCCGCAGGACCTTTTTTTACTTTGCTGTTAAATTTGCTGCCTTGAGACTTGGATGCTGCTAATGGATAAAATGGAGACACCAATGGATTATATGCAATTGGAGGTGGTGCACGAATATTAGATGAGTATTTCCAAGATGATGGAAGAGATGGTGTTGGTGATGGTGTTCTTGGCCTTGAGTTAGGCCTAGAGCTAGATCTATGGTCCGAATCCACGACAAATTTGTCCATACGACTTTGTCGTTTTGCAAACAATTCTGCTCCTTTGCCTCTCAACTGGGGCATATCTTGACCTCCATTCACAAGTTGTTCTGATGTTTTTAAAATGGGTTTTGGAGCCACAGGTGGAGGAACTTTAAATTTTCGTGCTGAAGATTGCATAAAATTGCAAGCTTCAGCTCCTAAACTGAGAAAGTCCTCTTCTGGGCCAGACTCAAAGCCTGCTCCATGTGGCTCTTGTTTTGGTTTATCATCTATATTCTGCACCATAGAGAGTAGCTCTGGGTTAGGTAAGTATTTCTTCTCCTCTTTTTTGACAAACATCTGTTTCCTGCCACCTCTCTTTCGAGCTTCATTTAGGATACCAGTGCGCCCAAAAGGTACAGAGATTCTCTGTTCTCTTGAATTTACAGTCTCTGGTGATTGATTCACATGGGTAACTGGTGAGATATAAGGAGTATCCTTCAAAACACTGGCTGTTGGACTAATAAACTGTGGCACAGTAGAAGTCAATGGGGCCACTGGAGAGGAATCTGTTACATATGGCTGGGAAGCAACCATTTGAGGTCCTGGTTGACGGGCGGGAGATGAGAGATATATTGAAGCCGTAGTAGTCCTCGGTGTTGTTGGAATTGAAAGGTTCTCTTTTTCACTTTCAATGTATTGTGTTGCTGATGATGACACAGGTCTCCCTGGTGCAGGAATATAAAGTGATGCAACTGAGCTAACTGGAGCCTTTGGAGAACCTGAAGATGTGCCATTTGTAAATGGAGTAAATGGTGATGGAGCAACATTTTTCACTGGTGAACTTTCAATTTTTTTGGTTGGGGTAGGTTTGAACACAACTGATGAGGCCAAATTCCGTTGTCCAACTTGACCTGGGGTAAATGGTCGTGCTGACCTATTGAAGATGCCACCTACAGCTACAGATGTTTGGGCATTATCATTTTGTGGACCTTGAGATTGCGGTGGGGCTAGTGATATTTTAGTGCTTGTCACTTTAGTGTTCTCTGAGCTCTGAGTCTCATGGCTTCTATCGTAATTAACCAGGTGTATTACATTTCCGTTATTCATTGATTTTCTGGGAGGGGCAATTGGAGTTTTCTGACGCTCTTGCGGATTTTGTATTGGATTGTTGTCAACCATCTGTTCTGATTTCTGTCTTTGCACTTCAAACAGTGCTGCTCCCTTCCCAGATGCCTCACTCAGGCCCTTTTCTTCCTGTAGCTCGTGTTCCATTTTAGGCTTTTCAATGTCCAAATAGGTGCTGTCCCAGTCTGAATTGTTTGTTAGACTCCGTGCATCAGAGAATCCTTCTTCATCAAATTCTGATTCACTTGTTGGGAGAACACCGTCCTCGTCTTCGTTGTAACGATCCTCGTCTACACTTCCGTAACTCACAAGAGTATATTTCTTTGCTCTCTGCCGCCTCTTCTTAAACATAAGAACACCCTTTGAGTGAGGATTTGGAGCATCAGTTAGCAGAGATGCGATGGTTCTACATTTGGTTCTAGCCTCCTTGACGTTTTTCTCCTGTACGCTCTCACTACGGTGAAGTTCTGCAAGACAATAAAAGAGACATATGGTTTAATTGCTAATCTTAACATTGATATAGTCCAGTAAAGAACATAGGTCCAGCAACATGGGCTACATATAGATTAATAAGCATAAAGGGTGCAAATTTACACCTGGAAAAACCATGTTGCAAAGTATAGGGTACAAATGCAATATTTATTTTTACATGCAAGGAAAATACTAGCTGCATTTGCATGCAACACACCAGCACTGGGCAACTTTATTTTAACACTGCAATTTATAGTTGAGCTACATCACGCTTCTTTCCCAACTCTTATCTGTGAAAAAAAATAATATACCCATTCTGAAACGCAACATGATTTTGCTAAGGTGCACCATTGCACCTTATAGCCGTATTTCATATTCAAAATATGGCCATATATATAAACATACTGGTTACAGGGCAGAAATGAGAGAATATTTGTATCATTAAACCAATACTGTCTTCAATTGAACAATATACACACATCAAGTTCAACATTTTATAAATTCTAATTGTGTTGATCCAGAAAAAGGCAAAGCAAAACCCTCAGAGTGACCATTACCAATTTAGTAACATCATATGAGCAAAACTATTAAATTAAGATTGTGATTGAGAATTCATAAATTTGTGTTGTAAGCTTTGGCTTCTGTAGTTTTAAAGCACAATCTCAACTTCCTGATGTGCCAATGATCCCTGCAGAACTGGTAATACAGATGACATTACTAAAAGGAGGAATGGTATGCCGTATTTATATCATATAACCATGAGCAATGCAATATTCATTTCTGCACTACGAAGCTGATCAACTGGTACTCTGCATTTAAAGTAACCGTTCATTAAACTGAACCTATCATTATTACTTTTCAGTTAACTATCACCCTGTCTTTCTCTTTAAGTACTTTTATCGCATGGGAATGAGCCAGACATATATTCTACAGGCGTTCCAGTATATTCAAAAATATAGATGAACTCTTCTCACTATAGCATAAATGCAAGAAATACATTGATGACAAAACTCCTCATATCTTAAGGGAGCTGTAAGATTCTTATTTACTTATTTAAACCAGCATTCAGAACACTAAATCCTAGACTAGAGTGATTAGCATTTTAAAATAAAATATCTGAATGAATAGCTGAAGCGACGAGAAAGGGAGAACTTTGTCTCCCTTACACTTTGTTACAGTTATAGTAAACACAATCAGCCCAGCAGACAATACATAAAAGGTTACGATTCTGAAAAGGAAATGGTTTTGCAAGAAATTATAAATAAATATTAATATTAGGGAATAGCACATGTGAAGTCTTGAAATGCACTATTATGCTTTGCATATTGTCATGGCTGTAACAGTTTTCCTGTTCTAAGAACAAACAGAAAGACATAACTACAAACTGCTAGCCTGTGTCTTCAACAATGACAATGATGACTACACATGGATTTTCATTTACTGACAAGCACAATGAAAAGCAATGCAGTCAGGGTGGTGTTACCATTAATTGAAGCAGGTCAACCCACTTTAAATACACTTCTCTTCCAAAGCTTCCAAAGCTCTTCAAATTGTCAAGTCTATCACTCAACACCTTCGCCTGCAGTACATAAAGCACTCCAAGCCAAATCACAGATAAAACGTAGATGTATTTCTTGACATTCTACTATCATATTCATAGAATAGGCTTCTACTTGACAATTACAATATACTCTCTCCGTGCGTAGAACAGGCAAAGACACACAATAACTTCAGCTAACAGAAGAGTATCACATTGCTAACAGTAGGAGATGTGATTTACCTGCATAGGGATTATCTGTGCTGTGGTAAGAAGATACCGGTGAATCAGGCATGACATATACACCATTAGAGTCACAATGTTCCATAAAGAGAACGACAAGGGACAAATGCACTCCGAGCTGGAGCTTAACCAAAGTAGGAAAATCTCCCCAGCTCTCTGCTGCCCTTTCTACAAGCCTTTTTAAGTCCCCACTTTTGTCTCCCCTGGCATAGCTGTTGGGTTCACTGGCTCTCAGAAGCTGATGAGATCATGGATTCTATTTATATGTGCCTGGGCTTATCGCTGGACCAGGCTATGGACATTGTCACCTGTCACTTCAGCTATGTTCCTCTTCTCCTGCGATTGAGTTAGAAAGAAATAGTTTCTGTCAGCCGCAAATTTCCTTACCCCCCCCCCCCCTTTAAAAGGGGTGTGAAACAATGATATGTATTCCAGTCTGGAAACATGAGGTCAATGCACTTAAAATACTGCTCTTCCATAAAAATCCTGATAGGGAAAAATCAATGTTTCTCTTGGCTCAGTAAAACATAATGGGAGAGAGATGCCTTTGCAGGGGAACAATACCATTGTGAATTAGAAATCTGATGCATGTAAGTTAATGAATAAAAAATTTTAAGACACCATTTTTAATTATTTCTCTGCAAATGTAATTAAATATTAGAAGGTGATGGGCACCCAAAAATTTTTTTGCAAGCTCATATTTGTACCCCAGTTTTTGCATACATGATAGGATAGTCAAGGGGTTCTCAACTGGTTAGTGGGTCAGTATGTCATTAAGAGCTGGATACAAGGATCATATTTCCTTAAAACTAGAGCGAGGTCATCTTTAGCCATTTTTAAATATTATCTAGTTAAAGACTATCCAGAACATAGTCTTTATATTAATAATACTTAAAATTATAATAATAATTATGTTGGCCAGCATAATAATCTTTTAATATGTTCACTATACTTTTATGTATATTCTCATGATATGGCCATTCTATTGCTTGCATTATTTATATAAGTATAATTGGTCCTGTATTTTATATTGTTGTTAGTTTGAATTTCTTAGGAGACTACATTGTTTTTTGTATTTTGTTTTGTCATTTGGAAAAATTTTATAAAAATAGCTTGATCCAAAAAAACATGATAAATATAATTACAAACATATATAGTGTTATGTAAAAAGCCTGTAAGCTATGGCTTTGTACTAATACTATACTATACTATAATAATAAAAAGAGCCCTATTTTCCTCTTACTTTCTTAAAATAATTAATATCCAATGAGGGTCATAGAAAATAAAATAGGCAAAATTACATTTATTGAAATACAAGGTCCAAAACTGAGGCAGTAAAGTGCTTTTCTGGACTTTATACTGTAGCACCCTTGTGTGCAAAATGTGAAAGTATTACGTGTGCAGTCATCAAGTCAAAAGAAAATTGTTTGCCGTTGTTCAGGAACCACGTACAAAAGAGGTGCACAAAATTACTGTGTCAATGTGTTAATAAGTCTATCATTGCGTACACATATTGCAGTGCGGTTGTTCAACCTAATCATGGGACAGCTGGCTCTATGAACAATTTTTGCATGGTCAAGTTGCACAGATCTTGCCATCTAGACATCAGACCAAACGACTGGAACTCGTAGTAAAAGTGGGATCCTTCCATGTCCATGATGACTGATGACTTCACACAACTGTCACTGGGCCTCTTTGGCTAACCTGATTCTCCATTATAATCAGTCAAATCTGAACCAACCGGATTTAAATCATTCAGAATGAATGTTTGAAAGATCACACGTTGTGGTGCTAAATCTGACTAATCTGCTTGAAAGCTACAAGATCTGGAAATATGTTGTGAGATTTACGCTGATAATTTTAACTGGACTCTTTTGTTAAAAAATATAGACTATCTCGGACTGGTGTAGCATTGGACGTAAGCATCTTTTTTTGTGCAACATACACAGTTTGGTACTGCGCATGTGCACCAGAAATGTGTAAGCGCATAGTTCTTATGTAGAAACAGGTGCGGCTTACACCACAACTCATTACGTTTAGAGAGACGGATGGGTGGAAGAAGGGGAGTGCAACCATAGGCTAAGTGCAGTAAGACCGTGTTCACCTGAAGGCGACTGCGTCTGACACATATGCGCCTGACAGGAGGGTATCCCATGCATTTGCTTGAGAACAGGTTCAAAATGAGCACTGATGATGATGATGACATGAAAATGGTGCATATGCGTTTGATGTACACCTGGACACATCTTCATCTTCAGATATTTATAAGTAAACATATATGTAGGCTGAGATCTGGTTGAACACAGTAAGGCTCATTTCACACCCCGCAAGAGGGCTTTTGTGATGACATGTGTCTACTTCTGCACAAATGTTCCCGGTTTTAAAATTAAGTGTATGTATTTGGAGAATATTTAAGTCCCCAGTTTTACTGGCAGACAAACAGAATTTTTCCAAACAAATGGATTTGATTATTCCAATAATCCTGAGGTGTCAGAGATCGGGTTTTATTTTACACTTTTAATGCTTTTTTGCATCAAGCTAAAATCAGAATCATTAAGACTAATGAACCGTAATAGGGGGAAGTTTGAGCATAATTTAATGTGAGCACATAACATGTCTTTTACACCAATATTTCTTTGTGGGACCTTTCATATAGGAAGAAAATGAACAGATGTTTCTTAATATTCTGTCCCAAATATTTAACTGGTGTTGGACATATCAGGTTGCAAAATATTTGTTTTTGACATAGTCCTCCCTTCTGAAGGAATGCCTGTACTATGGTGTTAATGCAGAGGATTTAAAGAAATAGCTTTCTGTGCAGTAAAATCACCTGTTCAGACATTCCACAGGGATACATATCATTATTTCCTGCTAGAAGTCGTTATGTTCTGGAAAGCATGCCGAACGCTTTGTTTATACAAATGTTCATCATTAGAAATGAGCAACTACACTATTCATACAAGACTCACACTAACATTCTACAGCACAAGAATATTCAGTAGCATAGCCCTGGGTCTGAGCTCTGTCCTCCTCCCTCGTAAATCGTAATAAAACTTACCAACATCATGTTACACAGCCCCAAACTGCATACTTGACAGTATAATCTACAGTATAATATAAGATTAAATACTTTTATAAAGCATCATATATATATTAACCCAATGGCAGTATATAATACAGCCAAATGACCCAATAATACAATAAAAACTCTATCCTCAGAATACTATACAGACTTGTGCTCTCAGTATACAGTATAGATTAATGCCCCAATATTTAGTATACCTGCCTTACCACTACTATATAATATTACAGCACCCATCCAGCACACAGCACAGCTCCCATGCCCCAGCACAAAGTACTGCTCCCATGTCCCAGTAGTGCTCACCCCTGCCTTGGAACTTTAACCGAAATGGATAGGATTGCCAGGTGCAGGCAGTCAGGAGCTGCTAGTAACATGCACTATTCCTGGTTATGAAACCTTTGGCTGCCTTTCATTCCGTGAACTGTGGAAGCCAATCAGTGTTCACTGCTTGAGGCAGCCAGAGCACCAGTAACTATTAGATTCTAACATCCTGCGGACCTGTACATTTTAGCAGCACCACTAAGCCAAAGGGACCTTTATTCCAGGGAAGGTGAGGGAGTATTGGGGGCGCACAGAGGTAGCATGGGGTCACAGAGAGGTGACAAATTCAATTACTGCAATCCTTGATGGCTACATTGCAATATGATACAAAAAGATGATATGTAAAAATATATTTGAATGTCCCAAAAATAGACAAGCTTGCTGTTATCACAAATTTACAAGGTGATATAAGTAGAGTATATCTTGTGTTCCCAAGAAGATGGCTTTTGCAAGTTCATACTAAGATATGCCAAGGAAGTATAAAGGTTCTTTAATTATTTTGCTCAATTGCTTCTTAGTGAATCAGATGTGATATCTCACTGTGAAATATTTAGTTTTCATTTGTACATACACTGTTAGGAAAACTATTTTGCTTTATTAAATATTATTTTTGATTAAGAATGTAACTATCTGTATCATTCACCTATCATCCTCCCAAAGAGAATCAGCTCAAGCCCGGGGGGACACCCCAGGTGCCCGCCCCCCTGCATACCACCCCTTCAACTTGCACCCCTACCTTACCTGAGCAGGTGGGAGACAGCAACCTCTCCTCCTGGACGTGGATGTATGTTACTTGGCTGTGACATCATAGCTAAGCGCCACACTCCCGCTATAACACTGTCATGGAGAAGCAGCAGCCAACAGCTTCACATGGTAGAAGCAGCTGTTTGCTTCTTCTTCCTGTCAGCGGCTGATGCGCCATCTGGGGACACCATAGGGGCATTGGAAAAAATGGCAGTATGGCTCTCATGCAGTGTTTTAGGAGCCACCTAACCATAAGCACCATATGCAACATCCTAGGTTTTGCCTAACAGAAGCTCCAGCCCTGCACTAAGCAAGGTGGAAAACAGCTACAAAAAAAGTTATTTCAAATTATATATTTAATTTTTAAGGTAACAGAAAACTTGTTTCTTTCCTTTGAAGAAAAACTCCATTAACATTAGCATTTTAATATAATAGTAGCTTGCCTCATCTGGGGAACTTACTAAGTATAAATTCCTCCTCTGATACTGACACAATGTGAGCTAGGCTATGGCATTGTGCCGACACTTTCAAAGCTCATCCAGCCAGCTGCAACTAACAACCTGACTTATGTCCCACTCACATTTAAAATTTTCCAGGCATCATGGCCTGTAGTATACTGTTGAGAAATCTGAGTTCTCCGTTAAGTTTTCGGTTTCTTAGCCACGAGTCTTCGGGCTAGATTTACTAAACTGTATGTTTAAAAAGTGGAGATGTTGCTATAGCAACCAATCAGATTCTAGCTATTATTTTGCAGAATGTACTAAATAAATGACAGAGAGAGAATCTGATTGGTTTCTATAGGCAACATCTCCACTTTTTCAAACCCGCCGTTTAGTAAATCTAGCCCTTCATCTGTTCCCACCAGCTCTTTCCTGCTTTATTGTCAGATTTGTTTGTTATGGCTTGTTTTAAATGTTTGCTAATATGTTATTACAGATAGGTGTCTCTAGCTTTTATAAATGTATTATTATCTTATTACTGAGAATTTTTACACAATTGTAATTAAAGGGCATTAAACAAATCAATTTTGTATTGTGTTTTAAATATTTTTCTTTGTATTATTCATATACACTAACCTTATAAGACATTACAGAACCTTTTACTTTAGTATGTGTTATACAATTGTTTATTATGCCCAACTTATGATTACTATGTATTCTTTTAATGTCCAGCCTACAACTTTCATACATATTTAATATAAAACTATGTCCCCATTTAAGATTGGCAGGAAATATCTGCTAGCAGTTGTGTTCCGCAGTATAGCTAAACAAAGATAGAAATTTTACCAAAACTCATTCACTTATTTTCCACAAACTCTCATGACTAGTAGGAAAATCAAACAGTATTAAAATACATTGCATCTCTTACAGTACATAATCAGTTTAGTGATTCCCTGTGCTGTTAATACTATTCAAGAAGCAACATGAATAAAGTAAATATCGAAATAATATTAATGCCAAATATGTTACTCCTATCGATACAAAAGTAGATTTTAATTTCTGAAAATATAGAAAATAAAAATATGTTGGGAGATACAATTTTAGATTAGATCAAGATTACATCCTGAAGTTCATAATAAAAATGGAATCTAGGCACATACTTACTGGACAAACACTTGAGAGTCAGAATCCGATGACTTATCTTTCATGAAGTATTAGGTTCTAGGGTCTTATGACTGAACACTGAACTCTGTCTCAATGAAACACCTCCTAGAATATTTAGCTGACTACTGGACCCCTGGCAGTGCTTCTGTTTTGAAATAACTCCAGATGTATAAGAGGTGACGTTTACATGTATAAAGGCTGGAACGTTCCCTTCTGCAAAGGGAATTAACCAAAATAATAGTGAAGCCTCTAATCTTTCAGCTGTCTCTCTGTAATGCTGACTGTGACCTACACATTTTTTATAATGCTATGAGCACATATATAATAGTAACAATGATAACAACCAGTCCACAATAGATAGGTGGGGCCTGAGCCATTAAGGAAAGTAAAGCAAAAAAAAGGAGTAAATGATCTCCAGAACAAACCATGCTACAATGCAAGGGGTGCAAATTAGTATAATTTTTTTGGGGCTGTTTTTTTCATCTAGCACACAAATACTTAATAGCTTTATTTTTAAATTGAAATGTAACGCTGATCTAGGACATGCTCTACCCAAACTATACATCTGTCCCTACATTTTACATTTAACCCCTCCCCCCCTCCAATGCAACATGGTTTTGCCCAGGTGCAAAGTTGCTCTTTTTTAGGCTTTGCTCTCTTTAACAACTCAGGCCCATGATGTCTTTATGTTATTTAGTCTTCTTTATGTTCTAGGTTATATCTTCTGCTATAGTTTGGTCTCTTTCTCCAATATTTATTTGTACTATGTTCTTTTTATATATTGCTGAATGTACAGCGCTGTGGAATCTGTGGCATCTCTTAAATAAAAGATAAGATGATGATGTCCGTTACAATCACTTACATGCTAAAGACTGATAGTAACTCGTGTAAATCCTGAGTAAACGTTAACATGTACTACATTTTCACACTACCTGAAGATAATACACATCTACTTTTAACCATAGTTGCCTACTCTCCCAGAATGTCCGACAGACTCCCGAATTTATGGGAGTCCTACCAGACTCCCAGGAGAGTAGGCAATTCTCCTGGATCCCAGCCAGCTCTGTACACAGAGGGGGTGGGGCTTATTGACGCTGTGTAAGCATCATTGTGACCCCGTCCCCCTATTGTATTGGTCCAAAATAGTCCCAGGGGTATGTGGGGGAGTTGTGAAGCACATATAATATTAGAGGGCTTGTGGGGGTCTCAGTGGAGGTATGAGAAGGCATGTGGAGGATGTGTGAGAAGGTATGTGAGGGAGTAATGAGAAGCCATGTAGAGGAGCTGAGAGGAGGGTTGAGGGAGATGTGAGAGGCATGTTGGAGAGGTGTGATAGGCATGTGGAGAGGTGTGATGGGAATGTGGTGAGAATTGATGGACATGTGATGATTTATGATGAGCATGTGGTGAGGTCTGTGGAGCAGTTTGTCAGGCTTGAGGAGCATGAGGGGAGGTATGATGGGCATGTCAGGGGAAGTATGGTGGGCATATAAGTGAGATCTAATGGGCATCGGGGAAGTCTGATGGGCACACGGGGAGGTTTGAGGGGCATGTGGCAAGGTCTGAGAGGCATGTGGGGAGGTCTGAGAGGCATGTGGGGAGGTCTGAGGGTTATGTGGGGAGGTCTGAGAGGCATGTGGGGAGGTCTGAGAGGCATGTGGGGAGGTCTGAGAGGCATGTGGGGAGGTCTGAGGGTTATGTGGGGAGGTCTGAGAGGCATGTGGCCTCACAATCTTGGGGCCTTTGGTTTCATTCCATCCAGAATGCTATCTCCATGGAGATGGTAAATTCTCCCCATGTTTATGCTTTTTAGTAGGTTAAGTGGCCTCCAACTAAATTACCTTACTCTGGCTGAAGTGCCTGAATATAGTTATATGATTGAACAGATATGCATAATATGTTGCAGTTATATAAAGACAATAATCATATTTTACATTTGACACAGTTACTGCTTTTAGAAAATAATAATTATTCATTTTTTCATTTCTACTCTATATTCCTTCCCGAAATGGGCAATGATGAAGGTACACAAGCAGAAGAGCATTTTCCAAACAGCAAAATTTTGTTACCCTTTAGGTAAGAGGAATAATACATATAGTATATTCATACTATATGTAAGCATACTATAAACCTATATCATAACCCCAACAAAGGTAACAATCCTTGCACTTCCTACTTTCTATTTATTGCGAACTCAGCAATCATGTTTTTATACTGTAATTCTATAGCCAAAAGAAAACAAAAATCAATCTCAAATTATGTTAATTCCAACTTTGCACAATTTCCCAACAATTTCAAAGTTTAACATAATTAATTTCAGAAAATCTCAGCTTACAGAGAATAATGGTAACAGTTTTTATGTGGTGTGAATGCTCATAGAAACAATTGATACTCACTGATACAATAATGTGCTTATAAACATATGGGTGCCCCCTACTGTACATTCTACAATGGTGCAGCACAGACAGTCAACTGCCGTAATATAATCTAAATTATCAACACACTTATTGTAACTCACAGCAACCAATCACATGTTTTCCTTCATTTTGTATTCAAGAAATGACAGTACAAACCTGATTGGCTGCCGTAGGTAACATTTAAGCACATTAAGTAGTTTAACAATTTAATTACACTTTCTATGGAAATGTTCCAAGGCTCTAAAAAAATGTTAATGTGGATGAAACAGTACTAACTTAAAATATATCTCCCATTAAACATCTCATAAAATAATATGCACATGTGGGTATATAAACATATCCCTTTTTCTGCCTTGTTTATTGTTGTAAAACCATATTTGATCGTCTTGTTTTACATCGCCATTCTGGCTGGTTAACAAAAGAAACTTTACAACATTTCATCTGTATAACAAGATCTGAATAACATAGATTCAATTGACTGTGTTACTCTCGAGAATAATGCGGCCCAGGCACTATTACCATTGCTGCGGTAATAGTGCACATTATTACCGTTAGTACGGTAATTTCAACGCTGATTTTTGCTCGCAGCTGAGGGAGCCGCGAGTAGAAATCCGGGTTCAAATTACCGTATTAACAGTAATAGTGCGCAGGCCACATTACTCTCGAGAGTAACATGATCAATTGAATCTGCCCCATAAAGTCATATTTTTCCCTTGTAATGCAGTATGTAAGCATTAGTGTGCAAGTGCTATGACCTGGTTACATTTAGATGTAGTATTATTGCTTCACCAAAGCTTGGAATATCAGACAGCTGAAAGCAGCTGAACATGCTTTTCTAAGCACTGATCTCATGCAGAAGACTTCTCGGTCAGAAAATAGCTTACATACAACGTGTGTGCAAATTGGGGAAAGGGTAAACTGTGTTAAAACAGGTTCGCCGCTTAGTTTTTTAAGAGGATGACCCATAATGGTGTTATGTAACTGTGCAAGTAGTCAAACCTAGCATTCTGCAGTCATTATAAAGACATTAACAGCACACATGTAGAATACTGTAGTGATCATTTGCGCTGCATTAAACAGCTGCGTCATTTAATACATCCTTTTCTGTTATGGTGTCACTATTTAAAACAGATATTATACAGTATATACTTTCACCTGAGGAATTTAGCTAACCTCACACATAACAATGTGGTCAGTCAATATGATTAAGTGACTTTGATATTGAATTTGATATTGGCATATTGGATAGCTGTTGGCTTGTGAGGCTATATTGGCATGTTAGCTATATTCTGGCTTGAGAAGCTACATTGGCTACCTATACTGTACCTAGTGGTTTGTGAAGCTATATAGATATATTGCCCAAATGTAGCATGTAACCCTGTATTAGCATATTGCCTATATCATGGCAGTGAGATCATATGGAGGCAGAGCTGACAATTGGTACACAGTTTTAATTTTACAATGCCGTATACATTAAATAAAATAAAGACTTTATCTGTTGTATTAAGCACATTTTTGTTAAAACAGAATGCTCATTGAAAGTGTCCACACTGGGTATCCCATTATCCTTTCATCATACAGTGCATCGAATTTGATGAGCATATCTTTAATTAAAATGCAACTATCAGACCATTCATCTGAATGTACACACTAACCGCAATCAATTGAGGTAATAATTCTTATTTTCAATGATTTATCAAGCCTTTTGACCATCATACTTTCTTTACTAGTGTAATTCAGAGATACAAACGGCACTCATTATTGCCTCATTGCATTATTATTGGTATGAGTAGATAAACACAACATTATCTATCATCTTCAAATAATTATGTGTAACACCAATGCATGAGTAACCTCTGAGAAAGATCAAATATATGTTTTTACTGTTTACCAGAATAACATTCTAAAACTAATAACTCCATATCTTGTAAATTACGTTTATTGTATTTCATTACTGTGCATCACTCTGGTGACATTAGGCACGAATGGAGCTATCTAAATCCAAATATCAATAACGGAGGACATTATCCACATTCCCTCAATGATTTACTGATGAAGTCTCCTTAACCAATCCCAGCCGATTATGGACACTAGATTTGCAGATAGCCAGAGACTCCCTCCACTGAACACAAGCCTTGAGAAAGTCACGTCTTGTGACGAAACGTGTTGATGCTACACGTCACTTCCGGGACCAATACTTCCGGTATCAGTCGCGTCAGTTCCAGGTTGGAACGCACGCCTACCTGCATCAAATAGACATCTCTACCCACAGCGGTTCAGAAGCTCCCTGATCACAACTTTACCTTCAACACACGGAATCACTGCTACAGATTGGGGAACACCCACATGTATCCGATTCCTAATTACATCCTACTGATTGCAATAACTTGGAGGAACAACCACAAGTATTCTATTTCAAATACAACACACTGACTTATTGACTTTTATTTCTCCTCCTTGGAAACATCCGTTTCGGATTACATTCCTCCATTTGGATAATAGTGGACTATTGCATTGAATTGTTTTTGTTTCCCTTTGTGTTTTGCATTACTATCCATTTTGATTGTTATTTTTAAATAATGATTTTATTACATGTTTATCCATTCCCTAAAACATTGATTCAAGCGCAGAAATTTTTCTATTTATTAGAGGCTACATTGGCTACATATATCTAGTGGTTTGTGAAGCTATTTTGATATATTGCCAAAATGGTTGCATGTAACCATGTATTAGTCAAATGTACTGGTCATAAATTCACATAATGCAATATATCTCACTTTTAATAATGACAGTGCAGCTGCTTTGTACCATGCTTTAGTGTTTTGGCACTGTACCACATTATGTAAGTGGTAATCTCTTCAGGCCAATTATCATGTCCTAACATTTACTTTATAGCACTTACTTTAAGGAAATGCAATTGTCTAGGACAATTCTGATGTCCTAGACAATTGCATTTCCACAATCAGGACATCAGAATTGTAGGGGGCTGTCCTTTGTTTACCACATCTGTTTTTAAATTTCTTTCCTACTTTTGTTTTTCCTTTGTACAGATGTGGTATAAGTTGGATCTATGAATCACAATGTTAATTGAAGAGATTTGGATGCTCAGCAAAAACAAAAAAAATCCAGTGATCGATGTAGATTGTTATCCGCTAAATCCTTTTTCCATGAACCTGAGGCCTCTTCCCATCCGCTACACATGATCAGGAGAAGGCATCAAGTTTCAATTGAAGAAAACAAAAAAAAACAAAAGGAAACTACATATCAAAAGAGAAGACGTGAGTTGAAAAGAAGGCTAACCAAACAAATAGCCATCTCTGAGGAAGCCACACATCAATAGTGGAGAAAAGCATCTGTTGGAACTTCTCTGAACCGTGATAACAGGACTTAATTATAACTCTACTGATTGGATCAACTGACTTAAGGAGATATCACAATCTCAGTTGGATTCCACCATCAATATTGCACATTCCCCCTTTTTACGAAGCCTGGAATGGGGTAAGATCGATATAACGGGAAGAGAACAAGTTTAAATTGCAGAAGAGTTATTCGGTATGTAGCTCTAGTAGGTGGAGCTTAAAGCCGCTTGCAGGACTTCATGAGTCAGGTTGTTGTACTGACGGCTGTATCATATGAATGATCGTGACTGAAAAAGGAATTGTGATCCACATAATAGTGTGGTGTATACATACAACGAATCAGCAAAATTAATAGATACAATCGTGTCTTGTACTGTGGTCTAATCCAGTGATCTCTTATTATCACAAATTCCGGATTATGCAAAGAATTATTGGCTATGAGACCCTTTTTTTCTTTTTTTTTACCCTAAATGTGCACTATAGGTGATTTCAACAAAATTTAAGACCAAAATTAGTCCAGATTAATGGTTTAGTGGAGTATGTTTTGATATTTTCTTTTCTTTTTACTTTTTTGTTTATATATGTATTAATGGGTGTGGGGATGGGGGCAGTAGGGTGGGAAAAACACACAAAAGGAAAAACACAATATTCTATATTGATTCTACCACCTGTTAACTGGATTTACAGCTTCTTCAGTTTTAGATTTAAATAAATATTTAAATTCCTAGATTTAAATAAACTCACATTTATTATCATGGAAACGACTCACAGTCCACTTTAAGCAATGTTAGAGCGCAGTTCGCCAGCGCGGCTAGATCAAGCGGCAGATGGAATCCCCTGACATCAGGGGGCGTGGTAAAATACATAGCTGTACTGTTATAAGGGCCAACGCGTTTCGTCACTAGGGGTGACTTCATCAGGGAGTGTGTTGTATCTCAGTATTGTTCTTTAAATACTAGCGCTAACCAATCGGCTCTCACTATGCAGTAAGTTACTGCATAGTGAAAGCCGATTGGTTAGCGCTAGACCTATCACAGTACAGATACGTATCTTACTCTAACGTCACAGGATTCCCTCTGCCGCTTGATCTAGCTGCGGCTGGAGAGCCCCACTCTAACATTGCTTAAATTGGACTGTGAGTCGTTTCCATGACGGAGGGACAAGCTAAAGATACCTTTTGAGAAAATCTTTTATTCTAATAAATGTGAGTTTATTTATATAATTTTATTGAATAAATTTTACAGAAATATATTGCACCACGAGTCCTCTCCCCTCTTTTTTTCTTTCTTTATATCGTTACATCCATGACGGTGGTAACTGGGGGAGTATCCTTATAGGACTGATTAAAACACTGAAAATATATGTGGAAGATTATTTACAGCACAGGGACTTAATCTTGCATACAAATTGGGTCTGGTAATCGATAATAACACTCTGCATCTGTATGGTTATATGCATACAGAACATACCCGTCTGATTAAAAAGATCCTTTAAGTGACATATATAATCTACTAGTATGCAAATAGTATACTAGTATGCAAATAGAGGAAGTGTCACTTCCGATGTTGAAGAGAGAATGTCTATGAATTGTAATGTGTATTTGTTCTATGTATCTGGGAATTGAAATATTTACATAAATCTAAAACTGAAGAAGCTGTAAATCCAGTTAACAGGTGGTAGAATCAATATAGAATATTGTGTTTTTCCTTTTCTGTGTTTTTCCCACCCTACTGCGCCCATTCCTCACCATTTTTTTCAAGTTAATAACATTTGGGAAATGTCAGGCTTTCCCTAATCTGGGAGCATCCATACTCCTTACCCTAATCCCTTAAGGAGCGCTTATCGATCACTTCACCTTTGTTGTATATATGTATTAATGATTGTACAAATAAATTTTATTATATATTTTAAATCTATGGTGGTATTTATTAGATGTCTTTGTGCTTGCTTCTGTTTTTTTGTTTTCTTCCATTATAATTGAAGTTGATGCACAACAACTTCAATCAATAAGCAGAAATATTTTCCTATCTAAGTATAATAATTGTTATTTGAATCGGTTTTATATCTATACTATACAAGGTATGGACTGCTATAGTCAGCAGCAGGTTTTTCTGCCCATTTGGGTTAAGAATTGTAGAAATCAAGTTGCAATTGTCTGTCATTGTCGTGTAATATCACATTTTCTCAATACAGTCAATAGGGTTACAGTGGCGCATGCAGGGGGGGTTTCTGAGTCTCTAGAAACCCCCCCCCCTGCGCTAACTAAGTGGCCACTGTTCTATACAGCAGCCGCGGCGCTGTCAAAGAAGCGTCCGCGGCAGTGCTGTATTGTATACAGCACCGCCGCAGACGCTTCTTAGACAGCGCCGCGTCTGCTGTATAGGACAGCGCTGGCGAAATGGAGCTCTCTCTGGGGGTTTTTTTTGGGGTTTTTTGGGTCGGCGGGGGGAAACCCTCCCCCCCCCCGACAATCCTCCGTGCGCCGCTGCTTTAGAATCAGGACTTCAATTAGGGTTTTGAAAGTGTTAACTAACCCAACAATAACACTTTACCACAAGCAGGGGTGAATAATAAGATTCTGTAATGGCTTCATGTATCGACCAAGGGTGAACAAAACACATATATACATAGGGCTTTGACAGGGTAGGATGAATCTCCCATCTACAGGCTGCTTAACAGCTATGGTAGATACATCTTTGATCACAAGTACAATTATTCTCTGACTCTAACTGTAACTTTATTTACAAAGGAAACAAAAGACATCATATTTCAAAATGGCAGCTAAGCCTGGAAGCACATCTGTCTCTCTCCTGAGCATGTGTAGTGGTTGTGGAAGGGCCTTGTGTGTGCAGATAACTGGGTGGAGGAGCATGCACACAGTCAAAGAAATAGAGGATATCAACCTTCATGTAAGACAAGGCCTGCAGGTAGATCCAGTCATTCAGCACTCAGAGGAACTAATAGGTCAGGCTCTGTCGTTTGGTAGTAACGACTGCATGGATCTCAGTGCTGTCAGCCAATGACCGCATACAAATAGCGATCAAGGATATCAACTGCATTTCTGGGTCTCTCAATCAAAATCCCATTACTTGGACTATTACCTGGACTTGTTGGAAAACATCCAATTTGCCTGAGAAAACTTCTCCATGTGTGAGAAGAATATGTACAAAATATACAAGTCAGCGCTGTACCTTTTCCTTCTAGTAATTGCCTTCTAAGAATATTACAGTGAATTAAAAATTTATCCTAACTTTGCTTTTTTAAAGTGACAAAATCACTTAACTACAAAAATGTCTCATACATTAAATATAGATGTTTAACATGGTGCAGGTGATTTCCCTCCGTAAGATCCAAGTCCGATCTGTTAGGCTGGCGGGTCTTGTTATAAACTTACAGAACTGGTGGTAGAGGTCTTCACCTATAGCAGCTTCCTTTCCCGTAGAGCTTGATATGCTCACAAGTTCTTGGATGCACCAGGACTTAACTCTAATGTAGTGTAAGTTTATGAACAACACCAGAGCGGATGGAAGATGGAGGGTATCCAGATGGTAGCAGGTAGTCGGAAGGCGTGCCGAGGTCAGGGGGTCCGCAGCAGATAGGATGGTCGCAGACAGGCAAAAAGATCAGGGCTGGCGGCAAACAGGAATATCCAAGAAACAGGTCCAGAGGTCAGGGCAATTGGCAAACAGGCAAGATCCAATAACAAGCAAGTGGTCACAACGATGGGTCATTCCAGAGTATTAGCATCATACACAAGGTACTAAACACAGCAGGTCAGCAAATCCTAAAGAGACAGCAGGGAGGGTAAGCCCTCCCTGCCTTAAATACAGTTAGTAGCCAATCAGAGCCCTGCCTGTAAAGTACCCCCAGGGGCTGTCTAATTAAATGAATAGATTAATTAGCTCACAAGCTTTTATTTTACTAAATGCGCAAGCACCCGGCTGCCCAGTGTTGCCGGGACGCGGCACTGCTTAGAAAGAATCCAAACCGTCACCATGGCAACAGAAGGAAAGAGGATATGACGTCCCCCAGCTGGGAGAAGTGCGCCGCTGATCACCGCAGCTCGTTACACGATCGGAATGGGCGGTGGGGGGACGAGGGAGAGGCACATGCTCAGTGGAGTCTCTCATGTGCAAAATTTGGCACGGGGGCGCTGGTGATCCCACCACAGGCCCTGAGGTGATACCAATTTTGTCTGAGCCTACAAGTAAACAAAAAGAAGATAGGACAACAAATCAAGCGCTACCCTTTTCACATAGATTAATAAGGAATAAGAAAACGTATATTTTATCGTGAGTAGAAAGATTCCCACATTTCTTACAGGCGATCCACACCATGAAAAACATACACAAAATAGTGCAATCCTATTTGTACAATATGAAATGTCATATATAATTCAATAAAATGGTAAAAATAACAGAATCCACATAGTTCTGGTCCCCTTTTGTGGGTAAACTTACACCACACAAACTTGTAAGTGTGCTTTCATAAACAAATCACCCTTCATCGTGAAGTTTCCCTTTAGGTATAAGGCTTACTAGACATATTCTTGAAAATCGTATTTCTGGAGTTCTGTAAATCTTCAATAAGATCAGTACCAGGTATCTGACAATGCACTTGAGGGTGTTTTACCAAAGTAAAAAATAATAGAAAAAACACGATCCAGTGAAATATGTTTTGATTAAATTTCATAGAGAAATTTATTAATTAAAACACTAGACGTACACACCTTTTAAAAAAACAAATAAAAAAATGAGTGCAGGTACTCCTACTGGATATTGAAAGATAACAGGCACATCACATAAAATGCTGTTTTGGTCCCAGGATCGAGTAATAGCCAATTCCTCTCAAAAAAATAGTATTTTCGGCAGGTGGACCTGTAGCACATAACTTGCACTTTCCAACGCGTTTCAGCCCAACTGTGAATCTTTCTCAAGTTAGCAATCAGTACTCAGGATGGACAGAGTCTATCCTTTGGCAACCTGGCTGAATAATGGGTTTATACAGGGGCCAACTTGTGCTATCAGTGTTTGACTGTGCCTTATATACATAACACTTATACTTATCAGCTGCATTTCAAACATTCCCAATCAAATTCTTATTGGTCATCTTTGGACTTTTAGGGTTGTCACTAATTAAAGCCAACGCTCAGAGCAATGTTTACTAAACACTATGTAGAGCATAGCAGCATATCCATGTGCAAATCCTTGTAAGGAATCTTCCATAATAGGAGATGGCTCCAGGAAGTTCCATAGCTGTCTACCTTATCTATATATATATATAAACAGTTTATCACTCCTCAAGTACAGGATATTTAAATTTAGGACACCTCTACATTTATTCTTATGATCAACAATAACATTATTAAGTAATTCCCAGGGCAGCAGGAACGTAATTTGTTTTGTTCCACTACAAACACATTACTACATTAAATAACTGATATATAGTGATATATAAAAAATAGTATGTTACTAAGGAATGTACCATTCTGAAAATAGCTAAGAAGCAGTATCCCTTTCTATGATCCCTTCTTATGGTACTTGCTTCTTCCTCCGGCATCTGTGAGCTTCAAGGAATGGCATGCAGAAGACACTTTTAGGCATCAGTATTATTTCTGTGTTACTACTTATTACTGTATTATTACTGTATTATGTACTGTATTATTTCTGTGCATATTTACTTTGTAGTATAGAGAGGTGCTAATAGATTACTCACAGTAATAAATGTGGTATAAAAAATGATGAGCCAAGGTCTAATAAATTAATCTCTAGAGACCATTAATATTAATAGAGATCCGCTTGCTAATTTTAATAAATACAAAACACCACAATGTATTAATCTACATTAGTATAGAAATAATACAATTCTCCAGGACATTAAGGGGCATATTCAATTAAGACGGCAGATCTTGGCGGCTGCGCACATAAAGTGCCAATACAGTACCGCAACTTTGCAACCCCATGGGGTACTAAGGGAAATCCGCGATGTTGCGGTAACGGGAAGTGTGCGGCCGCACGTAACCGCGATCTGCCATATTACTTGAATATGAATATGCCCCTAAAAGTCTCCAGTAAAAGAGTTGCAGTATAGGTTGTTGAACTGAGTCCTTAATAAACATCTTTCAGTACTTGTAAGCAGCTAGAAGTATCTTTACATGAGTCTTATTTATTATTTACCCTCATGACTCTGGTTATTTCCTTCTTGGGTATAATGGCTGAAAGCATATTACCACGTATGATCCAGCTTTGTTTATGCTTCCAGAGATGGTGATACAAAAAAACAATGCATCGCCCACCCAAATTTCAATAGCACTTTTCCTCTATATTTGTGTTACTTTCAGTATAACTGCAATGCTGTATATATTATGGGTGAGAAGAATTAGCCACCATGTGGGCCTAGCACTGATCTCTATATGCTATGCTAAGAGTTGGTTGTTTGTTTTCCTCTCCTCGCCAGCATGGAAGTCATGGGAAAACTGCTTGCTTAGCAGTCATGGGAATTTGGAAATTAGGAGCATTATCAATGCTTGTATAGTGTATCTACTGTTGCTTTATTTGTCAAAAGGAAGGAGAAAGTGAAACTGCAAGCAGTAATGAAAGACATACATGGAAGCCAAGGAGACCAGACAAGGACAGAGACACACAAGACATAAGTGGAGGTGGAGGCAAACAATATGGACATCAGACAAGAGAAGTCCAGCATAGGGAGCTGACAGGAAACAAGGCAGGTTAAGCATAAGGGGAACACAAAAGAGGTGTAAGATGCAAACAAGAATTGAGAGGGACCGGAAATAGGGGACAGATTTCAGGAGCACCCAACAGACAGGCAGCAAATAATAAAACATCTGTTGACAAGGTAGTGATTATTACTGTGTGGTAGCTATCATTAACAATAAGGTGTCAAAGGGCCTAGTTCCAATTTTCCATCAAGGCCCAAAAGCCAGCCTTTAGCTATACCACTGAATATTCCATTATAGTAGGCTAACAATAAATGTAAACACTGCTCAAACTCAAAAGCCATAATTACCCTTCTTAAATAGATGAAAGCAAATGAACAATTTATTTATGATTTTTCCTTCATCTGCATGCTTGACAAAATACTGTAGAACAGGAGTTAGTTGTTTAGCTTAAAAATAGAGAGTACTGTACCTTGTTAGAATTTTAAGTGAAATGTCAGAAAGCACATATCATGCAAAGTAGGCCTCTCGCCATGCTTGTAGCAGTGATCAGCATAATGTTATCCTGGAGGGAGACTCAATGCACCAGGTAAGAGAATAGGTATTACAAAGAGGTCAAGTGGAGCTTGGGACCAGAATGCTGCCTCAGGAGGTGTTTGCTTAGTCAGGACACTGCGTGTAAGCCACTGGGATGGAACATTGTCCTGTTTTTGTCTCCAATGTACATCTCATTGCAGGGACTTTTTTTTAGAGGGCAACTTGTGTAGCACACGTAAATCCATGCAACAAGAGAGCTAAATAAACGGTGGACACAGAAGTCCAGGAAATTCTCCTGCATTTGGCGGGACTTCCTAAAAGTCCTTTTTCCGTTTTCAATCTGTGTACAAATATTGGTAGGCTCCAACAAATATATGCAGATGGAGCACTTTTTTTTGACAGAAACAGAGCAATGCAGAGCCTACTCGGGTGTCCAGCATTAACATATACACTGTATTAAGTGGGCTGAGCTTACTTGACGCATTATCCCCACAATAATATGTGCTGTGTTGCAGTGTTTGTCTCATATTAAAATGCTCACTTTGTATGCACTTTACTACTCTGCATTCCATGACATTTATGGACCAGCACATGAACAGTTGAGGACATACAACCAGGGAGCAAAAGTTTAAGTAAAGTGATAATAAATAGATTACATACAGTGAGAGTTTGTCTCAAGCTGCTTTAGAACAGCTCCTACTAACAGTCTCTATATAAGCTAAGGTCGACTCAATGACATATGGAAACAACACGTTTTACCCCTCTTCCAGAAATCAAACAAAACCTGTCACTATTGTAACAACTCTCTAGTATTCTTCTTATTCACATCTGTTTATTTTTTACCCCTTTGGTTTTAGTAAGACAAATACTCAAACTGTTAATTAAATTATTATTCTTGACCTAATTGAATTCAGTTAATTGATATATATTAAACGCAATTATTTATAAATATTAAGTCCTTGTTATGCTGTAACTTCACTGAGTTATAAAATATCATTCTTTAGGGGAAGAAATTCTCTTGATATATATATGAATTTGTTATTTGCATTTGAAGTTCAGAGGCGGAACTACAGTAGGTGCAGGGATTATGACCGCTACAGGACCCAGATGTGGGGGGTGGCCCAGCAGTGGCAAGTCGGTCACCCTCTGAAGCCCCCCAAGGTCCCACTCTGTTCTTTCCAGAGCAGAGAAGCCTCTGGGTACCCGCTGGGTGCTTGCCCAGTGGGCAGAGCAGAGCGGGTGGCCTGAGAGGCTAGAGCAGCATCACTGGCCCCCTACCCAAATTTGGCTATGGGGCCCAGCGATGCACCGTTCTGTCCCTTTTCAAGACTGTCCATTTTTAATATAATCATTGTAAGCAATTGCAGTAATACTCAATAATCAACTATAATAAGTGCAGACAAAGGAGGGAGGATTGACCCACTATTGATTTTACTACCCATGTACTGGGCAGCATCCCATTCTGTTAGTTTAAAGGCTTCCAATTACTTTTTGTGACGGGAAGACCAATGTATACGTATATGTTGGTTTTCTCATCTAAACAATGGATTGCACTTATATTATCCAGAAGATCAGTAGTTGAAAAAATGCATCAGACCTATTTTTTGAGTGTGTCCAATGTTCCTAATAACAGCTCAGGTTGGAAAACTTGTCTAACAGTGCACAATCTGAATAATTTAAGTGTTTCATATGAATATTACTGTTGCATGTTATTTCCAGAAAAAACACCTACTACATGTTAAAATGAATAGGCATCTATTTTGTAAAGTGAAACTAACTGATCATCATCATCATCATCGAAGGATGTAACTCTCCCAGACACCATACTTATCAGCCCCGGAGATGACTAGTAAATACACAGGAATGATGTGTGCACTGAAACTAAAAAGATGCATATGTTATCTACTAAGTAAAAATAAGTTATTCCCCATGGATATATATTTATTCTTTATCTTAAGTAATATTAGGTTGATTAATTTATAAGTTTATTTAATGTGAGTCCGACGGTAGTGCTAAGTTTATCCCTTTTTTATTATTTCCTCGTTTTCTATTAATCAACCCATAAACTATAAGAGCTGTTGTTCTCTCAGATCTGGGATTAGATCTGGGATACAGCGCTGCTTAATATAATTTGCGCCAAAGGTCAAAGTGGAAATTTACAAGTTGCGTATGAAAAACGAAATGGGAATGTAAGTGAATGGAATTTGACAGTTTTACAGTGAAGGCAGTAGGAGAAGTGACGGTATGGCATACCTCCGTATAATCCCCCACTTCCATCACTGATTGACGCTATATGAATAAACAATAATAATAACGGGTTGATCTGACCGACAAGTTGCACACCCAACCTGAATGCAGATAAATATGACATCTTGTTTTCAAACATACCAGCAACCCTTTTCAAGACATGTCACTGCACTGATATGTCACAGTCGCCAAGAAGGAAGCAGGAAGTATGCCAGTATTATTAATTCAGCAGTGGGTAGACTAGATATAAACAAAAAAACACTGGCTCTAGTAATCTGGCATAGGCCTCTACCCTGCTAAAACATAATAATCTCTACAATAACCCCTTTATTCATAAAGTTGTTGCTTGTGAATTAGCAATATTAGTTTTCTTGTATATACTGTAAGTTGTCAATGGCTGCTGCTGATCTATTTGATTGTGTATTTTCCAAGACATGTCTCAATAGCAGGGGCCCAACAGATGGATTGTTGGGAAGATAGTAAGAGATAGTTACAGCAATATTGTGCTTCTGGCAGGATTCTCCTATTTCTCAGACCATTGATGAAATTCAATATGGCCTTAAAAATAGAGGAACCACAGGAGCCAGATCACATCTTAGTCAAACGTTTAATAGACTTCAATCCACTACCAAAGAAGTGCTGGCTTGTGGAGACAGACCACTGATCTCTCCATTGCTGATCTTGTACTTGAGTATATTACTGAGATCAGCCACATGAATGCTGATGATACTAGAATTAAATAACACAATACTAATATTTTCAGCACCTCAAGTAAACAGGGTTTATTTTGGGAGACAGATCTGATTTAGCACTTACTTGCTTCTTTGGCTTTATCTGAATAGCTCGTTGTCAGATCTTCATCTACAGGATGTTCCACTGGTCCTATCATTGGGATAAGATGTCTCTCGGCTCGGATGCTTTTTGTGGCATGGGGCAGCAGCATAGATTCAGGTGAGGCTGCAGTGACATCGGATATCTTCTCCTGCTCTTCAGCTGGCAGGAAGCCTTCCACATCAGAGAAGGGAGTTTCAGCTCTGCTACTATCAGGCTGGTATGTTATTTCTCTCTTGGCCACTCCACTTGTTGGCTGCAAGGCACCCTCTGCAATGCCACCAGGACCACTCTCATAGCCACTCATCTCAGACAGTGACTGTTGCTCGTTTTCTATTTTGCTGCTGCTCCCAGGTGGAGATCTTGGACTCTTCTTCCGTGCCCTGCGGTGTTTTTCTGGGGGTGCCTGCTGCTGGCTTGGATGCTGCTGGGCCCCCTGTGGATGTCCTGGAGATGTTTGGATGTCAACGTCACTATCTGTTTCCCCGTAGTATGCTTCACTATCTGGGGGAGAGGTAATGCTCTCCAAGTGCAGCAGACGGGGTTGGCCAGGTGTAGTTGAGATGGATGGTGATGCAGCCCAGGAGCCAGGGGGGTCTGGGCTTCTGATGGAGTTTGGGCTGCTAGGGGAAGGAAGCACTCTGTGGGATCGAGGTGTCTGAGCTCCGGCTGCTGTCCTGTATGGGATAAAAAAAGAGAGTCACATTACATCCAGTCAGCTCTTAGTTGGGAGGAGTGCAAAGGAGAGGAGATTGCTCTAGTATGAGTGGAATGAATTAGCTTCAGAATACAAGTGATACACAGACTGTCCCAGCTATATACTTCACATCTCAATATCTCTCTTCCCCAGGGAAACATACACTGCCAGCAGTGAGCTGTAATAGGAATGACCTGTACATGTAGAAAGAGCAGTGATCCATGCACTCAGCTACTACTAGAGACCAGTCAGTCTAGATAACCCACAAATAATAAATGTAGGATGTATTTCCTTTTGTGCTGAGTCTTGTAAAGTAACATTATACATATAAGGCATATTTGTGCCGCTATGGTTTTTAATGTTATAAATCCAGTCTATGAGAGGGCTGGACAGATTCACTCTTCTTTTAGAGTACAATTTCCTCTAAAATATTGGCTGCATAATTGATACTAATTATGAATATTTGACTGGTTTTTTTACATTTATGTTATGGAACTTACAAAAAGTTGTCTAATGTGAATGATATATTTCAAATTTTCTTTGACGTATGATCTAATGGCTTGTATTTAATGCTTACTCACATTGCATCCTCCTTCAATGCTATGCCAATTGTAGTGGGTCGTTCTTAGTAATAAATAAATAAATTAAAATACCTAGTGTTATAGTATTATAGAGGTAAATGTGTCCCGTAAGAAACAGAGGGTCAGCATTACAACAGTTTACTAACGTTGTGTCATTTTGTAGATTTCAATTGATGTACTCATTCACTGGCTGCCTGACCTATTACGCTGAGTCACAGAGCTGGTTAGGGACTTATATTTTCTACGGTGTAACTTTCTTTTACAGACAGGCAGCTGTGCTTGTTAAAAATAAGTTCTACTTCATACTAGAGCCTAGTGATCTTATTTAAAGTTTAAAAGGAATACTCAGATTCTAGAATGCAACGTCTTATTTTTAGAGTAAGATTGCCATATGCTGGGGAAATAGCAGTACTACACCCAGGGCAAACTAGAGTTAGCAAACCACTATTCTTGCTTAACAAACTGAATTTGGCATAAACCTGTTGCACAACTAAATACTAAAACACAACTAAATCTCAAAATGTAATTGTTTTATACCTGAAATAAAAAGATAAATTAGCTCAAATGGCATAAAATCAGATGTCAGTTATGCTTGATATCTCCATCCATGGTGTACTAATCAATCAATCTGTAGGGGGCATTTCTACTATCTAATACATTGATAAGAACGCTACTCATTCTTTTAAAGGCAAACGTCCCACCTGTCACTCTTTCCTACTTTATGTAATAATAATGGATATATATATATATATATATATATATATATATATATATATATATATATATATATTTTAAATTTAATTCTAGCTCATTTTTGTCACTAAACAATGAATTGCTGTACATATAAAAAAATAATTGCCTGTAGTGAATTAAAAAATATGATTGCTATATTCAGCCTCTTTTTTCTTGCTGAGAACAGAGAAGGGATCTTGTACGATATTTGTACCATACTTTTCAGACCACATATGACACATTTTTCTCTCAAAGTAATGACCTCTGTCTACTGGTCTGGTGTGACCATACCCAATGCTACCAGCTAGTTACAGATGAGGTTGAACACGGTTGTGTATGCTGGACATCAGAGCACTGATGTGGTCAGTGACTACAAAGGGAAGTTCTTGAGAAGAGGAGTTTGATGTTATCGAGTCAGTTTTGTTTGTTCCTAGAAGCAGAGGTAGCGTTTTTTAGGACACAAGGGAAGGTGTTAAAGGGGGAATTTATTTATTTTTTGACCATAAGAAGTGTCTTATGTATTTTGCGGTCCAAATCATATGGTAAATACAATGAGGAACATCTCAAGTTCAGTCAAAGTAGGACAACTTTTACCTGCATATTCGAAAATGGTATTACAGGCTCTTGAAACTAGTATGAAAGTTTAGTTATCCCTTAATCCTTCTGGGTCAATCAGAATTAACTTTATTCTGAGCTAGTGCAGTACAGCTAACAGCAGATGCTTTTTATTGTACCTTTAATGTGACTTGTTCCAATATGGATGCTACAGTCATGGTATGCTTAGACATAGCCAAAGCATCAAATTGTCTAACAGATATGGCTTTCTATTAACCATGTACTGCCACCCAAGTAGCAAAACTTTTACGTTTACTATTTTAAAATCAGTTGGGGTATGTGTGTGGAAGGATCAATTAAAAGCCACATTCTCCATGATTGCAGATTCTGATTGGTCCTCACAATCACACATTCCCCCATTCACAGATGGACCAATGGTAAATGTCAACCTGGGCAGAGGGATCTTTCTCCCTACCTGGGAGGGCAGATTTAATCCACCTATTTATAGAAAATGAACCAACTTCACAGTTTTTTTTCATTTAAGATAGGGATGTGGCAGTGATGTCTATTGAAAATGAGTTGCTGATAAATATATTTGTTCTAAGGTGGTGACATAATCCTGAATATAAGAATGTGAGCTTATTGCAGTGTATAAAGCACAATGTGCGGGAAAAAGTGTAAGCGGTTATGCAAATAGCAGGTGTGGCTATCTAAAGTATAATAATGAGAAAAGAAAAAGATCAGAGATTAAATAGCATTAAGTTCTAAACAGAAACTATGGCTATCCGTCTGCACATAGTGCAGATGGCATCTGGTGATTTCACTGGTTTGGTTATGAATTGGTTAATGACGATTATATAGCTCATTTTAGGCCTCTCTACACATGAGCACTAAATAATTCCAGAGTTAGTTGACTTCATACGTTGGATCTAATTGTGCTAACATGACAAAAAATGAATCAATTTTACAGTTACTTATTATGTTTATTTACAAATCAGAATAGCTGTCTACCAGACACTAAGGTTATGTTGGCCCATCGTTATATCAGCATGGATTGAAGGAATCTGTTGAATTTGACACCTGCTATAAATCATGTTATGAAAGGGAATTGGTTTATCCCCATCCCACTGAAAGAACAAAGGTGATAATTCTGCTTAGAATAAATTCATCTTGATGAGCTGCTCAGCTGAAAAGGGTTCTTCAGCTTACATGAAAAATGCTTTTGTAAAGTGATAAAACAGTTCCTCCTACAGATATGATTATGAGATTTACATGTGCTTGCCAATTAAAATTGTTTTCTAACTGTATATTATGTTTTGGATTTTGAGACCTAAGATTTCTTTTGTTAATATAAATTTTCTTTTTTTTAATGTATGTTTTGCGAAATGCAAAAACTCTTATTGCGCTTGCCCAAATCATATGCCTGGCCATATATATATATATATATATATATATATATATATATATATAGTAAATAGGCATTACCCAGTTGTATAGCATCATTTAGTTAAAATGCATTCCATAATAGAAGGCATAATTGTATATGTGAAGGTCCAAACATAAATATGCAAATCACTCTACATATGTTCTATACATGGGATAACGCACTCCACACTGTAAACGATAAGGATATAAGAAATAACCACGGAGTTCCGTGACCATATCAAGGAATGATGTTTCAGGACATCCACATTTACATAGGTTGATGAAACCAAAACTGACTTCTAATATCTGTAATAATTTACACTAGGGTGTACAATAATCTTTATAATACACACATTTTCTTAATAATCACTTAAGCATACTTGCCTACTCACCCGGAATTCCCGGGAGGCTCCCGAATTTCGGAGGGTCCTCACGGACTCCCGGAAGAGTAGGCAAAGTAGCTGCAGTTTCCAAACTCACATTAGTGAATGGAGGGGGTGGGGCTTAATTGCATCATTAAACTCCGCCCCTCCATTCAATGCCGTGAATTTCGACTTTTTATAGTGGAGGCGGGGTTATGGTGACACGACAATGTCACCGCGCCCCCCTTCTACCCCTTATCACATGACTTCTCTCACAGAATCTCCCGGTGGAGAAATCTTAAAAGTTGGCATGTATGCACTTAAGTGATGACATCGGTACTCACCAAATATTAGCATTGGCATTTATAATGCCAAATTAAAACCCAGGTTTAAATTATAGTGACATTTTATTGCACTTTTGTACACAATATATACATGAGAGAAAGTGACGGTGGCAGGGAGGGGGAATGGAGAACTGGATTATTTATAGTTGTTTATACATATATTATAATACTCTGTCTCTAACTGTACCACTCTATGTTGCCCTGTGATATTATTCAGTGAGAGCTAAATATACTTTTAAGCAGTCAGATTGCTAATCAAATACCACAAAGAAGCAGCTAGTTTCTGGGAAACTGCCAATTCCTATATAATCTAAACAGAAATATATATATATATATATATATATATATATATATATATATATATATATATATATATATATAAAACAGAGCTAAATTGTATAAGCTGAATAAATTGTAAAAATTGTAAATATGGTCAGAATATTAATTTGATAACTAAAAATGTGCTTGTTTTATAAAATTACGTTTTTATTTATTTTCATCTCTTGCACCATTATCAGGGTGAATACTAATTAGGAGGATAACACAAATTCCTCACTGTATACATATTTCTGCAGCTATCAGTTAGCAGTGACAAAGCACTGGCTCCACTCTGCTGTTTCAAACATTAATGTTCAGCCAACAAGCAACGTACATGTGAGCTGTGGAGAGAAGCAGTTAATGCCATGTGAAAATCAATAGTGTATCACTGGGAGTGATGTTATTTCTTCTCAACAGGTGGAGAGAGAGTCCTTCATGCTAAGATTAAGTAAGGTGGGTGAGGGGAGAGCTATTTTCAGACATGTAAAGCTGTTGACTTTGCTACTATAATAAACTATTATGTCTCCTGCTTGTTCTCTAAGCAGCTGTATACTGCAGAAAAAAAGGATCCACAGGTCACATTTCAGCCGTTTACTGATTTGATGTCGTTTACAGCCTCCGTTAGTACATCTCATTTTCACAGCTGTCAGCCAAAAATTCAGAGCCTACATTATATGAGCATATTTCAAGCGATCAAAGCAGAGCACATATAGGTCACTTCTTTGGTATAAAAGGGTTAATTAAAGCGTTATTGAATACATGTAGAGCTGTGTTCAGTTAGGCATCATGGTAACACATGCTAAAACCTTTAACATTTTAATGAATATATACCATATATATGTATAAAGGGGCTGTCCACTTTCAAGGGTGGTGTCAGATGGGTGCTTTCAACACTAGCAAGAGGAACTCTAGCGTTCATAGTTTCTCCCAGTACATTGAAGTTTAGGTGGAATTCTCCTCCTCTGTCACACATGAGTCAATAAGCTCAGAAGACTTGGATGCAGGATGTTAAGAGTTTAATCAAGCCCAGGCGAGCGTCTCCTTTTCACTTCAGTGTGTCAGCACAAGAATTGATTACTGTGAGTGTTAAATTATTTCTAGATGGAAAAATACTAACGTTCACTTCTAACACCATTGCACCATTTCACAGCAGGAGAAAATATACCACCTACACAAAGTGCCGTAGGGGCAAGGGTTTTCACCCCCTTTTTCCACAAGGCTAAGAGCACCCATCTACTTCCTAATCTCTAGAACTATAAGGCTCAGTAGGGTCAAGGGTCATTGTCTGTGCCATAAGAGGAAGTCTCAAAAACGTTCAGAGGGGTGGGAGACAAAAGATCATCCTCACCTCCTCTAGGACTAGGGAGGTGGGAGCCCATATAGGCTATAAACTAATAAAATGAATACATTAAGCGATGAAGAGCTCCAGTCTTTCTTACAGAATTTGAAAAAATGATCCATACCCGGTCAAAACACTAGGGCAAAGAAAGGTGATACAGCACCTTCCATGGTGCCAAATGTCCTAAGTACTCCTTAGTGCTAAGAAATAATGTCCTAAGTACTCTTTAGTAGTAATGTCCTAAGTACGTCTTACTACTAAGTACTAAGTAAGTCCAAGAAGTGACATGTCCAATGACTCTCCATTCACTGCACACTTTTTGTTCTTGAAAATTTAAATTGTTGATCCAATCCACAGTCCAGGTGCTTGGAGTACCTGTTATGACATGAAGTGGTGAGTTGGCTATTATCAATTAACGGTGGGAGCTCCATTGCTCTGCAGCCTATTATTATTCATCCTTCTTTTGAGTGTCTCACCCCCACTCCCTCCTTATACAAATCATAACTTGGTTGTTTTGCTGATCAGAATAGTCAGGTTTTAATTCTATTGTAATTGAAAAAGATTTTCACACACAGATTGATCCAACTCTTTGTTCTGAGCACCATACATCTAGATCTGTATACAATTTGAACTAGACACAGATTGGTGATCAGATTGGTCAGAACCTATTGTTTGAAGAATAGACAGAAAGACAGTATCATATCAGGGCTTATTGCTTCAGTCAATGGCCACATACATACACAAAGGTAATGTCTATCATCCAATTGAATTTGAATTTGGATCATCAGAGTGGGCATTACCGATTGAAATTGTATGTTCATCAGAGTTTAGTCTGGGAAGCTTGAAAGTTCCCATTTTGAACCACAAAAAAAGTTTCTTTGCAATTCAAAAAGGTTTGGGATACATATAAATGGCAGAATAGCTAGGATCTGTATCTCATCCTTTAAGCCACAAGTGGTACTGCAGCTGCTGTGCATGGGCAACAAATGCACCTAAATATCCTGGACTGGGTTCTAAACACTGGATTATAAATTCTCTAGACTGGC
Source organism: Mixophyes fleayi (assembly GCF_038048845.1). NCBI lineage: Eukaryota > Metazoa > Chordata > Amphibia > Anura > Limnodynastidae > Mixophyes > Mixophyes fleayi. Next base: position 60,456,889 of record NC_134407.1, on the reverse strand, counting down.
TATGCAAAATCCCACATTGGAAAATAACACGAAGGCAGGAAGAAAAATAATAAAGTGGAGCTTTTACCTCTTGACACGAATGTGGAGAGTGCCGCCTGATGAGTCTATCATCAGCATTGTCTCTGCATGTGATAGTCCAGCACAAGGTTTCCCATTGATGGAGATCAGCTCATCATTTTCCCGCAGTCCACCTCGGCATGCCTTGCTGCGCTTACGTACCTGCAAGTGACAAATATACTGCTTATATTTGTAGGGTTTATCACCAGATTTTGCATGAAAGTTCCTATTTATCAAGTAAATACCGCTGCTATACCTGCTCTGTTACTGTCATCCCATTTGACTATATATTTTATACATAATAAAGTCTTGACTTTTCTTCATTTAAATTTTATCTTAAAAGTGTGTTTACAGTATGTGTTTAAACTTTTTACTCATATGATCTAATAGACAGGGGTTGTATGGACCTGTCTCCATTATACTGGGGCCACTGGGATGGCAAAGTAGTCCCTCCATGGGTTTTAATCTGGCTTGTTAATTTGGCCCCTGCAGCGCAGGAGGGTTTGGAAGAGCCCCAACCCTATTCAGCACATCTGCTACCCTTGGAGAAGGGCGTACTCTATGCTTGTCAACCTCACCATTCAGGCACCAGCCCTCCTCTCACCAACCTGGGGCTGGTTTTCACTAGAGTAGGGAGACACCACATGTGTGATCTGTGGGAACCAGTCACAGACTGTCTAGCAACGTGAATGGTTATGGATCTGAGAGGGCAACACACTTTGTATTTATTACTTTAAACAGTGCTGTAACTGTGAAATCAAGAGCTCAAGTCGAGGTGGGGGGATAATTTTTTTTTTAATCAGTACAAAATTCAAAACAATATATGACTTTTGAGAGAAAATGAATCTGAATTGTGCCGGTCAGAATATCTGGGGCTTCATATAACCCTATTCCTGGCTAGATTTAAGAGGTAACGGAAGAGAAGGCCACTCTGCTACTTATTCCAGAGGCGGGAAGTGCATTCCGTCATGTCTCTGTCCTACCCTGCTGTCAATCTGTCACATTGACATAAGTGTGTCATGTACCTACATGACTTAATTTGTAACATTTCTCTAGAACAAGACTATTCAATTGTACAGCAATGCTGCATGTTGCACTATATATTCTGAGATATTTATATCACCCTTCTTTGAGATAATCTTACCATAAATCATTGCTGTTAGCCACATCTAAGCACAAGGGAGCATATTCATTTAGGTCCGCCGATCGCGAATACGCGAGGCTGCACACTTCCCATTACCGCAACATGGCAGATTTCCATGCGCACCCCATAGGGATGCAAAGGGAAATCCGCAATGTTGCAGTACCGTATTGGCACTTTATGTGCGCAGCCATGCGTAATCACGATCACCGGACCTAACTGAATATGCCCTAAGGACTTATCAATTTAATTCGTTTTCACCCTCTATTAAACTTTTGCAGATGTAGGGGGGGGAAATTTTTCGAAAAAAAGTGAGAAATGTCCCACATTGTATTTGCTGCTTGTACCCCACATTCTACCAGTAGCCATTGGCTCCTAGATGCTATTTGGAGTCATTAGTGCCACCGCTGTCCCTGTTGTACCTTCCCAATTCTATACTTGAATTTCAGAGTGGGTTGCACTATTACTGTGGATGCGCATATTCTAGAAGCCATCAAGACTCATCCAGGCAGTGACAGAAATGACATGTAAGTGGCACATACTGTAGTAAATTAAATCCATGTAATAACAGTCACCACTAGGCCTGTATAGCATTGGCTAATTGAGGAAGGTTTAAGGCTTGACACCTCTAGACACTGGCCTATTATGCTTATCCCATGATAGTCATGATAATCTACAGGGGAGAGCTTGCAAATTTTAGCCAGGGGGGCAAGACTAAAATAAAATGCAGATGGCCCAGTGACCCAGACCAAGGTAACCCTCTATGGGACCAGCCCAGGGGGCTGATGCCCCCCTGTCCTTTATAGACTAGTACTGAATGCACTAAGGCTTTGCCAGTTTTCTTGTGTCCAACAACTGCTTTATGCATGTGACATAATGCCAACAATTCCAGGCCTATGAAATTGAGATGTAGTCTATAAACAGTAAACAAGGTTAATTAATGAGCATATCAGATTTAAAAAAACAAAACACACAGTGGAAAGATTGTAACGGCTACGGCAGTGGTTGTCAAACGTTTCTCATGGGCCTCACAAAATTATTGCCAGCAAAAAGCAGAACCCACCTATTCCATAAAGTAATTGCATTCATAGAGAGATTCATACAAATGACTAGTGTTATAGCAAATGCACTAGTCTGCAAATAGTATAATTATCTTGACACCTGTTTTCAATTTAACATATCACACTCATGAACTTATTCAAGTGTAAACATAGGATCTAAATACATACATAATTTGTTGCTTATGTATTTCTTTTTAACTCCATGTTTGTCTCTTATACTCTTCCCCATTCTATTTAGTTCCTTTACCACTTGCAATAATTTTAGGGTATAGGTCTTCGAGTGCGGAGCACAAAGTGTTATGCATCTGGCTACCATCATAATCTTAAACTCTAGAAGAGATGAGGAAGGGGCTTAAGCAGTGTGGCAGAATAGTGCTTTGGCATTGTTTTCAGTCTTTGTGGGTAAAAAAGTGTTTCATGTTTCTTATTATTGTTACCTTTATTCTTAATTTTTGTTTCCCTTTCTTGTGTCTTGTGTTATCGCCTTGTTATGCTACAAGGAAGACACAAAGGGCCTGATTCATTAGGGCACTTATCTGCCGGTTTTAAGCGTATAGTCATCCTCAAAATCACTCTACGCAAGTTCAGAAGCGGTAGATACATCTGGTAAAACAGCGCTTTTCCATGCTCTAACGCACGTAAAGGGCTGTTACTATCCCCTATGTGAAAGGGAATTGTCCTGAGTGGGGAAGGGGCATGTAGCTGAAGTCACTTTACAGTGTGGGGATGCCAAACTAGAGCGCACTCAACCACAGTTGTATCAAGCTCTATGGCTGTAGAAGTAACCTTATATTTTGCCCGTATTTTTTGTTCCAGCTCTGGGGCTAGTCTAAGTTAGCTGGTGGATCTTTTCCCATGTTGCCATGGGAAACCCCCTACAGTATGAATAGACCTTGCGTCTGTTTCTTTCTCATTCAGTGTTGTGTGTTCTTCCATAGAAGAAAAAAGTCCATTTGTTTCTTATTGCTTTCTTGTTTTGCCAAACCTGTTTTAGTGTATTTATTTTGGAGTCCTCTAGGCTTAAGAACAGAAGATTTTTCAAGCAATTTTTGCATATTATATGGGGCCTTTGGACTGAAGAAAAGAAGAATTCATGGACTATTGGAATATAATTGCTTTGGGCTTTATTATTTTTGGACTACTCCAGGACTTTTTGTTTGGACAGCTACAGGACCATTGGAATATTATAGTTTGGTTTGTTTTGGTTATGGTCACAAGCCTTATTGGATTGAAAGCTTAGAAGATTGAATCCTATACAGATGAAGACATCTGATGGTAAGTATTTGGGGTTTTATTATTTTTAAAAAAAGGGATGTGGTTATAACGAGGGAGTTGTGTTTCATTTTATTTATTTTTTATTTTTAGTAAACTAATTTGGTAATAATGAGGGTGTTGTGGTTTATTTACATTTTAGTTTGTAACACTACATGACTCAGAAAGCCCTGGGTGTCAGGGTATGGTGGAACTTGTGGTTCTCCAAGTGCCAGCATGCCCTGGCTGCCATGGGTATGCTGGTGCTTGTAGTTCTACAAGCCCAGCTGGCTGGGACTTGTAGTTACACAAACTAAAATGGTGTTTTAAACTTTTTCACACATTTTATTACCCCACCCCACTGCCCTAGTGGTGTAGAAAGAGCCCTAGTGCTTTCAGCACTGAGCTGGGTGTTCCTAGTGGGGGGCGCACAATTGCTTGGTGGACCCCACTCCTTAGAGAATCCAGCCCAGTGCTAAAAAGCCTGGGATTAGTTTGTCATTATGGCAGGGGACCCCTGCCACATGTGTTGCCTGCTATAGTGGTACCCAGCCCAGCTGGTTGGCCTACTGCTGGTTGCGGTGAAATTGGGATGACCCACGCATTTTATTCCTGATTTTGCTGCAACCAGTACTAGCCTGGCAGCTCTAGGGTTAATACTGTTTAGAGGGGGTGACCTCCAGTGCCTGTGTAGAAGGGGAGGGACAGAGCAGCTCTGCACCCAAATTCAACAGGCCACAGATCTTTTGATCCCTGGCTTGATGAATTCAGACACACGCAAAGCCGATATGCGGGCAACATATTCTGAGCGAAACCCTAATGAATCAGGCCCAAAATATAGCAGATTGCAGCATTCCTCTTTACATAAAATCCTGGTCTTGACAGGTAAGAACACATAAGGAGTAGGACAAATACTGTCAGTGTAGCCTGACTTGAACATTATAAGTTCTTTCCAAATGGTTACAGAGTAAGATAAGCAGCACTGTACTCACTCTGCAGTTGCTAAGCAGTTGATGCACGCTAAACTAGTGTGCATCATCTATGATAGTTCAGTCTTAGTAATGGATATAGGGCACTCTCATACAAATTTTACAAATAAAAATATATAATTCAATTTGTTTTAAATAGAGAGTGCTATGTCACATTTCTATACCAAACATTGTTGTGTGTGTTTATCTTGGTATATTTTGGAAAAAGTGGGACAAGTAGAACATACTTTATAGCTAGTGTACTTATGTCTAACTGAGGCAAGAGTGCTTTACCAAAAATAATGGTAAACCTCCTCAGAGGGTTAGAGAATCAGCTAATGTCAAATAATAGATTTTTTTTTTTCAGCTGACCAAGGCAACGGGGCAGGAATTACCCCTTTCTCTGCTTCGCTCTGATTAGTTGATCCCCTGGTCTTGCTGATCTATTCTTCACTTCTCATCCAGAGATTGAGATATGGTCAAGTGAGAGAAGAGAACATTGTGTATGCAGATGACATGTAGATTTACCTTAATGATGCATGGTTCCTTCCTGGCCCTGATTGTGTGCTTTTGTGATTTCTCCGGATTGGAGATGAACTGGGACGAGTACCTGGTGCTTCTGCTGGACCATGCAGCCAAAAATATGGCCTCCCACAACATGCCCTTGTAGTATTTTGACTAGTTCAAATTCACAGTTGTGATCAATAATACATCTCTGACTTAGTAATATTCTCTGAATCTGAGGCCAATACAGAATATCTTTCAGGTAAAGATTGCCCTTTGGTCAAGGTCTTCATTTTCTAGAAGACACTAGTAATATATTCATATTGATAATTCTCCCTAAACAAAACTATCTAGGCAACTGTACCTATTTTTATTTCTTCTTTACCATGGGACTGTGACACTCCAGATCAGTAGGCAGGTTCTTAGTGACAATGGGTGTCTTGGCTCTTCCAAATCCTCAAGTCTATTATTTTGTATCACAGTTATTAGTATTACTTAACTAGTTTCCTGACCCACAAATGCCTATCTTTAGTTAGAAGCTGCCAACTTATATAAAGCCCATGCAAAAACTATATATGCTAGATCTTACTTTAGCAACTATTGCAGCCCAGAATGTGTGCTGAAATGCAAATTCATTGCACTCCTCTATGCCACACACTCTATCTTCAATAGCCGCACTCCGATGTACCCCACAATTGTTTTCTAGATTTTGGTTACTGTATCAAAGCATGGATCAAATATATAATTCACATATTCCAGGACTAGCGGTTTAAAGGTTTTAATTAACAATTCAAGCTTTCTTATATATTTCAAGTATTTCCAAATTTGACGTTCGGTTAAAGCCTTGTTTAATCCATAGTAACCAAGCCTTAGATATGTCCCTTTGGGGGGGAATTCGATAACCCGTGAACATCGCAGCTATGCACATTTCCGAGACTTCCAGTGTTGCGGACTTCCAGAAATCTGTGATGTTATATCACCGTGGAGTCCCCCCACCACCGTCCTGGAGGCACTCTGTAGACAATTGAATTCCCCCCTTTCTTGACTCTGGACTTAATTCTACAAAGGAATCACACTTTTTGTTATGTTATGTTATGTTATATTATATTAAATGAGTTAAGGATATTCTGGATTTGTCTGAGGACCACTGGGAAGAAGTACAGTCCTCATTCATGGACACCTTCATCAGTTCTAGATACAGACTTGTGAAGCTCAGGTGTCTGCATAGGACTCCTTCATAATTACACTGCATGGGAGGATAAGAAACTGACAAATTCATGAACTGTGGAGTGGAGTCTTTATTCCACATGTACTTGCCCCTCCTTGTATAAGATTTCCAATTTTATCTTTCAACAGATGGTCATTTCATTGCTTAGCTCTCCTGGAACATGTCTCCTTCAACTGCTGGGTTACTCTCTTCCTACTCAATCTGAAATATCTATATATAGAGTAATGATGCATTATGACTACAAATCTCTTAAATGGATCCCAAAGTCACTTTTCATGGTCTAGTGTGGTAAATGTAGATATAACAGTTCAGTGCAGTGTAAATTTACCTACACGAATAGGAATTATTTTATAACATTTCGGCCCCATTGGTGAACTTTCAAGAGACATGCCACATTGAAGACATCTGTTAAGGCACCTTGGGATTAACCTGCATTGTGAATTGATTGTCAGCTTCAGCCTCATATGGTTAATATTACTCAACGGGTTTACTTCCCCAGGTCGCTATCCATTCACTCTGCTTATGGTGTTCACCTGTTTTTGTGCCACATCCCTTTATAGCTATACACTGTGTCCACTCTGATGCCATTTGACTTACAACCATCAATTACAGTGTTAAGATTCTATCTGCAAGACAGACCTCCTAGCCATAGAGGTCAGTACAGCAAGGCTGTCTGCCCTCAACTAAGATGGCTAACATGCATTCTCATGAAAGCCATCTTCTTCTTGATTGGGCTTTTATAAACCTGAAGGTGTGGAAGCTAATTGCTCAATTATAGGCCCTGTTCCATGGTTACAGTGATTGACTATAGGTATTTCTTCCTTACAGACTATATTTTCTCACAACCTGCCCTGACCTAGTTTATCCCTTATGACTTTGCTTTTCCTTTACTATTTGGCTATGACATTATGTAATAAATCCATTCTGACCTATCTTCAGTCCAAACCACCAGTAATACCCAAAGCCACTCACCAGTCAGGCAGAAATGCAACGGGATGGTGTACTTTGCTGGAGTTGCATCTAAGAATGGTCCAGTTGATTTTATGTTGTATGTTCCTATGTATTATTTTTTTATGTTGATACATAAATGAAACCTTAAATAGATCGTATTACTTTATCATGCTCTCACAAATTATGTGAATTATAATGATATCATGGTTGAGGTCACACAAGCGTAATATTATATGATTAAACTATCATGCAGATCATGTCACTGCTACCTATAATATCAAGTGACTGAGCTGGATTGCTAATGGAAAAAAACAACTGAATTTGATAGACATGGACATGTGGATTATAGTAAGTATTTTAGATCTGTGAAGTATTCTGACTGCGTCATTGTAAACTGTTTGTAAAGTGTTCCATAGTGCTGTACAATTGAGAATAAACAAAATACACTAGAAACACCTGTTCTGCAGTTCATATAAGGGGGATATTACCTATATGCAGTTCTGGATTGTAAAAGTTAAAAAGTTGACTTCACATGTGCAGATGGTTGTTAGTTAATTTCATTTTTATGTCTACCCTCAACTCCCAAGTGATTTTAAAACCATTGTATATTGTGGCAAATGAAAGAGCAGCCTATGGTGTCACAGGTCAGTACATATTGGTGAAATTACTAATGTTTGTTTATGAATGTATTTATAATAACCTTACTTGTTAGCCACATTATCAAGACCTGATGCTTGACCAGAGTAAATTTTAAATATATCAAGACATCTATCCAGCTGGCACTCAATTCAGTCCCAGGAAAGAAATACAAACCTTAGTGTGAGCAGATCCTTTTAAAATAATAACAAAATAAGTAGAGGGAGAGATGAGCTTGAATTAATTTTACTGGCCCAGAGAATGAGGCAGGTGTTATAAAATACAGTCCTCCGCCATTAGACTGGATGCATGGACAACATTAGCATTATAGTGCGAAGATAAGATACATAAGCAATGGTTTATCATAGTTCAGTCACAGTCAGTCCAATAACAAAAAAAAACATTTTTAAGGGCTGCTGTGTCTTGAATGTGAGTATGTAGGCCTTATGTGTTACTATGTAGGTGTTGTTTGAGAATGAGTAGGTGTTGTGTGTGCATCAGTCTTTCAATTGATCTGTCTTGGAATCCTGACTTGTTCCATTGTACTTATTAGAAAGCTGATGGATGGTGGACAGTTAATAACTTAGTTTCTCAACCTGTGTACATGTACCCCAGGGAGTAATGCAGACAGATGCAAAGGATATTTCAGTCTGTTAAATGTAACTCAAATTTACATTCAATTTATTAGTAAAGAATAAACATATCAAAAAAACGAATCATAAACTTAATGCATGGTATAACTGCACTTAGATTTAGGTGTATTTTGAATACATTTACACACATTAGAGGGTTGCTTAGTATAAATGAAAACAAATTAGGCAGTACTTGGTAAACATTTGTCATCACACCGTTGTGCATGTTGAAAAGAAGGTCTTGAGTTGTGGCTGTTCATACAATAATTTTTGGCTGTAAGCAATGTGGTATTATAAAGGGGATGTGGTATAAACACTGTGGGCCTGATTCATCAATGAGCGCAAAGTGAACACAATTTGCATTAACACCTGTTAATACTATATCTATAATCATTAATAAAAATACATTGGAAAAGTATTTTTTTCCCTAACATGAAATACATATATCAATGTTATTAATGTCTACTGCCCATAAAACGCATTTTTACACATGTTCTTAATTGCAAATACATGTTCTAGCATGCATCTGCGACTGTCATCACTATCAATCGGCACTTACACCTGCCCTGTGGCTGGTGCAAGTGATACGGCTAAAAATCATGTACCTTAGGGATGCTCAGAGCTTGAATCTGATGAATGTGTGCACGCTCTACCTTAGCACTCCCTGTACACTGCTTACAAGCATACATCCCTTCCCTCCCCGTTCTGCTCTTGAAATTGTAGGCAGTCGGAAGTGTCCTTTGCGTTCGAAGATGAATTGCATGCACTTGCATTCACTGTCATATAGTCAGTTTCTGACTATAAAATAGACAAAAATCTCAAAAAGGCAAAAACTGATGACAATGACACTATTAGTTTATATATGCATGACAGATTTCAGAAATAGACTTTCACACTTTAGCATGTAGATGCTGATTGCAGTATTTGTGCCACATAGGTTCCAATCACTCGACCCCAGCGACAAGTGGTTCGATCTTTCCAATTTATCTACAAATATGTACCCGAATTAGACATAGATCTGGCCAGGCCGGAGATGAATCGTCGGATCTATGTATGGGAACTTTTGTGATTTTTTTTATAGCACAATTAAGCTTTTTTCCCAGCTATAATGTTGTAATAGAAATACAATATAAGCCCGATATCAAAAGTTTATATTATTACACATAGAGATCATTAACTAATTTTCGGTATATTTTGGTCACAGAGATATATGTTTAATAAGATAAATGTTGTACTTTCATGTTTTGAGGAACAGATTTTAGAACAGCTCCATATTTTTTATAACTACATTTTGGCAGGGAAATTAAAGCCAGTGTCTAAAATTATTCTTATCCTGGTAATTTGGACAGAACAATGTAGTGTATTATGTTTTAGAATGTATCAATATTTTGATTCCCATATGGTTTTTTGAATTATGCCAGGAAATTTGACATGTTGATATCTTGGACAAGCTGTTCCTTCTTTATACTTCTGTTTTCTAAAGTCCCCACTGGCTGCCTGTATTGTATTTGTGCCTATGCTTGTGCGGGGGGACGGGTATCATCATCACCATTTATTTATATAGCGCCACTGATTCCGCAGTGCTGTACAGAGAAAGCACTCGAATCAGTACCTGCCCCATTGGAGCTTACAGTCTAAATTCCCTAATATAGACACACAGACAGAGAGAGAGAGAAAGAGAGACTAGGGTCAATTTTGATAGCAGCCAATCAACCTCCTAGTATGTTTTTGGAGTGTGGGAGGAAACTGAAGCACCCAGAGGAAACCCACGCAAACACGGGGAGAACATAGAAACTCCTCACAGATAAGGCCATGGTCGGATTTGAATTAGTTGGGCACCTATGACCCCTTGAAGTACTGCTTTGATAAAAAGGGGAGAGGGCAGAAAATCTAAATATGGCTTTTGCAATACAGTGAGCTAGTATCTTCGTATCTCTTGTATACAATTTCTAATCCAATCAACTATTGTACTTAATGTATCAATTAATATAAATATTTTTTATATTTAATAGTAGAGAGTGAATGTGGTTTCTTCTTTATATTCATTAGTTGTTATTACAGATGTCCTATGTCAGGGTATGGTTCATCAAACTTTTATTTACCTATTTAAAAATCAAATTTTGTAGTTTGTATTATTCCAGCCCAATGCTCACCAATTTTACATAAATCTTCTGGACAGGTCCCATGATTATGAAACTATTGTTATATACATACTGGGCAGCACGGTGGCTAAGTGGTTAGCACTTCTGCCTCACAGCGCTGGGGTCATGAGTTCAATTCCCAACCATGGCCTTATCTGTGTGGAGTTTGTATGTTCTCCCCATGTTTGCGTGGGTTTCCTCCCACACTCCAAAAACATACTGGTAGGTTAATTGGCTGCTATCAAAATTGACCCTAGTCTCTCTGTCTGTGTGTGTGTATGTTAGGGAATTTAGACTGTAAGCTCCAATGGGGCAGGGACTGATGTGAATGAGTTCTCTGTACAGTGCTGCGGAATCAGTGGTGCTATATAAATAAATGGTGATGATGATGTATTATGACTAGAATCCCCTAACAAGTCATTTTAATATATAGATTTCTATCTTTTTCATGTGTACATTTTAAAAATGCATCAATTCAACCTTTCTTATACTTTATATTGCTAAACAGTCAAGGGATGGAAGTAAATGAAGTTCCAAGATAACGTCTGTTGCTATTAAGGAACATTAAGCAGCAAATGTTTTATAATAGGTCATTACCAAAAATACATAGGAGATCCTTTTGTAGCATAAAAGCAGTGACTGCCGGCCAAGGACACAGATGATGTCTGTCTGTATAACTGTCATATACTCTTCTACGCAGCTATGTATAGAGCACTGAAGAGAACTCATCCTGGGCGCACGTTGTAGACTAAAAATAAAAAGACTGCTCTCCAGCTGTCTGGACATTCCTGAAAGGAGATTTTAGGAAGATTCTGGGGATCAGACTAAATTACATGACAGGTTGTCAGTTTCACTGACAGAAACTTTTATCGTTGTAGAGGGGAAATCCAACTGCAGCATGTTATCCCAGAGTTGTTAAAGTGTAACTGTCATCTGCACACAGTATAGGCAGCCATTTTGTGACCTGAATTACTTACTATTCATGAGAAGGTGGCCTATCAGTTCATTAGGAACTAATGACATCACTTAGACAGCACTGTGACACAGTGGTTAGCATTGCTGCCTCATTCAAATCTAACCAGGGCTCTACCTGTGTGGGGATTGTCTGGGTGACATTCATAGATACAACAGGGAACCATATATTTATTAGAATGTGATCACAGTGCAGTTATCACTATGTATTGGCTTTAGCTCTCCATACATTTAACAAACCCTAGGGCAATTGCCCCTCTTCCATGTCAGGCAGACCCCCATGGCAATTTACAAACTTTGTTATAGTGTGATATATGGTTTATAAAAGCAATTTATATTTTTGTGCTATCCCAAATATAAATGCAGTTTAATTATGTGAAAGGGATGTCTGGAGGTACAGAGCAAATTAAAGAAAATTAAGTTTGCAATCTGATTGTTGCTATTTTTGCCTCAACCTAATATTGGAAAGGCTTTGTGTAATCCTGTTTAATTTGTAAAATCTAGATCATGTACCATGATCTCCTTCAACATATGTGTGGAATAGTAAGATATCTCAGCTATATACACATTATATACAGCGCAGTGTTGCAGTGAATTCGTTCCCTGAAAAGCTCATGCATTGATAACATACACACTGCTGCCACCTTTAGGTGAATTGGTAGATGGAAAAGCATCTTAACATTTTTCTATACAAAATTCTGATTCAACTTCCATCTAAAGTCAGGGGTAGGTGTATAACAAAACTGTTTTTATACATAGCACATTCTAGAATTCTCCCATTGATATTTAAGATAATAGAAACATGGACGGCAAAAATCTTTTTCTTTACTTATTCAGAAACCCCATTTTTAGAACTCCCAGGAGTCTATTCATGACCCACCGCAAAAATGGTATGTACATTATCATACCTTACCCCCATTTCTCACAGCAATAAGGGATGAAATATGATAACCATTTATCTAAAAAGTCATCCCGGGACAGCGTATCCGATAACAGTCTGTCCCAATGATGATTCCATTTCACTCACATCCCTGGGTTCTGACCCGGAGTCTTTACTGCACATGTGCAGTTGATAGTTCCATTAATCAACACAGGTGAGAGCACAAAGGCTGCTAGATCCCTTTATTGCCATGCTCTCCACATAGGATTGAATGGCTAATGCCATCTTCAGATAGCGTTAGCCATCAGGGTCAAAAACCTCAATTTTCCCAGACCGCAGTCCCCTTTGAGTATTATGGGGACTGCGGTATTGTGCAGTACGTTGTCTAATATCTCTCTGATATCTACTACGTTAGCCTTTTGTTAAATTACCACTATACTTAAAAATGCCTCAACCATGTGGGAAAGCCATTTCCGCATGGTTTAAAGCTAGATAAATAGGACCCACAATGGGAACACAATACTATACTTACTTATTGCCTGTAAAGTGAATAGCTATATGTTTTAACACGTTAAATGTTGACCGTGCAAAAATGTGATACTATTTGCCTGTTTAAACAACGTAGCCATCGGGCTACCTTGATTCAGACCCTTTGTCATGTTGGGTGGCTGTTCTCTCTGAATTTACTCTTGATACTCTGAAGATAAATATCTGCCATGCACATCATGACCGGCAAGAGGAAAATGGACACATTTTGACAAAACTATTTAATGTATAAAAGTATCTGTTTTCTAACTGTACATGGCTTTTAGTTCAAATAATTTAACTTTTTTGATAAAAAAAAAATAAAAATAAAATAAAGATACCAGAAATTTTGATTAGTTCAGTGAATGTGTCATAAAGGTTCTACGTTTTTTTAGCATTGTATTTCATTATGTTTCATTTTAACCATACTTGCCAACTCTCCCCGGAAGGTCCAGGAGACTCCCGGAATTCGGGTCAGTCTCCTGGCTCCCGGGCGAGCTGGCATTTCTCCCGCATCCTGGATTTCATTGACGCGATTCTCGGTGATTCACGCCATTTTGGAGGGCGGGAGGGGGCGAGGCCAATCGTGTTATTTTGGCCCCGCCCGCCGCAATGTAAATTATGTTTTCGCGGGGGGCGAGGCCCCTAGTCACGCCCCCTCTCCCCTTGGCAAGTATGATTTTAACTGTACAAGGAAGACTGGCTTAGGTGTAAGCGGAAGGATAAGAAGGCAAGAAATTTAAAATATGTCCCTAGGCAGGGAGTCCTGGTAAACTTATCATCCGGAAATTTCGGCAATGTATCACACTGCTCATTTGGAGAGCATTTAATACTTGTCATAAGGTTCTGTAAATTACTTTGAGGTCATTCCCTGCTTCCAAATGGAGAGTAAAATACACTGCTGAAATCTCCATGTCGGAAGCTCCCAGCAATGGGTTTAAACATAACAATGGTTTGATGGCTGCTACATACATTGATTTTGAAAACATAATTGAAAATTCCTTCTTCACTGTATATACCGATTACTGTCATGTTAGCAGATCAATACTTCTTTCATATATTGTCAATGGGCACAGACTGGAAAGTTCTTTGTGGTATTACTATTTAAAATAAACTGTTTAGTTATCAGCATCCACATATGGCAGGTCTTACATGAACAATAACATTCCTATACAACAGGGGCAGGCTGGGCTGGGGGGCAGGGGGGCATACTTGGGCTGGGTCACTGGGCCACCTGCATTTTTTTCCCATTTTAAAGGATCCTAACAAGCTGCTGAGTCAAGTCTTGCCCCCCAGGCTAAAATGTGCCAGCCCTCTCCTGCTGTACAACAGAGTACATTTCTATAATACAGAGTGATAACACATAAACACATTTAGTAACAGCGCCGCCTGCTTTTCCTCCAGTGTAATCACTCAAACAACATTAAGGGCTAGATTTACTAAGCTGTGGGATTGAAAAAGCGGGGATGTTGCCTATAGCAACCAATCAGATTCTAGCTTTCATTTATTTAGTACCTTCTACAAAATGATAGCTAGAATCTGAATGGTTGCTATAGGCAACATCCCCACTTTTTCAAACCCGCAGCTTAGTAAATCTAGCCCTAAGTCTCAGGGGTATATGTACTATGCAGCGGTTCTGCAGAACCTACGATTCCCGGCACTTTGAAGGTATTTTCTTCAAACGACAGTTTTATTAAGACAAAACCCGATGGGCTTTGTCGTTGATAAATGTACAGTTTTGTCTCAACAGTTCATGGTCCTTATTCTATTACATAATGTAGTAGGAGACCCCTCTTGTGAAATAATAATCTGTGATCCAATTCTGGATGTAAGCCAGTGACAGACAACATGATACTTATCAGGCCTCACACACATAGTCCTTGGTTCCATATATGATCGTATACAGGGGCAGACCTGGACTTTTTTAGGGGGGAAGGGGGGGGGGGAATTTGCATAACCACAAACCTCCTTCACTATGATTGGTGATCTGCCAGTGGTCGCATATTACGTTTATAGAGAAGCATCAGATCATATTATGAAATGAGAACACCAGCATAAAATGTTCACCTAGTCCACACAATAGGCTATACTAAGGCCTGCCAATCAAGCTGATGTGAAGACATCTTAATTCAATTATACAATAAACTGCTCAACACCTATGTGAAGGCTCACTCCATGGGGAAATTAATTAACCCTGCGGCTATGGTAATGCACGTAATTAAAACTTTTTTTTTTTTTTCCATGAGGTGCGAGCAAATATAGAGCGAATATCTTTACCAAAGCATCAAGTGATTACACACTGTATGATGCTTCTGTGGCACTTTGCCGGTAAATAAATCTCCCCCTATTAAAGCAGAATCATAAGACAATAGAGCAAAGAGGGGAAACTATTCAGGCCGTGACCACCACCTAGATGCTAAGCTCACACCTTATAGTTTTGCTCTATTAACTGCAGAAAATGATTGCTAAACAATACTGACTGGAGACCCAGGATGACCTTGGGATATATTTGTTAGAGTAAGCTGCTCACTAGTGCAGAGCCATTGTATTAATGATGCAACCTTCGTGGTACCACTAGTATCAGTGATAGAATATTAGGTAGTGATTGCTGTCACTCACTGGTTAAAAGGTTAATCTCAAGTGGAAACAAGAGTATGGAAAATATTTTTGAACATAAATACATTCTCCTTTATCACAGCACCTGCTAACTAGAAGGAAGAGACTGCTGAATACTGCTGACAAAAATAGCGTGGGATTCTAATGGGGATGTCATAAAAGGTATATACTGCTGATCCATTATGCAGTTTTTATTAAAAACTATATATTTTGTATGTTTTTCTTGAACAATATATCCTGCACATAAGCATACACAATTGTGGTGTACAGTGGTGGTTTCTGGCATACTTGTAAGTTAACACACAGACGCGCACACACTATTATAGGAGCTCACCTTCATTAGAATATATGTATCAGGGATACTAACAAGGCCAATTTAATCCAGAGGCCATTTCCAACATTTCTCATTTACCTTGTCACTGTCTTAATGTGGACTCCTTGGGGTATATTTACTAAACTGCGGGTTTGAAAAGTGGAGATGTTGCCTATAGCAACCTATCAGATTCTAGTTATCATTTATTTAGTGCATTCTACAAAATGACAGCTAGAATCTGATTGGTTGCTATAGGCAACATCACCAATTTTCAAACAAGCAGTTTAGTAAATATAGCCCCTTGACTTAAACTATATGTACCCCCTTCATTCACAGTACATTAATTAATTTATTGCACAAAATTCTGTGTGACAATAAATGTCTCCTTTACTGGAAACAGGATTATAATGTCATGTTTATTTTATTGTAGCGTCTATATATTTGGTTTAAATGTTGTTTTTGAGAGCTACATATAAATAGTTGTTCATTGCCCTCCACTACCGATGGAGATAGTAATTGAAAATTGACTGTATCATTTTAAAAATGGATTAAATGTGGTTATTTCTTACAGGGTATGGTATAAAAAGTTTCTGCAATTATGATTGATCCAAGGGATTAAATATATTGACATATATTGGTCAGGATGGATTTTATTCCCCTCCGTGAAGTTAAATTGGCAGATGCCAGGCTAGTGGTTTTGTTTTTTCTTCCCATGGATCAAGACATCTAAAATTAATATTAAATTAAACTTGATGGAGTTGTGTTCTGTTATCAAGCTCAATAACTATGTAATGATATGCAACTATGTAATTAACAATACAAAAATTAGTGAAGTCCACATAGACTATTGCATACAGTACATTGAAGCAAGACAAAAGAGTGCCAGAGCAGTATACTGTTGTGCAGCGTGAATCTGGGCTGATATTGCGATCAAAGGTTAAATCAGTCAATAAAATACATTTATTAAAGATGGTGGAGATGGGCTATTTAGAGGATATATATTCTTTACATTTTATGTCACACAAATAAGAACAGGTATTAAGGGTAGCACCATATACACAAATCATATATAACTATAGCAGGTATTGGGAAATATGCAGTTCAAAAAAGTGGTGCTATGAAAATGCCCTTACATACATATGAAATAAGAATGGGTCTGCGGTTTTATTAAGTCAGCAAGTCAAATGTCGACAGTATTAATAGGTTGAGAATTTAAATGTAGGCAGTATTATTATGTTGACAATTCAAATGTAGACAGGTTAACCCTATGGTTAGGGTTAGGGATAGGGTTAGGGTTATGGTTAGGTATAGTTTTAAGGTTAGTGATAGAGTTAGGGTTAGGGATAGGGTTAGGGTGAGGGTTAGAGTTAGCGATAGGGTTAGTGCTAGGGTTAAGGATATTATTGTTGACCTAATTACTGTCTACATTAGAATTGTCAACCTAATAATACTGTTGACGTTATTATTGTGTAATTTCCAATGCTTTCTATATTATGGTGGTGACAACATAAATGTTGATCATGTAACAGTTGGACATATGTATCTAGGAAACCAGTATATAGAAAAATATAATGTTTACATCAAGCATACAGAACAAGAGAAGCTGTCCAGACATAGATACATTTTATATTAAACATGCATTCTCCTCTCCTGATCTAGTAGTACCACATCTTAACCAAACCCTAGGACCAGCCCTTGATCAAGTTGCTCCAGCTACACTTTACATCCCATGTCAAACTAAATGTTAGTTATGCAGCACTGAAGAAACACGTTACCTTCAAAGGTTTTGCGCAAAGTGAAATGACATTGGTTAAAATCTTGCATTTCTAATGACTTTCTCACATATGCTGCTATTGACCACTCCTATCAAAATACTCTGGACCCTGCCAAACAAGAGTGCTTGTACTCTCTCACCTATGCTCGGTCTTCTAACCCTTTTTAATACATTCCCAACCCTTTCACACCAACTCTTCTGACTACTATCAATACCCAAGGTAGTTAGTTAGGACAAGAAATGGAGTTTTCTTCCTCGGCCAACAACCTTCTCAATTTCATTTCTACTCTGGTACCTTCTCTTCATTTGATCCCACAAATGAATAAAAAGTCTCTACTCTCTTCATATCTTCCTACTCTGCTACCTGACCACTTGAGCCTATGCCCTTACAGCCTAAACTAAAATCTGTAATTTCTCTCTCCACTGCTATTTTTCCATTATTACTCAAGCATACAGTGACTACTTCTGAAAAAAAAACTACCCTTCTAACCTTTTTAGGCTACTCTACCTGATTACCACCCCTCTAGAAACAGCTCACACAAAACTTGCATGTGTTCTCTTGCTCAAACAACCCTCTGAACATTTCTATGTGGCTTGATCATTTAGCCCCACAAAGCGCTTTCTACCCTTAAAATCTGCCTGGACCAATATGCAATATGGGGCACTTAATCGCACGTATCAAACAAAGTGGTAATGTATGGATGATCAAGTCAGAATAGGATTTGGCGACAAATGGTGTCTTGATATAGTGTCTATTTTAGGACATCATTATTTATGAGAATGAAACACCATCATTTGGCATAATCAAACAAGTGTGATGTATAAAGAGTGAGTATGAAATGAATATGTGATGTGTAATCAGTGACATATGATGAGGGATGAGTGACGAGTAACAAATAAAGAGGAACAACTCAGGAGGAACTCCTAATGCGTCAGAATGATGTGTGATGTGTGATGTACTTTACCACATCAGGCACCACTCATCAGTTTGGTTTTTAAACTGTTCATGCCCAATAGATGATAATAGATGATAATGCGGAGCGTAGGTAGGAAAACTGTTCTGTTCTGTTATCAGCTGTAGAGAAAAATAAATAGATGATCCTTGTTTAACACATGCTATTTCTATATTCACTAGGCTCAACTTTAAAAAGGGTGCATACGTGTGTGTATTATTCCAAGGAGATGGAAATAGTTTGTTAGCTGTTCTCTGATTGACTTCAATATAAAGGATTGAAAATGCATATTACACTGTGGAGATAAATGCACAGTGCCATATATAGGAACATACATTTCTCTTTTGCTCAGCAACCAATCTGATGTATGATATGGTGGCAGCACGGTGGCTTAGTGGTTAACACTTCTGCCTCACAGCACTGGGGTCATGAGTTCGATTTCCAACCATGGCCTTATCTGTGTGGAGTTTGTATGTTTTCCCCGCGTTTGCGTGGGTTTCCTCTGGGTGCTCTGGTTTCTTCCCACACTCCAAAAACATACTGGTAGGTTAATTGGCTGCTACTAAATTGCCCTTAGTCTCTCTCTGTCTGTGTGTGTGTTAGGGGATTTAGATTGGAAGCTCCAATTGGGCAGGGACTGATGTGAATGAGTTCTATGTACAGCGCTATGGAATTAGTGGCGCTATATAAATAGATGATGATGATGATGATATGGTAGAATATAAATTCATATTGTGTATTACTTATCATTGTGACTTCTTGGGAGTCATCATGAGTCATCTTTTATCCCTCATCATTCATCTCTGATATGGTATAATGCATCACTTCTCATATTTACTCTTGACACATCACAGACTTCTTTTATTTTGATGAATCATGATCCTTGAGTATGACAAATTATGATGTCATGTAGTTTGACACCATATATTGCCTAAGATTGGGGCTAATATGTGACTGTGTTTTCCCTTGACATACCTCAAATCATTAACTCACAATATTCATTTTCCTTTCATTTAAATTCATGACTATACCAATGGCCTGATTAAACTTAAATTATCATTAATAAAAATTATGAGAGCCTTACACAAATGATATGGGAGATGTCCCATGCTGTCTATTGTGTCATGTCCACACGTGTAAACCAAGAAAGGTTGTACTGTGCATTTGTGCACAGGAAAAGAACAAATTCTAACCATGTTCACATCGGTCAAAACACATTCTGGTAGGTTAATTGTCTTCTGGACATATGAGTTCACAGATAGTAGGCTCCACCAGGACAGAAAACAATGTGTCTGAATAAAAACATCTGTTTGTACAGTGCTGCATAATATGTTGGTACTATATAAATAAAATAAGAAAAAAATACAAATACTGAGATGTAGATACTGAACAAGGTAAGTGGTACTTTGTACCTGATTAATAATAAAAACAGGGATTTCCAGAGAGAAATATATATATTCTTTGATTCTAAGATGCTCCTTTCTTCCCATATAAACATCTCTAAAACCAGGTTGTGTCTTAGAATCGCGGGTGAGTCTTGGAATAGCAGGTGGAAGTTTCACAGTTGTTGTTCTCTGAATACAGTGGCGCTTTTTGCAAGTGTGGAGACACTGTTATTTCATTAGAGTGAAGCTGTATTTCGTTCATTTTGATCCCTTACTGCAATCATAATGTTGTCAAAAAGATTGCACTACGAAGCCACATTGAAACAAAAAGTTATTGTGTATGCAGAAGAAAATGGAAATAGAGCTGGAAGTCGACATTTTGACATTAGTGAGGTAAATGTTCGCCGTTGGAGAAATGACCATATAATCAAAGTTTGTTTCTGTTGGTGGTACTGAAATTAGTGGCATCTTAGAGTCAATGAAATACAGTAAATAATCTTGTAAGATAGCAGCTGCCTGTTATTATAACATGTTATAACGTAGATCATGGAAAGGTGCCTGATTAGTGTGGAAATTACTTGCACACAATTATGAGAGCCACGTGTAGTTGTCCTCTAGATAAATTCACTGCCAGGACTAAGTGTTTTGACCCTCAAATTAAGAATGTCAAACCTGCATCTCTCACCATTCTGTTGCTGACACTGATTTGATTACAAGAGGTAACTAAGATACACCCGCATGCAAGCGAACTGTCATGAAGTCTATATAGTTACTCTTCTACCTAAACTTAGTCCTGACACACATGTGTGTCCAATTCTATATGTATTTTACCCAAAGCTGCCTTCTTGGAAGGAATGTGGGAACTCTAACATTGCAGAGTACTGCGAAGGCTGTGATTTTCCTTTCACTTCCACATCGGCTTTGTATTTTCCATTTTGAGCTGCCTAGTGGGATTTTCAGAAGACTGGATAGCTATGCCATATGGTGTGACAATATTATGGGACTGGATCACAAGGAAGACTCTGCTACCCCTCTGCTGGCCAGTGGAAGACTATAGAAAATAACTCAACCAGATTTATCTGACTGTGGTGGACATTGCCATTACATATAGATAAACAAAGAAACCATGGAGCAATCTGACCAAAACCTTAAAATTAGCCCTTTGCTGGAAACTAGTCCAACTGGATCACTCGTACATGTTGGTACATGCTGTTGGAGAATAACCACTAATGGGTCAGGTATGCAGTCATATTCTGACCACACTAATAGGCCCCAGTGAAGCCAGAAAAGATTCAGCTGTTTGCCCTATGCTCAAAATGACCAGGTCTTGACTAGTTTGGCCACCTTCCTCTTCTAACCCATCCAATGCTGAATCATTCTGAGGAACAAACTGGTGCCTTTATTATCTTTCCCTAATTTGGAAACCTGCCGTTCCCTCTTTCATTTTGCATGCCAATTTTACTACTGTTTTGTTCTTCACAAACTTTAAGTAGTTTGATCTATATAGGAAAATTGATATATAGTAATAGCAATTAACGGTTAATAGCAAATTTTTCAGAAAAACTGTAGCTGTTATGTTAGCACACCTTTTTAAGTTTTATTTATAAAGCAAGCAGATGATTGAAATGTATACAAAATCCTTTTCTTCGCAGAAATGGCTATATCTGATTGATGCCTCGATAAGTCAATATGCAGCCATACAGAAGAGGTCTGTAGAGGTGCATTGTTTTGTCTCAGTCCTGGGCCCCAGGGATATAACTTTCGTCTGGATTTTATTCTACCTCCCATCCATGGCTTTCTGTCTACTTCTTGCAGTAGAGAGGCTGCATGTAAAGAAAAGTGAGTGGGAGATGGAAAATAGTTAATGGAGATGGGGGAGAAAAATTATCTGAGGGAGAACTGAGAGCACTGGTGAAGAGAAGGATGGGTTTATAAAAAAAACTGGGAAGCCTGAGTGAAAAAAGAGAGAGCTCAGAGAAGAAAAGAGAGTAAGGAGAGAAAAAAGGAAGCAGTATGGGAAAGAGCGACATGGAGCCTCAGTGGCTGTGATATGGTGGCATTATGTAGTTGGTATACCACAATATGGTTTTGTGGGGCTGCATATGGTAGCATGGGTTTATGCTGGTGGTGAGCTTTGAGATGTACTGTACCTGCACAACATTGGCCTGTATGATGGACCATATGGCTAAGACATATTCTGGACAGTTGATGATCACATTGCTTATTTTTTTTTGCATATTTCCAGTGTTGCTTTATCACTGTACCATGCACACTAAGAGACAGCTTCATTAAGGAATGTAAATGGCGATACATGCCATATTTTGCATTAAATTGCACTGTGCTACGCCAGTGGATTCAAAAACGTCCAATTAAACTTTGAGCGCAAATAACACTTTTGATAGCCTATGATTTCAGGGGCAGAATTGGGAGGGGAATGGGCATATGCACAATATAAAGTAAGGGCGTTCCAAACTTGTGTAAATGAAACTTTCCTAATGATCCCCTGCTTTCAGGAGATTGTGAACAATAAACTATCTGAATACTTTGAGCTCAACGCCATGAAAGATGTCCCCTACTCTACTATTTTGGAAGCACACAACGCTTTGCGGGGAAATTATCAAGTATGCCACCTATCGTAAAAGACAGCAGACACATTGGATCGTTTAGCTTTCTTCCCAAATTACCTCCCTGGAATTGCAACACAAGCGTACTCACTCCAAGACTATTCTCGACCAGTTGACACAACTTAGAGGCGAATTAAACCACTTGCTAGCCGAAAAAACTGAAAAGAGTCTTCACTGGCTGGGGCAGAGGTTTTAGGAAAAGGGCAGCAAGACTGACATCCTTTTGGCCAATAGCATTAAGGTCAAACAGGGAACTGATTACTGCCATTTGGGATCCTAAGGGCTCTATGTCCTATGATCCCCGGGTTATCAATAAAACATTCTGCTCCTTCTATGAAACTATACAATTTCTCTCCCCCCGGAGGTGTCACCTCACACCAGTCTGACGTTACCAGGTACTTGAAATCTTGTAAGTTACTCAGACTAAGCTCACTAAGGGCAGAGCCGATGTTTGAGAATGTCTCCCAGAAGTCCTCAAAAGCATCGGGTTTTGGTCCATGTCATTGACCCAGACCAGGTGGGGTTTATTCCTAACAGACAGACCATACACGTAGAGTGCTTGATCTAATTTGTTATAACAATACAAAATAAAGATCCTCTCAGTCATACTCGCTGGATGCAGAGAAAGTGTTCGACAAAGTCTCCTGGTCCTTCATGTTCTCCACTTTGCTTTCTACAGGCCATTCAAGCCTCATACTCGAACCCCACCTCGAGACTCATGACAAATGGCCAGATCTCTGGACACATTTGTCTGCAGAACGGCACCCGACAGGGCTGCCCATTATCTCCTCTCTTACTCGCCCTCTGCATTGAACCCCTGGCGGCTAGCATCAGCCTTAACCCTGACATCACAGGTGTAGAACTCAGACCCAACCATATAAACTCTTGTTATTTGCTGACAATTTGGTATAGCATCTTTGATATGGTTTGAAAATACAAAGTTAAAAAAAAAAGCTTTCCACGTCACGGTGTATTGAGATTGTCCTCAGGATCACAAATAAATAAAGCTGGCAGGTCTGGCAACCAAATAAAGCCAAATATAAATTATAGTTATGTCATACTTACCTACTTTCTTCAACTCCCTTCCGGTAGCCAGCCAGTGGAGGGGGGCGTGAGGGGGCGGGGACGCGCAAATCGTGTCATTTCGGCCCCGCCCCCTGTGATGTCATGACGCAAATTGCGTCATTTGACAGCGGGGGCGGGGCTGAACGCCGCGATTCATCGGGAATCGCGGTGTTTGGGATCTAATTCTGCCCACTTCACTAGGAAGTGGGGCACTTCCTAGTGAAGTGGGCAGAATTCGGGAGATTGCCACACTCTCGCAAAATGCGGGAGTCTCCCAGACATTCCGGGAGAGTTGGCAAGTATGAGTTATGTGAGTTTTCCAAAAACCTCACATAACTATGGTCTTCTTTTTGTTTATATCCTGCTATTTATACTAGTGTATAAATATTGCTGACTTCTGCTGGGTGAGGGGACATATTTGTTATTTCTCCACTACCATTTACTGTCTGGGTATACCCCTGACACGCCCTATGTATTTTTGGACCCGATAGTACTCACACAGGCTTTATCCCCACAGAACAAAACTGAGGCACTGTACTCATGTCTAAGTGTCTAGTTTAAATTTACTTATGTTTTATTTGCCAACTACAATTTTATCACTGATTTGTAAGGCGCCACAAAAGTCAGCAGCCCCGGACAGTCAGATTTACAAAGATGAAGATGATGATGATCTATAAATAGTTAATTAAAAAAAAACGTTCCCTCAGTTATGCAGACACTTACAGACAGCTGGTGTTTAGAATAGAGCTAGCATTTACCAAAACATGGGCTGCATGAAAGCTTTTGCTTTATTATATTTCTTAATATTTGAAATGCTCAAGGATGCATTATTTTTTATTAAAAAAAATATATAAACGGTTTAATGTGACAAATGCACATCCCTCGGCTACGTCTTGAATGTAATATCACATAAAGCACTTGTTACTATACACAGCTAAAATACCACAAGCTATGAGCACACACACACACACAAACACACACAGATATAGAGACAGATACCTAGGGAATCATTCAAGTAAGTTCCATATAGCCAAATAAATCAGTCCCCAACCAGATAGGTTGGGGTATTTGAGACTAATTGAGTGACTGTCCCCCTCCTATTTTGGAGGGGGACAGTATGTATACTGTATGTATACTGTGAATACACTTGGGGCTAGATTTACTAAGCTGCGGGTTTAAAAAATGTGGGGATGTTGCCTATAGCAACCAATCAGATTCTAGCTGTCATTTTGTAGAAGGTACTAAATAAAAGAAAGCTAGAATCTGATTGGTTGCTATAGGCAACATCCCCACTTTTTCAAACCCGCAGCTTAGTAAATCTAGCCCCAAGTGTATTCATACTAATTTGGAAGTTTTTAACTAATCTAGCTCAGCATTCTTATGTGAATGACCTCCTTCTGTACTATCAAAATCTGATTCAATTCGATTTAATTTGGCAGATTATTCCCAGTGGTGTGTGTAAATTCAACAGATGACCAGGAAACAGTACTGGCAGCATTTTGCAACTTTGTAATTTGAGCTGAAAACATTATAAAAGGGTGCAATTAGACATTTTATTGAGTTTAGAATACTGATTCAGTTACATACATGATATACATACATTTCATAAATGTGAAATAAATACTTATCCCATAATATGACAGTTTCAATTAATTGGAAATATTAACTTCTAAAAAATGGTATTCAAATAATCATTATCATGCCTACGATATCATTTTGCAGAGAGACAGTGTGACAGGCTATATATTTATGTACGAGCAAAAGCAGAGAGTAGTCATTTAAACTCTCCGTCTTGCTCATGCCCCTTATTCCCCCACCTTGCCCATGTTGCACAGTTATCTTCATAAAAGATATTATTTAGCTCAAACAACAATAATAATAATGCTAATTATAATATTAACTCAGGCTCTGATTCGAGTGTTACTAAGTTGTGCGACACGTGCACACTTCAGCTGATGCACACAGGGACACCTCCCTAGCTACCGTCCACTATCTGGCATCGGTCACAACTGAGCAATAAAACAGACATGTTTAAATATTTTACACTCCTCTCACAGCCCTATCTTGATGGACAGTAGACACTCCCACTTTGCTTTTAAAAGGGAGTTCGTTGCAGGTGCTTTGTTTTGATTGCAGACACACCCTGTCAGGCTGCTGCTTGCTGTGGAAAGGATGGTTTTTAAAATCACTTCAAAACATGTAGGTTAAATCAGACTATTTACTATTATTTTGTCACACATATGTTCTATATCTCTTTAAATTAGGTGAGCTACTGTACAAATGTGTAATTCGGTTTGCTGTCTTTCTCTGCAGATTGCAAACTAAATATCTGTCTCCTCCTTTAGAAGCCTGTGGCAGACACCTCCCTTTGTCATAGTTGTCACAAAAAATACAGCACAATGGTATCATTACTTACATTATTGTATATTGCATTTATCACTAACTGGTTACTGTTTGCATCCCTTCACCAATTTGTGCATGCATACTTTTTTGAGGTATCATTGGTAAGAACCTGTTCTTGGTTAGCACCAGGCACAATTGCAATACTTCAGAATCCACCTTCTTACCCCACAAATCCATGTATTTCCCGATAGAAACAGCATTTGCACTGTAAGTTTGTACTTTTCCAAGGTTGTAAATGGTCTTTATTATGTTTGCAATTTAGATGAATTAATTGTTCATGGTGATTTAAAGTCAAAATAATGCAATTCGTCAAAATGATACATACAATTAACTTAAATTCAAGTGTTTTATGGGCAATATTTTACTGGCAAAACTTGCTCTCATTTATGAAACTATATATTACAAAACCTAAAAAATAGGTAATGTGCTTAGAGCTGCCTTGTAGAAATGAGGGTTATATAATAACATTGATTAAAAGTGCAAATCTGCACTAAAATCATTCTAAGGAACCAGCTATGGCGTTTATCTGTCTGATGCAATAGTTAGGTTTACAATATAAGGGTGTTAGGACTCACGACCACCAAGATGAGCTTTTAGAATAATAGTGTTGAGGTCTTCACCTTTAGCAGCCACCTTTCCTGTAGAGCTTTCTATGCTCACAGGTACTTGGATGCCCCCAGGTCTTAAGCTCAGTGTAGTAAAAGCGCAGGTGGAACCGGAGGCGCTAGCCCAGGCTGAAGTGAATGGTCAGAGGCAGGCCGAGGTCAGGGGTCCGTAGCAGAAAGGCAAATCAGTATCCAAGCAGGGGTCAGGGGTCCGTAGCAGATAGGCAAATCGGTATCCAAGCAGGGGTCAGGGTCACAAGTGAAACAACGGAGTCCAATATTCAAGCCAAAAGGTGAGGGCAACAGGCAAACAGGCCTTAAATACCCAGAGCAGCCAATAGGCTAAGAGGACCACAGGGTACCCTAATCAGCCCCAGGAGGCTGATAATGAATTAATCATTACTGCCCTCACGCCAAGCTACTTCCCCGCTGGGACACGTTTTTTGGCAGGACGGCATCCGGCCGTTGCCCTAGCAATAGTCGGGCTGGAAGCCGGAAGTGACGTCCCGGTCATCAAGGAGACGGCCGGGACGCAGGGGGCAGAATAGAGTGAGCCCAGGAGGCTTGTAACAGTGGGCAATGTGTAACAGGCAGGCAAGTGTGAGAAGGCGGTCCAGTGATCCTGAGTCCATGAAGAGGGCAAAGACAGGACGGAGTAAGAAGAGGAGAATATTGCATTTACCTATTCTGGGATCCAGCGCAGGTAGGTCCATCTTTTTCTTCTTTGCAGGTCCTGGCACCTGCAACAATTGGCACGTGAGCCAATCAGGGCTCACTTTCCACTGTCCGCCAATCAGCGGCTGGGAAGGTGTGCCAAACCAGGCTCATCTCTGGTCATTTGTATTTTTGGTGCCACTGCGATCATTATTTAAGCCGCTGTGCCTGGCGCGCTTAGGAAGTTCATCTGTGGAGCTTGAAAAAGAAGGACGTCATGGGATATCCGGAGCAACAGACCCAGATAGACGCCACCAAGTGAAGTAAAGAAGAAGAAGAAGACCACAGAGATGGGGAGCCCTTGTCAGGGCTAAGTGTGGCCTGCCAAGAGGGCCCCAGAAAGAATCCTGAGGCAGCAAGAAGTCGTTGGCTGTGTGGTCTTACTTATTATTCTTAATGGGGGGGCAGTGGCAGAGATCATGACTCGGGGGAGGGGGGATAATCTGCAGGGGGGAAATAATTATTCTCTATATAGGGGACAGAGGGGAGATCATGACTCAGGGGGGGAAATGAGCTGCAGGGAGATAATAATTATTCTCTATATGGGGACAAAGGGGAGATCATGATTCAGGGGGGAAAATGAGCTGCAGGGAGATAATTATTATTCTCTATATGGGGGCCAGAGAGGAGATCATGACTCAGAGGGGGGGGGGCATAAGCTGCAGGGAGGTAATTATTATTCTCTATATGTGGGCCAGAGGGGAGATCATGACTCGGAGGGAGGGAAATATGCCGCAGCGGGCATCAAAATTATGAATTGGCTAAAGCCTGTGGGGTTAATTAACTGACTGTTGGTAGATGTTAGTATATGATTATAAATATTTTTCATATATTTTATTGCCTATATATGCCTGTACTAGGTGGGTTGTTTTATTTGATCATAATGGAGTGTTGTGTTTGAATCATTCAGGGTTTGTTACATTTTGCATTTTTGCACATTTTCAATACAGGGCTACAAGTTTTCAGAAGCCAGCAAACTGATAATAACATTTCAAGAACAAGCAAGAGAGAACATCTGGTAGTCTACACTACAAGATCAGATAAGAGAGAACAGCGCAATCTGTCTAACTTTGAATGTGACATTTTAATGTGTTTGCAAACTAATATGGGCCTGATTTATTAATGAAAGTAATTAAAAAAAATAAGTAAGTTTTCACCTGGACAAAACCATGTTTCAATACAAGGGGTACATATTAGTTTATTATTTCGCACATAAGTTAAATACTGGCTGTTTTTTCACATTACACACAAATACTTGATAGCTTTATTTTTACACTGTAATTTAAATTTGATCTAGGACATGCCCTACCTCATCTATAAACATGTCCCCACATTTTGAAATGTACCATTATCATCATAATCATTTATTTATATAGCGCCACTAATTCCGCAGCGCTGCACAGAGAACTCATTCATATCAGTCCCTGCCCCATTAGAGCTTACAGTCTAAATTCCCTGATGTAGACACACACTCAAACACAGAGACAGAGGGAGACAAACAGACAGAGAGGGAGACAGACAGACAGACAGAGAAGGGAGACAGACAGGGAGAGACTACGGTCTATATTGATAGCAGCCAATTAACCTACCAGTATGTTTTTGGAGTGTGGGAGGAAACCGGAGGACCCAGAGGAAACCCACGCAAACACAGGGAGAACATACAAACTCCACACAGATAAGGCCATGGTCGGGAATCGAATTTATGACCCCAGTGCTGTGAGGCAGAAGTGCTAACCACTAGGCCACCATGCTGCTAGGCCACTGTGCTTTGGAGGGGTTGTACCAACCCCTCCAAAGCAACAAGGTTTTGCCCAGGTGCAAAGTTACCATTATCTTAGCTTTCCTGTCCTTAATGAATCAGGCTCTGTGTGTTTTATGTATTAATCAACCATTTGCAAGTGTGTGTATATATATATATATATATATATATATATGTGTGTGTTCTTTCTAGTGGTTTCTTTGGTGTAGTTTAATAATTGTATTTGAAGCATAGGATATAGCTATATCTGTTTGTCTTGTACATCTTTGCTCCTGATACACTTAAGTTTGGTAAATTTATGCCTCCCTTAATGATGCAATTGCACGGATTAATAACATACACATTTACATTCGCATTTACACTTGTAAATAATGTACTTTTATTAAGGTTTCAATCCACATTTACTTACTAGTAAAATGTATTAGAGATTATTTATACATAAATGATAATATATTAGAGGCTCAAGATATACTAAGGCTCAAGATATAGGAAATGTATCATGCTTAGTGTCATTTTGATCTAAAAAAAATTTCCATGATGAATCTGCTACTATCGGTGAAGTGATCGCTTCCTGCGATCGCTAGTTATGGAAGATAAAGGATTAATTCTCAAAATGATATTGTGTTTGGAATGCAAAGAGGTTGGTAAAAACTGGTTTAGGTCATTTCCCTTAGACACAACATGTGCTCAGCTGTTAGAGTGAGCTGGCTACACCTTATCAGAGGAATTCTTTGAACTGACCTATGACCAGCAGGCAACTGGAGCATCATTAACTCTGGACCAATGAAGACCTCTCTAAGTGTTCTCTGTGTACATAGTGACATCATCAGTGTTTATTTGTAAATTGAAGCTACATATAAGCAAGCTTCTCTTGGCCATTTTTTACCTCCCTGACTGTATAACTACATGGACCTCTGCCCAGGTGAAGCGCTAGAGAAAATGTAATGTATTCAGTTCTTATACTTTCCTGCTTTATTACAATATCTTTTATGCGTTATGATGGCTTGCTGTAAATCCTGGCATATTTTGCAATTATATATCTTCGTGCGTTGGAACCACAATAATCGCATTGGGCAATGTTTATTGGTAAGCAATAAAATGAACTTAATGAATAGGATGGCTTTTCCCCCTTCCCAGTTGCCCTTTGGGGATGAAGTGCATTTCTAGGCACACTTTGCCCAATGTAAAAATCACATGTAATAAAGGCAGCCCTGATGTTCCCACAGTGGTAGCTGGCTGTACTTTTATGTGACAGTAAGCACAGTGAGCCTTTTGCAATTTGTTTGGCTCCTGAAAACCAATGTACACTTCTAGTTTACTAAGTCGTCTCTCAGAGCGTACAGTAGGTCATACTTGCTGACTTGTGAGATCTCTCCAGGAGTGGAGATCTCACTAGTGATTTCTGGGGCGTGGTCAAGCGGAACACATCAATTGGCTCCGACCCCTAAATGGACACAACCATTATAGCCTATCACAACAGTTTAACCATTCGTGTGAATTCATCTTCATCTATTGATATTACATGAACTGCAAACCTTTAACCATTCATGTGAATTCAACTCATCTGCTGCTGTTATATGAACTGCAAACATTAACTATTCGTGTGAATTCAACTTCATCTATTGCTGTTACATGAATTACAACCATTAACCATTTGTTTGAATTCAGCCTCATTCTACTGCTGAAATAAATACCTTGGTAGTTATTCCTCGTGTGGATTCACCTTCTTTGCAACTGCAAGCAAGCTCTATGAGCAAGACATTTATCCAGACTCCAGCTTCCACTACACTCCTGCCACAGCTAGTCCCTGGGGTCCCGACACGGAACCCAGAAACCCTATTGCCGTGACATTAACTAACTGAACTTGCCGGAAGCCTTGCTCTCCCAGGAGTCCGGGAGGACTCACAGAATATCGGGAATCTCCCGGACATTCTGGGAGAGTAGGTGAATGACACAGCTCTTTCAAGCTGAGGAGGGAGGAAATGAAGACCACATGGTGCAGATTCCCCATCCCTTCTACTTTGACCTCATATGTGCTGCTGGCTCTGTGTGAACTCCCTGCAATGTGCAGATGAGGTCTCATGATGCAGAGTAAGTTACATGATGCAGGAGTTGGCTACTTTGGGCAAAAATTAGATTACGTTCAGACTTGCTGTCTGCTTCACCCTCTTCAACAGCTCTTATTATATAATAGTTGGTGCTGTCTGGACATACATCGGTGAAAAGATCCTGCAAGAAATAAAGCAGGAAGGATTTGGGGTCCGCAGGTGAAGACTTGGCGGGATACATGCATCCCTAGGAATGCCTGTTCCCCATCACTGGTCTAAGCGCACCTGTGCAAAACCAAACTGTTGTGCAGTGATCATCCATTAATGAGGTCCTCCGTGTATTGGAAGGGTGGCGCCAACAAGTATTAATTACTACAGCAAAAGAGCTGAGCATCAAAAGTATGGGGCCTCTTACAGGGTGCCAGGTAATTTATAGTAACTTCTCTGCCCATTACCTCCATTGAGTACATCTCTTCATGGTTAGCAATGTCATGACAAAATCAATGTAATGCAAACTGTATTTCTTTAATGAAATTATTTTCATGAAAATGTTAAATTGTATTTTACACATCACATTTAAACAATACTATCTTAACAATAGTTAATTGGAATATAAACATTTGTAGCGGTTATTCACATGAATGCAAGATAGAATATTTGCTTTAACAATGAGCAATGGAAAGGACTGTTCTCCAGTGTCAGATGTGTGAGACCTTGAGCAAGGCACAATACAGTCTATATTAAGAGCAGGGATTATGTCTATTGTTCCACACTGAATAGTCCATGGAAAGGCACAATGATAACTTGCAGGAAACAGTGTTTCACTGAGAAAAATTCATATTTCATGGGTAAACATGTGCCACCAACAAACAAACTACGCGTAAATAATCATATCACTCTCACTTACAAGGCCCTCGCCAACTCCACTGCTCCCTACATCTCTAAACTTATCTCTATTCACACTCCCTCCCGCCCTCTGCTATCGTCCAATGATCGTCGCCTCTCTTCCCCCCTGATTACCTCCTCTCACGCACGTATTCAAGACTTCTCCCGCGCCGCTCCCCTCCATTGGAACAAGCTCCCCCGCTCCATCAGAACTTCCCCTAATCTGTCCTCTTTCAAATGAACATTAAAAACCCACATTTTCCTAAAAGCCTTCCAGTCTCATGCCTAAACTCCCACCGGTCGGCTACCTCTCTTTCTCATCCCTTCTTCCTCGACTCCGTCTCCGTCTCTCCCGTCTCATCCATGTGCCTGTCTGTCTTCCCCTCCCTTTAGATTGTACGCTCCTTTGAGCAGGGCTCTCCTTTTTCCATCACTTTTAACTGCACTCTCCAGCTACTCAGTTCACCTCCTCTCCAACCCTCTGCCCTCTGTCTCCTCTCGCTTCTCTCCACTCCCCTCAGTGACTCTTTACCTGTAATCCGTGCCCACCCTCTTGGGCCATAGTTACCTGCCTGTAATCACTTTTCCCCTCCCTCTCTTTCTTGCTGTGACTGAGCCCCCAGAGGTATAGTGCTTACTGTTACTTGTACTGTGCTGTTTCACCTTGTACTGTGCCATTGTTTGTCCTTGTACGGCGCTAAGGATACTTTGTGGCGCCCTATAAATAAAAATTAATAATAATAATAATAATATGCAGCAATGCAAATTGCACCTGGTTTAACTTGTGAGTGAATACATTTGTATGTGAAGGTGATGGGGGAGTTCAGTGGATAAGGCACGTACCTTGCTAAACAAGAAAAATAAAGGGGTATTACAGAGCATGCCCTGCTTTGCTGGGGGCCACAGAGCCTTTTTCTCCATGCATAAACACTTTTTCCGTGAGCCGATTGCTTTGATCCCTATACTTATAGTGGGATGCAAATTTCAGTTGCACTTCTGCAGGAAATTACATTTCTAGGTCCACTTCAACCAATTTAATAAGCAGCTTCAAACACACAAAAGTGTCACATGTAATAATCCTGATATCCGAACACTCTCTTAATTCATTTACGACATCATTGAGGCTAAGACTACGTTAGGAGAAAAACTCAAACATTTAAATTAATGACAAGAGTGGTTCTGAAGTGGAAGTAGGTTGGTTTTTGTTGAGTTGGGTTTTTATTTAGCAATCGTGGAATACAGACAGGAATGAGAGAAAAACGGCATAAATTAAACCAGTTGTAATCACAATGAAAAACCACATGAAATATAACAAACAGATAAACAAACTGAAACATGTAATAATATAATTTTTATAAATTTTGAAGATGAAGGGTGTGGGAAAGGGTGGCAGTTGTCACAAATGTGATGTTTTTACTGATTCCACCATGCACATTTTCTGGTTTATCCCCGTTGATAGACATAGGTTGATTCTACAAGAGTGTTTCCAAAGACGTAAAGATGGCATGTACCATGAAATGCATTAGGCGGACAAGTTGGTGCACATTTGCCTTTTGCAAATGTCCATTAATGTAAACCTTATGGTAAATCTTGTGAATCTTCCGTAATATTCTGTGACCATATAAAATGTATATAGATTATAGAGCTGGGAGGTGATTGCTAGTAGTCATTTCTAATGAGGAAGGGAGTGTATTATTCCTTATATTCCACAAGTTTTCCTAGCAGGCTCTGAAATTCTGACATCAGAAATCACTGATTATAATGAGGAAATCAGAATATACCAGTTAAGATATTACAGGTTTATATACAATTAGTTATATCACATAAGTATTGCATAAATATTATCCTCATATTTCTATTATCTCTAGGTTAGTTTGTTCAATGCTTTT
Source organism: Mixophyes fleayi (assembly GCF_038048845.1). Classification (NCBI taxonomy): domain Eukaryota; kingdom Metazoa; phylum Chordata; class Amphibia; order Anura; family Limnodynastidae; genus Mixophyes; species Mixophyes fleayi. The sequence goes on along the minus strand of NC_134407.1, from coordinate 60,422,909 downwards.
CTATTGGCGAGATTTATCAATTGAAGGCTGAAAGCTGAAACAATGTGCGAGAAACATGGTGTCAAATACTCATCAAATGCACGTTCGGCTAGTAACTAACAATGTGGATGACTGAAGGTCATTTGACTTTCTCCTTTAAACATGAACGTATTGCAGCTGTTCATTTAGACATGTGTCCTACTACATTTAGACATGTGTCTACAAAAAGCTTTTTTCTCCATACTTACCAGTACATATATCTAAACATATACAAAAAAAATCAAACCAGTACATCAACTTTTATAATCAGATCAGTTTCTATTTGAATTAAAACTATTGTAAAAACAAAAAACAAATAAAAAGAAGAATTGTAATGGTAATTGATATAAAACTATTCAACTAATAAATGTTGGTGAAAACATCACAATCAGTACCCATCTAATAATGCACAGATTGATTATCTAGTCATTTAGCTGTTTTCAGATCTAAGCCATGCAAATGTTTGATTTATTTTCTAACCTGTGCCTGTGATAAAATTGTTTTTATTTCCAGCAATTGGCTATATACTTCCTTGCTGAAAGTATTATAGACTATATTCGTTTATTTGCTGTTTAAGTAGGACTTGTAAAGAATATTATAAATAAATATTCTGTTTGAATACTGGACTTAGTATGCGTTTTGTCATTCAACAAAAATTATTTACTTTATTTTAATGTCATCAGACATGCATAAATCAAGTTGATCTTATGCACATCATTGTCAATTTTGTGTTGACAAAAAGGAGTAAGTGAAATATGATACAAAGTATTTATTTAATTACCTCTACATTCAATATATTCTCTTTTAGCTGATATGACATTACTGCACAATATAATGATCTCAGTTACAAAATTGTATTAACGCATCGTGTGGATTTTATATGGATAAATTAGTATTGGCTCTCAGGGTATAAGGACTTGGAAGCTTAGGCTGTACTTAATTGTATTGCATTTATCTTTGAAATCTAGATAAGGTTAAGCTTTCGAAGTAAGGATAGTATTCATATTATTTTGGCCGGGTAGTTCAAGTTATATAGCTCTGATGGAACTTATGCTACATTAATACGTAATAAGGGAATGTTTTTTTCTCCGAGCAAAAAGGTAAGTATCCTCCAAAATTTGCCATGTGAAATTGGGTAAAGGGACATTATAGCATTTAGTTTGTGCAGTGCTACAATTAAGGGCTGAAATTTGCCAAGTTGGATTTTTTTTATAAAAATACTTGGAATTCTATTTAAAAAAAGTCTAATAATTGGATGTATTAATGTCTGTAATATGTTGGGGCTGATGCAGAGCGGGACGTACACCAATTTGCATAGTGTGTCTTGCGTCATTTTTTCACTCCGCATGCTTAGAGAGCAAACATATGCAAATGTGCGTATTCAGACTAGTTCATATCTGACATTTATGGCTCCCTACTAATGGAGAGGCGGCAAGAAGGAGAGAAGAGGTGGTCTACTGTAGGACTAGTCCTGTAAGGGAGTGTTCTTGTAAATGTGTCTGATGCTGCTAATTTTACACATGCAGCAGACCCATGCAAATACGTCGGATAGGAGGCATACGATTTGCACCAGCTACAGGGCTTGTGCAGACACACGCTGATAATGATGATGAATGCCACCATGACCTCACCACTTCTGATTGGATGATTACCGAAGCACCTCCACAGCCGGGACCAATGAATTCATTGAGCACAGCTATATTAGGTCATTGAGAACACACTTAATTTTGTTCACATATTTGCACATTTGTGTCTCTCGCTAGTAAAGTGAATGTCTGTAATTGTGTATGCTTAGCAAATTACATTGCACCAATGTTGACCTAGGCTTATTTGATTGTGTAGACACTTGAAAAATTACTTTTGAAAACAAATTACTGTTTTATTATTTATTTATTATATTTTTATGCTTTTGTAAATCACACCTGTCAAAACCACCTGTAGTAAGGAAATATTTTTATTTGTTTTTCGTGTTTTTAATAGTATTTTTATTCGTTTAATTCAGATAATTTTTCTTGGTAATATTTTTCCAACATATTTCCAATGGTTATTTTCTTATTTTCCTTATTTGTTATGTAGAACTGTTTTAGATTAACTTCCTGTCTCATTTTTCTGACATTTAGGGGCATATTTAATTCGAGCTGAAATCCAGCTTACTATTACCGTAATACCGGTATTAGTTTTAACGCCGCGGGGATTCTAAACAATTGAATATGCCCCATAGAACATTGTGGGCGAAATGGCCCTCTATATGCCCCAAACACATTGTCATCTCTGACACTGGCAACTGCAACTGCAGGTGTTCTGCACATCGTAGAGGTTGTAGATGGAACAATGTAGCCCTGATACCAACTCGAAATTTTTCGAAATAGGAAAGATATCCATGTCTAGACTATATATGATGCATCTCTTCAAATCCGTAGACTGGTTGGCAAATTCCCTGGGAGAGCTCAAGACTTATTTGTGATGAGACAATCATGCATACGGCAGAAATGATCAAACAGGCAAGATGGAGATATGTGACTCTAAGGTAGGAGTCGGCAACCCCCGGTATGCGTGCCAGATGGGGCATGAGTACCTATTCTGGCTGGCACGCCAGCGCTGCAGCTGTCTCACTAAAGCATGCACAAAAGATCCATTTCGGCCGTCATCGGTTGCCTTACTGAAGTAGCTCCCGGGTTTCTGTAGAAGAAGATGCATGCCTCCAAAAGGTAAGTAAGAGCACCACTAAAAATTGAGGTGCACATCAATGTGGCATACTATCAACAGGGGGGTTAACTGTGGCATACTATCAACAGGGGGGTGAACTGTGGCATACTATGACTAGGGGGGACAACTGTGGCATACTATGACTAGGGGGGACAACTGTGGCATACTATGACTAACGGGGACAACTGTGGCATACTATGACTAACGGGGACAACTGTGGCATACTATGACTAGGGGGGACAACTGTGACATACTATGACTAGGGGGGACAACTGTGGCATACTATGACTATGGGGGGCAACGGTGGCAAACTATGAATGGTGGGGCAACTGTGCATACTATCAATGGAAGGACAGCTGTGGCATACTATGACTAGGGGGGACAAATGTGGCATACTATGACTGGGGGGGGCAACTGTGGCATACTATGACTAGGGGGGAAAACTGTGGCATACTATGAATATGGGGGAGACAACTGTGGCATACTAAGAATATTGGGGGGAAATGTGACATACTACGAATATGGGGGGGCAACTATCGCATACTATGACTAATGAGGGCATCTGTGGCATGCTAAGACTAGGGGGCGCAACTGTGGCATACTATGACTAGGGGGGACAACTGTGGCATACTATAACTAGTGGGGACAACTGTGGCATACTATGACTAGGGGGACAACTGTGGCATTCTATGACTAGGGGGAACAACTGTGACATACTATGACTAGGGGGGACAACTGCGGCATAATATGACTAAGGGGGACACTGTGGTATACTATGACTAGGGGGGACAACTATGGCATACTATGAATGTGGGGGGGCAACTGTGGCACACTATGACTAGTGAGGGCAACTGTGGCACACTATGACTATGGGGGGCAACGGTGGCAAACTATGAATGGTGGGGCAACTGTGCATACTATCAATGGAAGGACAGCTGTGGCATACTATGACTAGGGGGGACAAATGTGGCATACTATGACTGGGGGGGGCAACTGTGGCATACTATGACTAGGGGGGAAAACTGTGGCATACTATGAATATGGGGGAGACAACTGTGGCATACTAAGAATATTGGGGGGAAATGTGACATACTACGAATATGGGGGGGCAACTATCGCATACTATGACTAATGAGGGCATCTGTGGCATGCTAAGACTAGGGGGCGCAACTGTGGCACACTATGACTAGGGGGGACAACTGTGGCATACTATAACTAGTGGGGACAACTGTGGCATACTATGACTAGGGGGGACAACTGTGGCATTCTATGACTAGGGGGAACAACTGTGACATACTATGACTAGGGGGAACAACTGTGGCATACTATGACTAGGGGGAACAACTGTGGCATACTATGAATGCGGGGGCAACTGTGGCATACTATAACTAGTGGGGACAACTGTGGCATACTATAACTAGTGGGGACAACTGTAGCATACTATGACTAGTGGGGACAACTGTGGCATACTATAAATATGGGGGGGCAACTATGGCATACTATGACTAGGGGGACAACTATGGCATACTATGACTAGGGGGGACAACTGTGGCATACTATGACTAGGGGTGACAATTGTGGCATACTATGAATATGGGTGCGGCATCTGTGGCATACTATGACTAGGGGGTCAACTATGTGTCATATTATGACTAGTGGGGACATCTATGTGGTATGATATGAATTGGGGGCACAACTATGTGTCATGTTTTATGCTTTACTCTCCTTAATGATTCAGGCCCTATATGTCTAAATGCGCTCTGCTACGTTTAAATACACCTGCCGGAAACTAAGTGCATATGCTACCAACATAAATTATATTCCTTCTATAGTCAACTCCGAATCAGGCTCATTATCTGCAAATAAAAATAACTCATGCTCAATCGTAGGTATTATAATTCCATTTATATATCTGAACAGCTGGATCGTGCAAGAAGTGGTTCAAGAGTTTAAATAAATAAAAGAATGATCTTATTTTTCTGTGCATAGTGATCTCTGCATTCTGCAAATCCACGATCCTCATATATGACATGTGAATTTTGTACAATACTTCAACAGCTTTTTAACTGCATTGTACATGGCTACGTAACTTATATTATATGATATGATTCATTGATTTAGCCAACCTCACATGTATCCTAGGCTGCACTAAATGGGTAGGAAAGTTAGACTACTTTGTAAGGACAATATTTATAGGTTTCATTCATTTTCAAGAATAAACAGACACGTATAAACAATAGCATAGTAAAGTATAACAAAAATAAAACAGCACAATAGCAACAAAACAACAAGAAGTAAAAGCATAAAACAAATAAAGAAAACATATACATAAGCCTCTTTGCATAGAATATTTGTACACAGTTGTGGACAAAAATATTGGTGCCCTTGCAGATTTTTCAAATAACTCGCAAAAACCACTAAACATAATTTAAAACTTCAATATTTGGTCTCCAAACTGTTTATCTGTTAATATTACAGGACCTTTGTTTTATATTCTGAATTTAATACTGTTTATCCTTTTAAATCAGAAAATGAAAAGAAATGGCATTGACAAAACTATTTCATTTTTGGTAGCTCAGTCTTTGGTCAAAATAACTGTAATCACTTCCTATAGCCATGGGTGAACTCCCTGTACTTCTCTACTACCGATTTGGTCCACTCTTCTTTTGCAAACTGCAGTTCTTCTATATTGAAAGGTTGCTGGCTCCCAAGTGCTGTTTTCAGATCTCTCCACAAATTTTCTATGGGATTTAGATCTGGGGGTATATTAACTAAACTACAGGTTTGAAAAAGTGGAGATGTTGTCTGTAGCAACCAATCAGATACCAGGTATTATTTATTTAGTACATTCTACAAAATTACAGCTAGAATCTGATTGGTTGCTATAAGCAACATCTCCACTTTTTCGAAACCGCAGTTTAGTAAATATATTCCCTGGACTCATCGTTGGCCACTTTTTGAAAGTTTGGGATCATTGTCTTGCTGGAAGAACTTCCATTAAGACCCAGTTTTCTGACACTTGGTTCAATGTTGCATTCCAAATGGCCTGGTAATCTCCAGACTTCATTCTTTGAAATCTTCATTTTGATATACCAAAAAGTTCTAATCTAGTCTCATTAGTCCACAGGACAGGATTTTGGGTTTTTCAGTTGTGTTTTGACAAACTCCTGATGGGCTGTCTTATGTGTGTCTCTCTCCCTCCCTCTCTCTCTCTCTCTTTCTGTGTGTGTGTGTGTGTGTGTGTCTCCCTCTCCCTCTCTCTCTGTCTCTCTTTCTCTGTGTCTCTGTCTCTCTCTCTCTCTCTGTGTCTCACTCTCTGTCTCTCTCTCTCTCTCTTGCTCTGTGTCTCTGTCTCTCTCTCTCTCTCTGTCTCTCTCTCTGTCTCTCTCTCTCTCTCTCTCTCTCTGTGTATGTCTCCCTCTCTCTATCTCTCTCTCTGTTGTACTTTGTGCCTGAAGGTCAGCTTAAATCTGTTTGGCAGTTCTATTCGGTGCTTTCTCCGCCATTCGAACCATCCTATGATGCAAACTTAGATTAAGTTTTCTCTTGCAGCATCATTTAGGGATGTCGACAGTGCCATTGACATTAAACTTTCTGATAACAATATTACAGTGGAAAGGGGAACATCAATGTCTTTGGAGATTGATTTGCAGCCTTGAGATTGTCCATTGTTGGCTATAATCGTCTTCCTGGTCTCCTTAGACAAATCTCTGCCTATGTTTTTTTCTACATGTTTATTGCTATACACACAACAGTGACACAAAACAGGAGAATAAGTCCTTCTCTCTATTCAAACTCATGGAATGAGTAATTTTATATTGTAGATACCTGCCACACAGCACAGGTCAAAAGTAAAGGAGAATCAACTGCTTGAAATCTAATTATTTCTAACTACTTGTGTCTGGGCCATTTAAGGATTTCTGTGTGGAAGAAGTTAAGGCTTAGTAAATGTTTCTGCTTTTTGTGTTTTATTAAAAATAACCAAAAACCAAATAAATACATATGTGCATGCCATATATTTCTTAAAGGAATGGTGTATTATAAAAAAAAAACTGCAAGGGCGCCAATATTTTTGGCCCTGGCCATATATCATTCAAGGATGCTCGAAGAAAGGAAGTCAAATTGTGGGCAGGTAACAAGGAAATGCAAGGCTTTGCAAGTAAGGACTCCCATTGCAACCTAGTGCCTCTGGGTCAGGATCTTGGTCAGGATCCCTAGTGGGTTCCCAAATCTTTTGTTTGGGTCCATGATGTCCTATATGGCATTGTGGACTCAGAACAATGGCACACAAAAAAAAATTCCAGCTCTAAATAAGGCGTAAGGGCCACCAAATATTCTATATGGCTGACATTATTAATACACCATGCTATCATTACAAAAGGCAGGGCATACACTCCCCATTTACTGATCCTGTGAATCCTGATTCCTATAAATGTGCACTATAGTCAAATTAGTATTTTACAAAATCTCTGGATCCGGATGCCAAGTTCTAAGAGAGTAACTAATTGAGAATTGGGGAAGTTTAATACCTGACAATCCATAATCTCCCAAATCTTTAGCTCTAGTTCCACATGGTCCTTAGTGTGGTCAAGGCCAAATCCAATGATCTGCCTATCCCACAACCAAATGATGACCTACAAGAACCTGACAAACACCTAACTTGCACTTCACATTTTCTTCTCTCATCACGGTAGGTCTGGTATTGCAGCATACAATATGAAGAAGATGTATATAATGACACCTGGTTGGTACACTTGATCATCAAACAGCACACAGTGACATATCCCAGTGTATGGTATCCTAGAGCATTATATAATAGCAAACAATGTGAGGAAGCCGTATATTGTCAAGATATTCTAAGACAGGTGGCGTAGATTGATTTTTACTTTTGTTCTGCTGCAGGAATGATGTGCATGAAACACAGCTATCGAATTTTAGAAATAAAATGTACCCTCCTCTTCTCCAGTATCCTTTCAAGCGATAACATAGTCAACAATAGATCTTTTGAACAAATACCATCAGAAAGATGATAAAGAAGTACTGTTCTTTTCACAATCATGTCACATTCACACTTATCAAGACAACAGATGAAACAGGATCCACTGACTACCATGTCAATCACCTTACATCAGTGAATTCAAAGTCCCAGCATGAAAAGCTTGCTATGATAAAACTTTGAATCTATTAATGCTTGGATTCATTTTAAAGACTGCAGAGTTTACAACTACCGATGTAACTATATCTAAAAAATTAAGGGGTCTATGTATTAATATCATGCGGTGCCCAGGGGTGGACCTAGAATTTTTTTAGGGGGGGACACTTGTGCCCGACCTCTCTTTTGCTAACAGAAACAGTGGGCATCCAGCGGCAGCTCACTATACTCATGTTTCTGGCGGCTGACAGGTAGGCAGAGTATGCTGCTCGGCCATGCTTACTGTGTTAAAACACAATCAGAGCAGACGGACAGAATTCGCCTGTCTGTCAGCCGCCGGAAACATAAGTATACTGATGAGCTGCAATTATATGTCCACTGCTGCTAGGCGGGTAAATTGCGCCCCCCCCCTCCTGGATCCGCCACTGATGGTGCCAATAAATATGAATAGCTGCCAATCGTAGTGATGCATATTTAAGTACCACTGAAATGTACCATGCCAGGCTACTCTGGGAGCCTCGGCAAAGTCCTCCCTGTAGTGCGATTTGTTTTTCCTATTGACCAGCAGCCTAGTGCTGTCGGTGAATGGAGGAAGTGCTATGTGCATGCGCATAATACTTCCACGGTGAGGGATCCAGCAAAGCCGGAGAGGCTGTAAATTGCGTTGATCAAGCCTTACTTGCTGTATTCTTTCTGCTGATGGCTGTATTCCTGCATCACATCTACAGATCATTCTGGTTCCAAACCAGGGGCAGACCTAGATTGTTTTTTTTAGGGGGAAGGGACGATTTAGGCCCTCTCCTTTTTTACTTTTCACCATGGGCTCCCGGTGGCTGCACTCTATGTGCAGGACAGTGTCGCTGGTGGCAGACAGGCAGTCAGAGTATGCTGACCGGCTGCTCTGACTATATTTAAGCCATATTCAGAGCGGCCGGGCAGGGTTCTCTGTTTGCCTGTATGTGCGGACAGCATCATTAACTTGCACATAGACTGCAGCCGCCGGGAGCATGCCACTGCTAGGGGTGGATGATTCTGTACCACATGTACAGAATGGGAAAAAAAAGAAGTTAAAGATGAGGAATAGAGTAAAATTAACTAAAATATGTGGGGAATAGTAGAATACAGAGATTCAAGTTTAGCTGCCTCAACATGACTGTTTAGACAGCTCATCTAGCAACTCTTGCCTGTTGCAACCTTTTGTTAACTGGCCATTCACTCTATTGATTGTCTCTGCTTCAATCCATTATAAATCCTGTTTCCTGGTTCAGCTACTTCACCAACAGGACATACTGTACTGTGGCGCACTCTCCCAGCCATAGCACAGGTTCCCTATAGGACTCAGGATTTGAATTTATATCCTAACTTATTAAGCACATAAGCAATATATAATTGGTCCCTAACCTACATGTGCAGCCTCATCTCTAAGTATTCTCCTACACTCATCGCTCACTCTGCACTACACAAACTGGCACACTTCCCACTCTGCACCAGCCTCACAGTGTTTGTGGGATATATTGCGATGCTGAATACAGACATATGCTTTTGACATATAGGTGCCAGCTTGCAAAAGCTCTCATGAGTTATACTAAAGCTGGTCTTACATTTCTACTGCTTCCCCATTTCTAGTGACCCACAAGTAAGTTTATAATATTCCCCTCCACCGCAAGACATTCTATATGTACACCAACTTAATGTTTAAAAAAAATTGTTACCAAGGATTACCTGAATTGTCATTTGAGATTTATTCAAATGTTCTATAAAATCAAAATGTCTATTACTGTACTACTGTAAATCAATCACACTCATTTATTAGTATTCTGTATTATACAATCTTAAAACCAAAGCGGTGCTATGCAAGAAGAACAATCAAGGGATCTTGTGAAAGAAAACAATGCAAATAAAAACAATATCTATTCATTGCACCTTAAAGGATGCAAACTGTTAGGACTAAAATGTTAATCTTTTAGGGAAGGAGGTAAGAATCCTGAAATAGAGCTATTCAATGTGGCTTTTTCAGCTATAGCTTATTGTTTTCTGTTTATAGCACTTGTCCTGCTATTATTATTATTATTATTATTATTATCCTTTTTTATGTACAGCGCCAATATATTACACAGCACTTTACAGAGAATGTTTAGTCATTCACATCAGCAACTATCCCAGTGGAGTTTATAGTCTAAATTCTCTACCACACAAACACTAGGGTTAATTTCATAAGATGCTAATTAATCTACTAGTCTTTTTTGAGATATAATAGAGTTTTATTTCACATGAATGCATCTTTAAAACTACTTATCTGTGGACTAAGTAGGAGGTAAAATAAAATACATTTTAAAATAAATTTAATGAGAACAAGGATAATTCAAATACAGGTTCTTAGATAAACTCTGTTATTTACCAGAAGGTGCCACTATTTTGTTCTATCTAGGTGGTCCTGATGTGCTAAATAAAGTACCTGTAACTTGATGACTTTTACATTCAAACAAATGAATATTATGCTGCAACTGCACTGCTTTTGCACATACTGGTAATGACATGCAATACTTTTACTAAATGTGATTCTTTTATATTGTTTGAACAAGTCATGCTTGCTCTGCAGAATTGTGGAAAAAAAAAGAATACAGGTGAGTTATTGGGGAAGGATGAAATTCTTATAAATAATTAATTTAAAATAATCATTAAATGGTATGAAACAGTGTGAAGCGACATATTAAATTTGATTGTAACTTGATCAGGTGTTTGTCAGTGCAACCACTTGGCCTTGTGGTGTCAGGCCTGATGATGAGAGCGTACCTTTGACACAAGGAGAGGTAAGCTCTTCTCCGATCCCCCGTGCAGTCTGAAGCCCCAGGGGCCCTCTCCGGACAAGGTGATGAGGATGTGGTCGTTGCTACCCATGCTTGTGTATCCTGTGCTGCAGCTCTGTCTATCTGATCTCCATCATATCTCCTTTTCCCATAAGGTCTACACAAGCAAACAGCAGGACCATAGATCCAGGCTGCTCTGAACGCTTCTGGGAGCTTCACCACTTGTTACGATGAGTCAGTGATACTTTTGGGAACAGTCCAATGGTGTCCCCAGCACATGTCATGTCAATCTTGCTGCCCTCTCCTTCTTGCTCTCCCTCCCTTATTTTTTTACCCCTTCACTGAAAGCAGATCCCTCCTACCAATCTATGGAGCGTTACCACACAAACCTTAATTCAGTCTAATTATAGCCAGCTCTTTCTGAACTGCCTTACAGTAATAATGCAGTTTGACCCCTTTCTGCACCCACCTGTTCAAATTGTTTAAATACCACTCAGAAGTAATGCCAGTTGCGGAAATATAAGGTCATTCAATTTGTAAGGTAAATATAACTTCCTGAACACTTGCACACAGTTAAAGACATTATATTACAATTCACAAAATACCATACAAGATATTTCAGACTTTTGCATTAATTTTCTAACTTGTACTTGTAAGATGAGATTATGAGCTGATTGGTTGTTATCTGTTATAGGACTGTTCTTGCACAGTTATCTGTGCACCAATATTACATATATGTCCTTCAGTATGGAAAATAATTTTATGATGTGTTCTTTTGCGTGCCAGAACACTCCACTTTAATGTATTTATGCATGTATGTATATTATTATTTGTAAATGACAAGCTTTCCTATTGAATGCTGACGTGATGGCATCAGAGCTCACTGATTATAAACAATGACATCAAAACTCAAGATATTTATTCAGATTTTAATTATAGAAGTCGATACATATATTATCATCAGTTTATTAAACATTTATGCCATAATATTATGCTGTATTTTGACCTTTAGTTATTTCCTTTTCTTCAATATATTGAAGTTATTATATGAATAAACTCCTATAAAGAGACTTTGAGACCTCAGCTGTTGTTCAGCTGCAGTAACTTTCATTCTCAGCAGGTCTTGGTGAGTTTTACAACAGGCAGCTACTGCAGTACAGATTGCCTAACTTTGTTTTATTTTTGTACAGCTGTGTCAGGGGCTTTATGAAGCACCTGTTAGTGTTAACTCTCATACTAGGGGAGGACTCATCACTAGCAGGGGCTGGCAGGGCTGGGGGGCAGGGCAGCATCTGCCCCCCGGGCCTGACCTATAGTGGGCTACTTTGGGCTGGGTCACTGGGCTACTTGCTTTTTTTTTTCCATTGAAATGTTCCTAATAGGATGCTGAGCCAAGTCTCATCACCCCCGAGCTAAAGTTTGCCAGCAAGCATCATTGTGTAATTAACATAGTGTCTAAATGCATTGTGCCTGTTAGAGAATACTTTTATGTGTATTGTATATTACCTACGAATTATGTATCCAGAAAATCCAGAAAAGGTTGCCAGAAATTGTGATGAAATTTTTAGATCTAAAATTCTGATCCAAGTTTGCCTATGGTGTCAAGTACATCTGGAAGCGCTTCCATCAGCTGGAGAGAATTGACACAGACCAAGTTCTGTATACAAGGAATATTCTCTGATTTATTGATACAAAGATACAAGTTTTTATAGCCTACTGAATAAATGAATTCTAGGTCATAAGCATACTATGGGAAGCGCTACTGATTAACTTTTCACATATTCTTGAGGTGATTAACTTTCTCCTCCTTCTAAGGACAGATGAGCCTTTTATTCTTATCTCAAGGGGAGCTGGAGGTTCATCTCCTATATGCCACAAGGGCACAGCTCCCACACTACAAGCTGAACATGAAGCTACTTATTGTTCTCATATCTTGATACATTCTTCAGGTGTTCTCTATGTCAGCTTAACCTCAAGGCCATGGGCTTACATCTTGTAATACTGCATATCAGCAGAAAAATGAATAATCTCTTTTAGCAAATAATATTTCTATGCAAGTTACAATAAATTGCTGAACAAAAGTCTTATGAGGCCTTAGCAAAAAATCATATTTAACAAAATCAAACATAGAAGGGCATTTTTGCCCTTGTCGAACAGAGAGCAGACAGGTTCAGAGATCTGATTCACTCTGCACTACTAGAGATCTACAAACAAGTATAAACCCTGGAAATTACAAAAAGAATTAACCCCATACAGCCTTAAGTCTCCCAGTGGCCACTAGATAATTACAACCCTACTATTATCTCCAGTAGTCCCTATTATATATGATGATAAATGTGATATAATGTTCTGAAACTTATAGGTAGTAGATTTTGGACGGTACCAAGCATGTATAATGAAATGATCTATAGTATATGTAAAGGGAGCTGGGAACATGATATTGTTTTCACAAATCCTGCAGTATAAATAGTGAACTTTGTTCTTCAATGCAGAGTATAACATCATAATATATGGAAAAGGAAAATTTAGAAAATAAGGTACTACGTGCATTTCCTATAGTATGTGGTGAGATCCTCAATACATCATATGTCGCTGATCTGGTAAAGCATGATGTGATGGACATTTATTGCCAAATATTAAACATATACAAGCTGTAGGAGAAACATATAATGAATGAAAAGCAACACTACTGGAACAGTGGACAAAATGACATTGATGGCATTCGTACTTGGACATGCAGGCACTGCTATGGGCCAACACTACACCAAAATACATATACACATTCTTTCCTTTAAAATTGCAACTGGAATATCTCCTTAATCCACATTTGATATATTCAACATGATGCTCGGTGTGTAGTGCATACTAATGAACCCAAAGCTTAAATAAACCTTAAATAAGTTTAAAAAGATGATTGTGACTGTGTAAATAGCAAACTTCCAACAGCGGCAGGCTGGGCTGGGGGGCAGGGGGGCAGTTGTATGGTAGGGTAGCCTGCTATGGGACCCCGGGCCGGTCCGATAGCGGGCTACCTTGGGCTGGATAACTGGACCACCTGCATTTTTCTCCCATTAAAAGGTTCCTAAATTTGCCAGCCCTCCCTCACTTACATAGTTTCCACATAGTCTCAAATAAGTATTAATGCTGATTTTCATAGAGAAACCCATACTGCTTATTTACACTGAATTTATATTCTGAGAGCTCTAGGTTATTGGGAGCAGATTAACAGCATCATTTTAATGGTTATAACAAAAAATAAGAGATTAAGCCTTTATTGGACTGATCTCAATCCTTGTTAAAAGCAAATCTTGTATTTCAGTCACGTCACATGAAATCTTAAAAGTTGACATGTATGGTTTTACACTATAATCATCGCACATTTCTTTGTTCTTTTGTTAATATTCGGCTGCTCTGCTTGGCTGAATGTTGACTTTGACCCTCCCACTTCAAACTGGTTTACAAATGTGCACACAGAAGTTGGCTAAGCTGAAATCATCTGCTACTGTTAATATTCTGATCATCTGATTTGACAGAGGTTGTTCTGGCCCTGCCCACTTATTTTCCTGCTGGTCTGTGTGTACACTGTTGAAGGATGAGTACAATAGGTGCACTAACCTTATTCAAACACATGTAAAAGAAAAAAAAAAAGAGAGCATACACTCTTTAAATGTTTCACGAATACTAAAGTAAACTGGCTGCCACACTGAGATTTTCAAGGTGATCATATAAAGATGGCCTACTGGCACCTTTTTACAAGATAATAATAATAATAATAATAATAATAATAATAATAATAATAATCCAGGCCATTTATTTAACATTTTGTATTAGAAAATAATCCACAATGGCACCTATGTAGATGTGCTTCCATATATCACCCACCTGTACTCCATTCTCGTGGTGGTCTCTCTCTGATTTATGTGTGCAAAAATTATAACGTTGCCTTTAGAAGAAACTTTAGCATTACCTTTAGAAGAAATAACAACAAACTGGCTATAGCTTCAGGGATAAAAAATTAATGCTGCAGCTGACACCTTCAAAAATTGTTTTACACATGAATATACCATCCATCTCTGTATTTGTTTTCTTATTGTACAAAAAAAATCAGTATTCATTTTGTAACTTAATTGCTGAAAGTGTTAAATCAAAAGATTTGGAAATGTGAATTGTATCTGTTTTTATAGAAGTAAACAGTTACATGGGAGGAGTCAAGCACATATAAATTACAAGCATTCATTAAATTAAAAAACACTTTTTGAGTCATTAGCAGCATATATGTTTATTTCTATACTCCTAGAGCAAGTGTGGCTGACAGTGTTTATCTCAGAATGGTCATGGAAAGAAGCATGGTAGGAGTGGATGTATGTATGGATGGATGGCCATGGTATGAAATAAGTCTCAGTAAGCAATTATAAGAAAATATACAATTTAGAATTTAAGGACAGTAACCTGAAGCTGATTAAATCCTGTTTGTTTGTTTGTTTTTTTCAATGAAAGGGTTCGTAGATGTGTAGTGTTGAGACTTCATCCAGGGATTCAGTGATGGCAATGATCCAAGAAACCACTTTTCACTTTATAAAAGGCACTGATTTCTTGTTGCAGGTAAGGTTCATACCAGGTACATTAGGAACAACACAATCTTGAACTGGAATACATAGGCCTGAATTTATGGTCCTTTAGTGATCTCTCTGAAAGGAATTTAAGAGTGTTGGTGAAGATAGGTAAATGCTGTGCAACAATACAGGACAAGTCAAATAGGTCATTGTGAAACATAGCCATTAAAGAACCAATCAGAGCAATTACTGATAATGTGAGGAGTGTTTAAGTGGACTGTCACTTTCTAGTACTATTTCAGGATTCATATCTTGTAGAACAAATATTGGCCGTATGTCAATGGCATGTGATGAGACACACACAAGACAGCACAAACAAGAATAAATACATAGATAACATAATGCTGTGCCTGAGTATGTTGAATTTTATGGGAAAGTTTTGCTGAAGAAAAAATGTCCTAATTGATGTTTATACTTCACTGAAAAACACCTTGGGTGGGTAGGTCTTAAGAACTCACAAATAGTTCCGAGTCACCATATTTTAAGAAACCACTTATTGCAGGATTTACAGAAAACTCTGTGAGAACTTCCAACAAACAAAATACACCACTACGATAATCAATTGTGAATGTAATTGGTGTTTGATGCAACACTAAAAGAAAATTGCATTGCTCATCAAATGGACAGATTAATTAAAATTATCGTTACTAAAAGTCTTGTATGATATAATCAGCACGATTTATTAATACAGATAAAATAATATAGAAATTAGCATCTCATATATAACAAGCACATAGAGGGAGAAATATTATTCAGGTGGTAAAGAGACAATATGTAAAATATTAATACTTCTAATTTTCAAAACAAACATGGAGTTTTAGGAGTTTCAATCAAGACTCAGTTAATGGACAATCGAGCTGGTTTAAATGGATTTGTTTTGGTTCATTCACCAAATATTCAAATCATTTATTTGATGAAAAATAATAAATATATGAATGAATAATTTATATATATTGTCACAAACACGCTCCCAGCTGCCGTGACTTTGGGGGTGTTTGCTGTATGAGGTCACGCGATTCCAGCCCACAGTCTCTCTCTACCTATCACACAGGTTATAGACCTACTGAATCGCCCCCACACCGCACTCTCACACCCCCCCACACACATCCGTTTTGCCACCACCTATTGAATACGGGCAATAGGACCCCAATACACTGTCCCACACTGGCACGCAAGGCTTCTGGCTACCCACAGGCTAGCAAGGTCCACACCAGCAAAGGGTTAACTCTTCACACCTCCAGACTGTTATACAGATTTAAATGCAAGAACACACTAGGCTTGTTATTCAAATGTATCAACAAATCACACACCAGCATTCAAAGGGTTAACTTGGTTGAGCTATATGCTTCTTAACAATCTAATGGATTCGTTAGAGTATCAAGGACACCACTTACTAAATTTATAGATTTAATATATAAAGGTACAGGGCATTCAAATATATAAAAATAAACAATTAATAAACAATTGACATAACATACACAAGCAAAGCAGTTTAAAATAAAAGTGGTTACATTCAGAGTATATCTTACATGAGTTGTATAATCTGTGCCATGGGGAATTGGCTAGGAAGATGGACAGCTTATCAATATGGATTGATTTTCCCAAAAGACTGACAATTTTTTGTAACTGGTCTGGGCTTTTTAAAGACACCTTTACACCTTTCCCCACCTCCCGGGGGTTGTGGTCTGTGATACTTTTTTCAATCACCATTTGCATGTTGTCTGATTTACTACCCAATTCTACTATGTGACCTAACTTTTCTGTGGAGCGTCACACAGACTCAATTATATTATTAATAAATCCCCTGTGAATTTGTCCATCTTTTCATACCAAAGACACCTAGGTATAGGGTATCAGTTGAACTTATACTCATTTCCTCCACTTCTCTGTCTGGCACAATTCTTAATTTGACACATTAGCTACCCTTCATCATGCTATTGAGGAATTTGTGGTTAATTACTACTTTTATTAATATTAAGTGGCATATTTTAAAACTGAATTATTCTTGTCTATATACTATAGCCAAGTCAGCACATGGTCTCTTTGAGCCAGACACCATGCTGAGCGGTTCCTAAAAGAGTCTATTCAGGTGTTAAAACTCCATCCCAGTCAAGGATATATCTCACTGCAGGGGCATTTGAAGCTGCTACAGGTGACACTGATATTTTCTAACAATGGGATGTGCTGAGTCACCGAATACACACACACAGACTCTCTGGATTCACATTTTACACTTTAGTAGCTCAACTTATCAATGGATTCATTTGATATACCATATTTATTTCCCACAATTATGTGATGGGTTAACCCTTGTAAATAACTGTAAGTTTTCTATGTTCACGACATATAATATATATATATATATATATATATATATATATATATATATATATATATATATATAAAATGTAATCTCTAGGTGCAGTCGATGGTTCAATAGCAAGCACAAGCCCGTTGGAGTGGCAGATACAGAACATCAGTATCACTAGGTTTGTTGGGAAGCTGGAGATGAGGCACAAATAGAATGACTGCAGGCACAGGATATCAGGATTGTCAGGTTTAGCTACAAGAGCAGGAGATACCGGTGTCCAGGTATAAAAGAGGTGCAGGC
This sequence comes from Mixophyes fleayi, assembly GCF_038048845.1. Classification (NCBI taxonomy): domain Eukaryota; kingdom Metazoa; phylum Chordata; class Amphibia; order Anura; family Limnodynastidae; genus Mixophyes; species Mixophyes fleayi. The sequence continues at coordinate 60,405,002 of NC_134407.1, read as the reverse complement.
TCAAGGAGACTGGATTACCAGGTTTAGCCACTGGAGCAAGAAATACTGATTTATCCACGGGAGAATCAGACAGGAGAAAGGTCAGACAAGCCAGGGTCAGAAGCCGGTAGATCCACAACAAAGTCAGGAAGTAGACAGCGGCAAGGTCAAACGTAGCCGGAGTCTGGGAAACAAGAAACAGTGCAGGGCGGTGGAACAAGCAGAAATCAGATGCCAAGGAACAAACAGGACCAGAACACAGGAGTTTCACAGAAACCAACGGCAGAGACAAATGATTATCTGGCACAGTTTGATGGAACAGGCAGTCTTATAAAGGCCAGACAAAGGTGATTATGATCCCACTTCAATTACAAGAAGTTAACCCCTTGCAGTTAGGGTTTCAAGAAGGCAAAGCAGCATCCCCAGAGAAGATGATGTAGTGCAGCTAGAGACAGAATGTGACACCTACTAAAGTGTGGAAAAAGGGGATATGTCACGTATACCTGTTGGAATGTATCTAGGTTTACCTTGTGTTGTAGCTGTTGAAGCTCGTCAAAAGTGTCTCCTATGATTATGTCTTTCCTGGTCTTCAATGGTATTTTATAGGGGTTTTACAGTTTATGTAATGCCTGTCTTTTTGTCACAGTCACCACTAATTGATTTTGCTGATTTTTCTTCTGTTCAGACATCCTCTGTAATGGTGGCCTGCCAATGGCCTGTTGTTCAGAAATGACAGAGAGCCTGTGTAATAACTTTATCACACCTCCCCATGTGTGTATGTTGGTATAAGCTTATATATCTGCTTCTTTCACAAAACATTAATTTGCTCAATAAAAACTTGTGTTGATATGGAGTATGGGTGACCCAATGTATTCCATTTTCTTGTTCACATTGTCACACTATCTCTCCAGTAAAATTTGTGCTATTAGCTTCAGGTATCTTATAATGTAGATTAAGTATTTGTAGTAACTTCAAGGAAATCTCTTGACTTGCATTAATAGCTGGTTAAGCTATCATCCCTTGTGAGTAAATGTATTTGCAGATATAATATTGCACAATATAACACTCTTCCTCCACCTTATGGTAGTAAATTACATTGCCACACTAGTGTAGCTGTTGTCCCACAGTAAATATAGCCTTCTCCAGTAGCAGGCGGTGTAGGCCAGGTTTTCATTTGTTGACATTGCAGACAGTTCTTTACAATGTCTCTTTTCATAATTTGCATCCATGGAATACCTTTATTTTGAGTTTATTAGAATATAGCTTCAGTTCCTCTGTGGCCTGATAGCTCATGTACCCAGCGTCCTAATACCTTTAGTGCTATTTCATCTGAGGTAACTTGTACATTGTCTACTTTAGTTAGTTTATCTTCTTTCTCATTATGCAAATTACTGGTGCATTAACATATCCCACTCTGGCTATGGACAGCAGTCTATCTTCGCTCACACAGCAGTTTCTTCCCAAAATGGGTTTAGTTTTAATTGTCTTGTTGTAATATATTTACAAGAGGGCATCCAGTCAGTCATTTAAACAGGGCCTCACTG